>NW_020175011.1:235515-266292 GCF_003031525.2 Neophocaena asiaeorientalis asiaeorientalis
TTGGCAGGCACAGGTGACGAAAGCAAGGCAAAATCGTGACTCCAAAGGGGAAAAAATCTCTACTGCACACCCGAGGCATGTACTCCTTTTAGTGTTTTTCTCTTAATTGTTGCTATTTTCTTTTCCTATCAACTTTGCCAACATCCAAAAAGTTACCGGTGCTGCATCGACCCCGAACGTCCCTTCCCAGGCTTGCTGGAAGCCAGCACACACCCACAGGCACGCCAGCCGTCCGCACGCGTTTTCCCTCCCTGGCAGCACTGACATCAGCCAGGGCTGGCGGGTGGCTGGATCGGGCAGGGTGGGCAGATGACAGAGTTCTGGCAACAAGTCCATGTTTAAAGACAGAGGGCAGATGCCTGGCTAGAGGGAAGGCTCTTCTTGCTGGTTGTGCTGCTTCCAGGGTTACTCTGCACCTTTTCCCGAGAAGCACCACGTGCACAGAGGCTAAAGCAACAGAATGAGGAAAGCCTGCACCTCTCAAACGGGGATTTGCTCTGGTTGGAGGGAAGAGGATGAACACGGTGAGGACAGAGAGAAAAAAACCTGAGGCCGAGACTCACTTCAGTTTGCAGGGGGATAGAAAAAAAAGGTAAAGGAGCAAGTTCGCTGTTCACCAGGATCCGTAGCCATCACCGAATGCGTATCCCTATTGCTCTGCGCAAATCATCTAAACAAGCCGGGTTAAAACTCTGAACCCTAAAGTGATTTCTCTCCTACTGACAGGTACATCCTCATTCAGAGTCAGACAATTTGTCTTAATCTTGTTTCCTTTTTCGGGATGTTTTCAAACTGCCTTTAGACCGTCCCTCCTTCCCCATCCCCACTTCCTTCCCCCACCCCTGGAACCCCACTACCAGTGTGAGAGACGGGTCTCAATACGAAGACTGTGTCCCTCTTTTTAGCAAGTAGCATATGGAATCGTGGGATTCCTCCTTGACATACTTTTTCCACTTGGCTTCTGAGACGTCACGTTCTCCTCTGCCCCGCTCACTGCTGGTTCCTACCCAGTCTCCTTTGCTGGTTCTTTCTCTTCTCCACGACCTTTACACGTGGGAGGGTGAGGTCCTCTCTCTGTCAGCACTCTGTCCTCCTCTGATCTCAGCTGGACCCAGGGCCTTAGGTGCCATCGACACGCTGACACTCCAATTACCTCTCCAGACAAGACCTGACCTGCCCAACTCCAGACTCACAGCCCCACTGCCTACTCACACCTCCGCTTGCAGTGGGCACCTCGAACTTAGCATCGATTACCACTCTGCTTCCCCCAACCTCAGACTTTTCCACTGCAGTGGGCAGAGCTCTGTCCCTTCTAGGACCCCACCTGGCAAACCATCCTTGACCCTGCTTTTTCTTTCACCCCCATCTCCAAGCCATCAGTGATTCATGTTGTATTTTTAATCAGAACTGGAATGAGACCATTGTCACTCCTTGTGTTGTACAGTGACCCAAATCTGGCTATTAATATTGAAAGTTAATTGAAATAAAAACAAATTAAAATAGAGGAAAATGGAACTCTTAGGGAAACTACAGCAAAAATGAAATTTAGACATTCAGTTCCTTACACTAGCCACATCGCAAGAGCTCCTAAGCCATGGGTGGGTGATGGCTACGGTATTGGACAGGGCCGAGACACTGCAGAGAGTTCTATTAGCTCGTGCTGCCCACTGCTCTCACTGTTACCACCCTGGTCCCAGCCACTGACACGTCTTGCCTGGATGAGTGTCACAGCCTCTTAGTCGATCTTGTTTCTTCAGTCCTCACGACACGGCAGCCAGAGCGGTCCTTTGAAAACATCTCAGATCACGCCGTTCCTGTGCTCAGAGATGTCCAAAGACCCCCATGCGTGGCTCTCAGGGGAGAAGCAAAGACCTCAGAAATGTGAGCAAGGCCGTACGAGAGCTCTGGCTCCTTTTCCGTTTACTGGACCTCACCTCCCCGTCCTGCAACATACCCCCTCTACCACAGCCACGCTGGCTGCCCGCTGCTGCTGTCTCAAGGCCATGCGCTCCCCCCAGGTATCCTCCAGGGGCTCACTCCCTTCCCTCCACCACATCTCTGCTCAAACACCAACTTCTCAGGGAGCCTTACTCTGACTGCTCTATTTTTTTTTTTTTTTGCGGTACGCGGGCCTCTCACTGTTGTGGCCTCTCCCGTTACGGAGCACAGGCTCCGAACCCGCAGGCTCAGCGGCCACGGCTCACGGGCCCAGCCGCTCCGCGGCATGTGAGATCCTCCCGGACCGGGGCACGAACCCGTGTCGCCTGCGTCGGCAGGCGGACTCTCAACCACTGCGCCACCAGGGAAGCCCTCTATTTAAATTTTAACATCCGCTCCCACCCAACCACCACTCAGGAGCAGCCCTGCTCTCCCGTCCTACCCTGCTCAACCTGTCTTTTCCATATCTCCTTTCAACAAACTATATACATTTACTAGTTTATTCTACCCATTTTTTTTTTACTGTCTGGCAGAGATCTTCGTCCATTTACTCACTGCTGGAAAGCTAGCCCAGAGGAGGCTTTTTATAAGTATTTGTTCAATAAATGAATGGAGTTTTAGAGCCGGAGGCACAGTTGAGGGTCAATGAGGTAAGGTTATTCTTCACTGTGGACCCACGTTAAGTTCAGGGTAAGAGCTGGACTAGGGAGCTGGCCTGGCCTAGGCGTCTTCATGGGGAAGGACCCATGATGATCAACTCTCCTTCCCCTTATTTGTCACAACCAGAGGGACGCTGACGCAGCCCCGAGAGCTAACAAGGACAACAGTCTAACTAAAACACCAGGGGGTATTCTCCACTTTCCTCTTGGTAAGCCTTTGCAGGATTCACCCATCTGTCCTGCTTCTCTGGTGTCTTGTAGGATGCAAGCAACAAAGAGGAGGCTCAGGTTAATGACTATCCTTACACACCTATCTCACCCCCAGGTATCACGAATGTCAAGACTCTTGGAAAACCGGAAACACACAGGGTTGCTCGATTACGTGTTTTTCAAAAGCAACACATCAGGCTTGTTTTAAAAAGGAAAGTCATGGTTTCATCACATAATTGCCAAATTCGTATTTGAGAAAAGCTGATTAGGACAAAAAGAATGATTCTCCATTGTATCATTAAAATATGTCTGACAATCTAGAGCGGATTAGAAGAAAAGCAGATCCTAGACCACATTTTGTGTTCGGGGATCATCTGTCCTCTTGTATCTGTAAGGAAATGCCATCTGAATATATATATTTTTAAATGCCTCGGGATGATGGTTTTTCTACTGCCAATTCTCTTTCAAATAAAAATAATGTGAGAAAGTTTGAACCTCGTATAAACAGACGTGCTCATAATGGCATGCGTAACAGGTCCAGAGTTACAGAGCAGGATACGAGCAGAGAGCCTGGGAACACCCCATCCATGGCTCACTGGATGACTTAACTTGCCGAAGTATGTAATTAAGAACAAAGTTATCTTTATAGTCATTCCTTCATTAGGCAGATAACTCCACCGGAGACTTTTTGGGAGACGCCAGATAGGAAATAAAATCCTTACAGACTGCACTGCAATGTCATTAAGATAATACCAGAAAGCAAATTGATGCATGTAGACAATCTTCCATAAGTACCAGAAAATTAGATCTCGGGAGAGACATGGAACTGAGATGTAAAATCAAAGCGGGGTGGAGACAGAGCCCAGTGAAAGGCGTGATGGACAGCTTCCCGAGAGACAGGAGCCCCGAGGGTCCCGGGGCCCCGGCGTTCATTACCTGGGGTGGCGCTCTTCATCGCTTTCACTAACTTGCCCCTTCCAGCTCCAAAACCATTATTTCCATAGTCGGGGTCACTGTCACTACCACTGCCACCGCTGGCAGAGTACGCACACATTCTGGGTACCTTGTCCTAAATGAGTAACATGAGACCGTTAAGATTATTCACACTAGTCAAAACGGGCAGAGCATCCCGTCAGGATGTTCGTACCTGGCTGTTGGCGTGTGCACAGAATTGCATTCCCGCTGCCCCACCCCCAGTCTGCCTGGTCCGTCAGTCTGCCTCACGCGGAGCTGGTGAATTCTGCTCAATTACCAGAGCTGCAGATATGGACCTGCACTGACGAAGCCACTGACCACACGCTGCCACTGTGTCCCCGTCACAGGACAGTCCCCACAGTTACCCGCTCTGCATTTGGTACAGTTTTTATGGAGCCTTATTTTTCTCAAGTGCCAATTAGAGCTGCTGTCCCAGGCCTAATGGCTTATTTATTTATTTTTATTTTATTTTTTGGCTTATTTATTTAGCTGATCTCACCATTGGCTTTCAGGTATCAGAGGGTATGACAATAATCAACCTTGGGAACAAAAGAATAAATGTTTACCCAATACCTAATTTTATTCCAGCGCCTAAAAGGATAGGAGGCTTTAGGGAGGAACACAACTGCTAGCCTATAGGGTTATACATAATCCTTGAATCTACTAACAGGTCACAGGTCAAGGGACTTGGTCTCCCCGCTTACTCACACGCACACATAGCCTGACCCAAGAGGACGTTACAGGTGTGGCAGTAACACCAAGTTCGGGAATTGTGGAGGTTGTTGATACCATATGGATGGTTCTTCCTGCTGTGCACACAAGTGGAGTACTGATATCTAAGACCGCAACTCTTGTGTGCAGAATCAAGAGCATTTGGGGCTGTCTTTTATATGTTTGCAGACTGCCCTGTTAGAGCCGATTATTCCACACCGATCCCAGAGAGTTCAGGCACAGAGGTATGGGATGCGTCTCTAAAGTCAATCCTGTTTGGGAGGGTGCCATTTGGTTGGAAATTATAAAAACACATTTTAGGATGTAAGCCCCCACAGCTGGGGTTATAAATTCAAGCTGCTACTTATTTCCTTTATTCCTTCATTCACGGAATCATTCATCTACCCATTCAAAAGATGCTGTGCTAAGCATCTTAGTACCCACTCTGTGCTAAGTGGTGTTCTAGGTTCTGGGGGTACAGAGCTCTGTACAGGAGGTACTGGTGGTCTAGCAAGGATGATGTTTGCGAAGGATGACAAGTTTACAGCAGTGGTCCCAAGGGAGCCCCATGTTTAGAGTTCCAGCAGGATGCTGGGTATGACGAGATGCATTTTTTCATTCCTCTATTCAACAGACACAAATGGAACCAGGCACTGTGCTTGGAACTGGAAATATAAAGCTCACTCTTACTTTAAACTTTCCTTCCCTGCGGTCAATGAAGCAGAGCTGTGAGTTCCAAGCCACAGTTGTGACTCTTACAAGTCAGGGCAGGACTTCCAATGGGCAAAGCTAGTGCAGGAGGTTGAAGGGGACCCCAGAGAGGTGTGTGTGTCGGGGAACATGAATGTTGGGTGAGGAGTGCCCTGCCATCGCACATAGAGGGGGTAGCTCCCTCCCGGCCAGCACTGAGGAATTCCCTTTCTCTTTCTCTCGCTTTTCTCTGTTTTTTTCTCCTTGGAATTGCTTGAGCCCCGCTATCGCCACCTGTTGTTTCTGAACTGTTTCCCCCTCCAACTCTGGATGTCTTCTAGGATTTTCTCAATGTTTTGGTCCCCAAATCAAGCAAAGACTTCTTGAAAGAGTGCTCCTCAAAGTGTGCCCTGTGGACCGGTAGCGCCGTCATCACTGGGGAATGTATTAGAAGTGTTCGGATCTCACCCCATCGGTACCAAACAGGACACTGGCTGTATGTGGAGAGCAGAAAGATGTACCACCCTCCAGCTGATCCCGATGTCTGCTTGTTTAGGGAACTACTGCTTTGGAGAAAACCGAGAAAACCCTAACACTTAAAAGTTAAGTCATGATAGAATACACCGGTTTACTCCTTTCAGACCCTTGCTCTGAGTGCTGGACATGGAATTCAGAGGGCTGAGTTCTGACGTCAGTGTCCCAGTAACTTCTGCTTGGACCTTGACCGTGGTCCAGCATCTCTGGAGCTGCTGTCCTCTGCTGTACATCAAGGCTGTAGGCCCAGGGGATCGCTTCGCCTACTTGTCCAGGGTACCGTTTCCATACCGAGGTGCTAAAGACTGAAAGAAGGCTCTACCAGTCTGGCTGTGGGGCATCTCAGATGTGGGCTGATCTGGGTATTTCGTCATCAAGGTTGGGTAGCAACCCTAGTAGAGATAGTGATAGGGCCTCCTCATGCTGGGATTGGGAGAGCCAAGGCGGCAGAAGCAGGAAGGGCCAAGGAAGGGCCGGGAAGCTCAGGTAATCGATCCTAATTGTCCTTTCTCCCACTCTTCTCACTATAGGTACCACCAAAGACACCGAAGTGGACCAGCCCAAGGGCGAGCTGAGAAATCGTGAACAGGCTGAATACGGCCCAAGTAATTAGTTGGAACAGGTAAGCGGGAGGGCACTGAGGAGGGACTACCACATAGCACCCAGGGAGGACCCAAGACTCCCGGAGCCCCGAGCTCCTCCCCAGGTCCAATCACACTTCAGGAGGCCTGTGTGCTTGCCATCTCAGGGCGGATGAAGAATCCCCAGCAAAAATGATGGGGATTGAAGAAACACACGTCTCACTGACCCCGGCAAGTCACCTGACCGCTCCAGGCTTTAGTTTCTTCATGCCAAAAGGGAAAATAATTACACCTGCTTTACTGGTTTCATGGAGCAAGGTAAAAGACAAAGTAACTGATGATGAAAAAATATCATTGAATCATTCTAAGTGGTGCTCTTAGGGCTTGGGAGAGTGAACGGCCGTTCCACAATGTCTACTCAGGGCAGAGCATCCTTACCTCAAGAGTTGGGATGCAGATGGATGGAATCATTTGAATTACAAGAACTCACAGTGTTACTTAATAATTCAGGAAAAAAGGAGAGCCTTGGTCTTTATGCACTAATCCCACAATAAATCTGACTTAACATTAAAATCTATCACAGAAGTGGTTAAGGAGGTCATTTTTCACACTCAGGACTATTAGGTGGAGGGTGCCCTCCTGTCGACTCTCCTTACCTGGGTCTCCGCAGCAGCGCCGTCCCCCCCCCAGGCTAGAAGTGGCTTGCTCTCCACTGCCGTTGTGTTTTCAGCATATTCGAATGACGAACAAGTCTGAGGCCTTGGCTTGGCTTCACTCTGCATTTGGGAATTGATTTTTCCTAAATGAGGAAATGTATATGAAATCACAACCAGCTTTCTTCAACTCTTTAACAAGTTTAGGGATGAGGGTAGGGGAGATAGTCAGAAATAATCCGAAGGGTCCAAACATGGTAACAGCTTGGTTTCCCAACATTCTGTCTCCTGCAAGTCTGTGCTAACAGAAATGTCTGCATAATTACGTGTATCTTTGGAGGATGTCCACCTTGGAGTCCCAAATGCAAACTGTGCTTGGACCACTTTTCCAAAAATTGTTGACAAGTTTTTCATGTTAGAAAGGGTTCAGTGGGCAAACTGCTTGGGAAACGCTGATCATTCCTCAAACAGTGTTATACATCAAATAACAAACAAGCTTCTGTTTTGGAGGACTTCTCGGAGCCTTCATTATGCTAATGGGGATTTTCATAATTTCCAAAGGGAGGATGTGAATCCACAGCCTTTCCCAAACATGTTTGCTCAGGGAACCCTGATTTCCCTAGGAAACTTATGAAGGTCATTCTGAATAAGGTGGTTTGCGAAACTGCTCAGAGGCCCTTTAAGATCTTGCCGGGCAGTCTCAAACTCATATGTGTATATACCTCAGCCAAGCTTTTTTTACACTACAGGTTCTGATTTGGTAGGTCTAGAGCAGGGTCTGAGAGCTGGCATCTATGACAAGCTCCCAGGGGCTGCTCTTGGCCCATGGATTACATTGTAAGTAGCCAAGGGTGCAATTAGCAGAGAATGATTAAAATGTCTCCATTACCCATAATAGTGGATTAACCTGCAGAGTGTAGTCTTTCCTCCTGTCAGAAAGGAGAATTGCTGTCATTATCCTTCAGCCTCAGTGATTATCAACAGGACAGGCTGTGAGAGCCTTTCAACAGCATTTTGCTTGTGAGCAGAAGTGAGGTAATGTATTTTCATCAGCACTGGGAGGTCTGTATGGTTCCTTCCATCTTTGATACGGGGATAAGAAAATAACTAATTCAAATGCATATATTAACCAGGAATTGACTGCTCAAAACCACTTTCCTTTTTTTCTTTTCTTTTTCTTTCTTTTTTTTTTTTTTGTGGTACGCGGGCCTCTCACTGTTGTGGCCTCTCCCGTTGCGAAGCACAGGCTCCGGACGTGCAGGCTCAGCGGCCATGGCTCACAGGCCCAGCTGCTCCGCGGCATGTGGGAATCTTCCCGGACCGGGGAACGGACCCGTGTCCCCTGCATCGGCAGGCAGACTCTCAACCACTGCGCCACCAGGGGAGCCCCCACTTTCCTTTCGTTCCAACTAGATCTCCATTCCTTAATATTTAAAATGAGTAACCAATGGCCACAGAAATGAGAAAAGCCTTGGAAAGCCAGCCCTTCCTCTGACCCGCAGTGACAACATCTTAAGGTAGACAGGAAGCTTCGCGATGGACGGCACAAAAAGGTCCTGCAGTGTGTTGACCTCACTCTCTACCGTCTACTACTTTTTTGTTTTTACAACTCTTCATGACAAGCTAATTAAGACACAAAACTAAGAAAACCGGTGCACTGAATATCAGCAGCAAGATCAGAACAATCTCCTTCCTATCCCCTTCTTGTGAAGCAATTCGAGGCTTGCAGTTCCTATTCAATTTGTTATAATGACCGTGTTTAATCATGGAGTCCGCTAGGGAGCCTGCCGCTGAATGGAGGTCACACACGTGACTAGTCAGGCATGGAGCACATCATCTATAACTGCAATTTCGCCCCTGAATCTCCGGAGGCTGTGTCATTCATTAACAGTACATTTATTTCAAAAATAATATATGTCCCAGCGTTTTCCAATGTAGCCTTGGCTTGAAATAAGCAGAAGTTTGTGACGAAACATTCACGGCAGTCAGTACTACTGCATGGAGGAAGAACTCAGCCATGGGGATAACCCAATCACATTGACTCACAGATGTTTAACGAAAAGTCTTCTAATTTCTCAGAAGCCCATGGTATAATCTCTACTTGTGGTTGCTTTCTCATCATCCAATCATAAATGAAAGTCTTTAGAATTCTAGTTCATGTGCTTATAGATGTCATAAACGCACCACGAGGCACACAAGTTAAAAGTTATCTAGTGTCATCCCGAGCTGCAATAAATATTTTTAATCTTGAGGGAACAGTGAAAAAACTTTGACCCTTAGCCTGGCCCTATCTTTAATCACGAAAGCTTGTTTCCACTGACTACAGCAAAGGATGGTACTTCTCAGTGGGAAGGCTCCCTCCGTCCCGTTGTAGTTAACAGACAATCTACTGCTAATATATCAAACTACGTTTTTTATAGCTCAACGTATAAATACATTTGAGCGGGATAGGAATATGTCAGAAGACATATGTTTCTGTGAGAGGGCAAACAACATTTCAGTTAAGTTTATGTCTATGCTCAGAGTTATACTCTGGTCTATACTCAGAGCTAAGTTTTAAAAGACAAAATGTGAAGTCTACGTTGTATGGTTTTTTCTTTGTCAATTTATATATCCATCTACCTGTGCTAACAACGTGCTTGTTTCCTTTATGTGTGTGTACACTCCTTAAATAATACTGAGAGTAGATGATGTTTAATACTTGTTTTCTTTTTATGTTTTGGTTGAGGACATACAGGGATTTCATGCATCTACATTTCCACTGGGCAGAGGTCACTGACTGACCTCCTGGTGGAAATCTTTTCTGCTGCCTGTTCTCCATTTTTGTCAGCAAGTGCATGATTCTAGTGAGCAAACAATCTCATCTGGAAGGTAACAGGCATCTTACCTGAGGAGGCTGGCTTGGGGAGGCGACTCTGAAGAGGTCGCATCCCTCTGGCAGTCATGATGGGGTCGGATGTGGAATGAACAATGGCGTTGTCTTTAGATCCCCGGCTGTCTGCAGAGGAAGGCACTTCTCGTTCAAGGGTCTGGGCTCTTATGGAGGAAGCTGCACAAAGGGCTGGCTGGAGAGACAGGAGGGGCTCAGTGTCATCAGGGGAGTCTGCTTGGCACAGGTGCCGTCCCGCTGAGCGGTTTCCTGAGTCTGGGAGCGGGAAGGTTCCAATCCCACTGTCCAGTGTCCTCATCTGGCAGTTCGTTTCTAGACAGAGTAACATAGTGAGAATTAGAGACTGCTCACGTAAAAGGAGAAAAGGATCATGGGCATTTGGATCTGGTCTGGAGGAAAGGGGATATCTAGAAGGAAGAAATACTCGTAAGGGTGTAGTAGATTTCCAGGGAGTGGCATGAAACAGACATCTAATTGAACGCGGAAATTTTCCCTTAACATAATACGGAGTAAGAAGGTTAGCCATTACTGGCAGCGAGAGTCACGTGTACATACAAAGTACATGGTTCTCTAGAGTTATTAGGTTAAAAGAACGGTCACTGGAGACCAAAAATTATTTTTGATCACCCTTATTTCAATTGGGAATCATATGACTTCAATCAACTAGGTAACATTTATTAACTGAAATAAGATGAGTAATGAGCACACGTAATAAATTGAAGTGATGTCCTAACAAAGGCAGCTGTGCATCTCTTACGTGAATTACCATCCGCCAGCAGTTAACTAAGTCTCTGGCCTCTCCATTTGACTGTGAGGACAAGTAATTCACATACTATAAGGGTCATCCCCAAAGGTACATCACTTATCATGTGGGCTTCCTATGACTCAACTGCTATCTGAGGTCTCACAGGGAAGGTCACAGGGCCACTTTCTGTCTTTCCATCTACCTTCACGTAACGACAAAGCTCATCAGTACTCTTTGGATCTCTTGTCAGTCCCAGGGCTCCCACTATTCCCTAAAACAAACCAAGTTGATTTCACCATATGTGTGACATATTCTGCCAATTACATCTCACCTTCAAAACATTTTATATCCAAGAAAAATACAATATCTGAAAAAATTATTACAGAATTAATTCCTGAAATGTGGTGCAGTTTATCTAAGCCAATGAGACAGCTTCCAAGATCCGCTTGTCACCCAAAAGCCTCCTGTTTACACAATAATCTTAGAGTGAAACGGCCTTAGTAAAAGTTTGTATTAGCATCTTATCAGTCTAGGACTGGAGAAGAGGCACATCTTAACACCGTGTTAGGCACGGTGGGGAATATAATAGACTATGCTGTGATCTTTGTATCAAGAGGCTCGACGGCTAACATTTCAGTGGTGCTCGGGAGTCTGGTCTCTGCTAATAACTAATTGTGAGAGCCCTCCACATAAGATCCTTAACGCCTCAAGGGCTCAGGTTCCTTATAGAGTTTCTGTGAGAATAAAGATATGTTCACTGTGGAATCTCTTGAATTTAGAATGACCCCTAGCACACCGCAGGATAGCTGAATGAAAGAAATAATGAATGACGACGTATAAAAAACACTAGATATATTTATTAGATTTCAGTAGATATCTGACAGGTAAATAGTTTATCCTTCAGTACCTTCCTCACACAATCTCATTTGATGCTCACCAATTAGTATCTGAACTTCAGAATTTGACCATTCCCCTACCTTTCTCCTCAAAACGTCTCTGCTCTGAGTACTAGAATTCTGCGAAATTCCTAATACTAAGGTGAAAACAAAGGGGTGGGGGTGGGTACAGAGTTAGCTTTTATAGGTTCTAGTAGCTTTGGTCCTTGGCTTTAGAAGCACTAGAAAGATGAAGTCCCTGTCAAAAGAGAGGATTCAGTCTCCAAAGGGATATTTAGTAGGAAGATACAGATACCCTTTCTCCAGTACGGTGCCATTTAGCCATCTCAAACGCCATCTGATCTCAAAGACTGATCATGGACTCCAGGAGCCCTGAGTCACGTGGCTACAGTCTGAGATCTTTCCCAGAACCACAAGGGCTAAGTTTTAGTTCCATTCATTTCAGGGCCTCCACCTGGTCAGCTTTCCTCTCAACCAGCTTCTGAGATTATTCATTATCTTCTCTATTCATTTTCTCCTCAATTAAGCCGACTCAATTGCTACAAAATAGCCTTTTGGAGAAATAATCAGCTGTTTGCATGGGAAGGCAATGCCAGAAAAGAAAGATCTTCTTATTCAGAATTTGGTGTCCCTTCTTCATGTTAGCCTAGACATACGACACACCTCATATTTAACGATGTCCATACGTTGTACTTGGAGCAATTCTAAATGTCTGAACTATTTCAGTCTCACACAGGAGTAAGTGGATCGGAATCGACCCAGTCTTCAGGGATGGGGATCAAAGATTCATGGGATGTAATAGCTGTGTCAGTCCCTACGTGCCCCAGGCTGCCTGCCACAATAATTTCCTCCCAGCATCTCCAGGATGCCTACCTCTGAACAAAAGAATGCTCAACATGGCAACATTAGGGGTTCTTTTCCTTTTGTGAAAATGGATCATCAAGTTTGGCTGCAGCGAGGAGTTCACTGCTTTCTTTGCATAATCCCTTCATCTTCTCAACCTCAAAGGGTAAGAACTATCATTGCCATCTACAAATGAGAAATCATGGCTCAAAAAGGTAACTTGTCCAAGGCTGTATGCTGTAAATCAAGAGCCTTGGATTTGAATCCAGACTTACATAAATACAGAGACCACGCTCTTAGCCACCAAGCTATACTGATTCTGCCAAAAAGTTCAGGGAAATCCAGAAGTGGGGTCTGCTCTGTTAGCAGCCATTGAGGCAGCCTTGTGAGCTCAGAGTACACAGAAGGGCCCCCTGCCTCTGGCCAGTGTGCCCAGCTTCTCCTATGGCACTGGTGCTGGCCCTGAATTCCAGCTGGTTCCCATACCTCCCATCCTGAGGATGGAGTTAACAGTTGGCATTCCCGGCATCTGCACGGTTCCCGAGAGCCACAATTGTCCGGTACCTCTTCCCCCACCCTCTTGGATCGATCGCATCTGTAGACTCCCATGCCAGGGTTTTTCTGGCATTTATCTCATCTCTCTGGCCCTGGTGATAGGCATTGCCTGCAAGGGCAATATTTTTCTGGCTTTGTCTAAGAACTCTCTCCCCTATAGGTATTTTATGAGTTAATCCAGTCCCTTCAAATGGAGACTCAAAAAGCAAAGTGGGATTCTTGGCAACCTTTTCAGTGATTTTGCTGGGGAAAGGCCCCAGACACTAAAGCCCATGTATGTTGGCCTGGCCTGTAACACCAGGCAGGAAATAGGGCAGGGAGAAATCTGGGGTAGGCAGAAAGACGAAGGAGGTCTAACTCTGGTGCCCTTCTGAGGACACCAGCATTTTTGGGCACCTGTCCCTTTATACTATTTTCTTTTCCCTTCTTTCCCTCCACAATACTGTCATAATCAGAAGCTATAAAACAGGATTTCTGGTATTCCTGAGTTCTTTGATCCTCTAAGAATTGTGTGCACTGACATTAAACACAGAAATCACCTGTTATTAAAGCCCCCTTTTTATTTCTAAACATTACAGATGCCAAAGGCAGTGAATTTGAAGGACTCACTTGTAATACCTACGAAATGAGGTATGGACAGTCAGGAACTCAGACACCATATGCCAAGTTTCCCCCTCAAGTGAATTTCTCCAGAACGCATAAACCTTTGGAAATAGAGTTTATACTGAAAATGCTGACACCTTCTTTATGTAGTTTCTTTCAGGCACTGTAAGTTTCTTACAGTTCATAAAAATATTGTAATCTGAAACAGTGTTAGATATTGTACTTTTGAAGTCAGTTTCTTTTCTCAGGGGATTATAAGAACTCACAAAATAATTGAATGGCCGTGATAAAGATAACATTCAAAGAGACAAGCCAGCCTTGCATCCAGAATGAGTTGACTCAGTTCTGAGCTCACAACATGTTTAAGTTCACATTGTGACCGTGAGAACAGCTGTCAACAGGGTCTTGCTAATGAGTCAAGGGTTGGATCACTAGACGGACCAGTGGGTTTCATCCTTTCAAGGTCACTAATGACTTCTCCTACCCTGATGACTTCTCGTCATCCCATTTGCCTTCTGTCTCTTAAGGTAAGTTCTCTCACTTATCACCACCAACAAGCCCCAGATGTTTCATGGGATGACTTAAGCAGTGCTTCCCAGTCCTTTTAAAGTTCTGGCACACATAGGAAATACACACATACAGCTCACTGAGGAACACACCGGCTGCCCCAGGACCCCCGGATACCTGAGAGCTGAGGGCTCAACATCTCAGCACACCTGGGGTCCGTTCAGGGCACGTCAACATGGTACGGAATCTCTTCCGTACAGAATGGACTTGGGACCTTCTTTTCCTGTCCCCTTGGATGCATTATCGTGCATACCTCCAGCAGGAAAGGAGATGGACAGCCTTGTAGTCCGTTAGCAGCTGACAGGAGAATTTTTAGGTCCTTCTTTTTGGAAGGAACATTGAGAGTGTTGTGTTAGGAATACTGTCTGGCCTCAGAGCTTCAGTAAAGAGGGATTTATCGTGCCTGAGAGGCGGGGGCCGGGGATGAGTCAGTGGAGGGTGAGCAGGGCAGCCAAGATGGGGGACGTTCTGCGTGGGATGGTGGCAGAGAAGACATTTTGGAGAAACAATTCAACCAGGGGTTTTTCAACTGTTAACTCAGGATGTGCGATACAAAATCCCCACTCAGCTCATCAGCGAGCATCAGCCCTCTGCTCCTGGACCAGGTGCCCCAGCAGGTGGCTTTAGGTTCCTCATATGAAAATTAGATTATATAACCTCCATCACAGGGACGCTCTGAGGACTAGCTACATAGCACATAATAAACATAGCACGATGCCTGGAACAGGTACACAGCTATTATTCAGAAAATGGCAGCAATTCTCAAAATAAGTGTTATTAGACTGCTAGCAGCCTGGGGGCAGATTGGGTTTTATCCATCTCTTCAGAATTCCCACGTAAGCCTGTTCCTGACTCTACATCGCCTTTTTCTACAGAATGGCAATTATATGCTAATAGAGCTGATGATAACTATAGGCTGAGAGAGTGCCTGATTTATTCGCCATCACCCACGCTCAGCACAGAGCCTGACACATAGCTAGCACGGAGTGTAATGAAAAAATAGGTGGATGAAATAAGCTCTCATCTTTAGAAAATTCTTCCTGAAATTAAATTGAATATGAACTTTTCCTTTTGAAATCCCAATCTGCTGTTTTTTTGTTCTCACTTCAGCAACCAGAGAAAGCAGCTGACTTCCTTTTTCTGTGCAGCTATATTTCTCATACAGCCAGACTTCATTAATTCAGATAGCCAGGGGGGATAAGATCATTCAGAATTATTGAATATTTTAAAGACAGGTTTCTTAATACTTCCAAGCCCTTAGAGCAAGGGTCAGGGACCAAGACGAAGGATAGTGCAGGGAATGTGGCTTTAGTATCCGCCTTGGCCCCCGCCCCTACCTCAAAGCATCACTGGGCTGGAAGGTCCCCGGTCTGGCCTCATTCCTCCTGCTCTCATCCTCCGGGAGTGTAGATGCCAAGCTGAGTGCCGGCGTCACGTTTAACATCAGCACGCATAGTAGCACAAGAACCAGGTTATCACAGAGGCAAGTTCCTGGGAGCCATTTGTAGTGAACAGATGAGATTACTCAGGGACTTCTTATATGTCCTTACACAAAACAGTGAGGTTTTTCTCTTTTAAACAATTTGTTCTCTTAACTGGCTTCTTCTTGCATCTTCCAAACTTGTTTTACACTATTCATTTACATTGTAACACTATATTTAAAATAGCTGCAAAGGGAAAAGCTTATTTCCAGCACTGTTTCAGTTAATATAAATTTCCAAGTTAGTGCAGTCTGTATTAGCACTGATTTTGAGTGTTTGGGAAAGGCCACTAACTCATTTTTTCCTCAGTCTTCTACAGATTAAAGTATCTCAATTTTTTTTCACGGATCCTATCTCACAAATCTTTAATTGCTTGAATGTATAAACCAAAACTCTTGGTATTATTAATGTATCTGTCCATAGAGATTATTATATAGGACAGGCTTAAGCAAACCCGACTTGAGTTCCAAGTTCGTCTATATATTCGGAAGAATGAAGCGAAAAGAAAATAGGCTTCAGAGTTGGAAAGACTAGGCTTGACGATCTGCTTGGCTACCTGCTGGCTGTGTCACAACAAGGGAATTTTTAAACCATCCTGACATCATATAATCATAGCTCATTGGTAATAATGCTCGTTACAAAGTAGGTACTCTGTAAGTTTCCAGAAGGGGTTGTCAAGGAGAGGTGAGGGCCCCTGCAGGTACATAATACACACACTGTCTGGAATCGAAGACAAACCAAACTCCCCCTGTGTGGTCAGTGTTCTACTGCAGCACCTGGGTACATTTCACTAAACAACTGCCCCAGTTATTTCCTAAGCAAGTGCCATGTGGCAACCATTTCCTTGGGGGTTACTTGATCACATCGTTATTGAACGATTATAAACATGGAGCAAAGTACTTGGAGTTGGTTGCAAGCTGCCTCATGTATAGAAAAGATGGAGTCCATTTTTCCAAGAAATCCATTTTGGAATAGGCACCAGAAAGGCTTTTTAAAAAGCTTAAGCAAATGATGTTTACCAATTATCCTTTGCTCACAGACTCACTACATTCTCAGGGAATATCCCCAAATTAGTAAGCTCCGATTTTCAGTCTGTCCTAAAAGGTTACACTTGCTTCTGTGCAATGATCTACCCTCGCTTATATATTCAAACAAACTGCTTCAGTAATCACTGTTTTTTTCCCCTCTTCCACACTCGTAAATCCTAGGAAAATGGAAAACTTTAAAACCCAAGCTCATTTTTACTTTGAGAACTTTAATCATACCTACAAAGTTTCAGCCAAACAAAATTTCAAATTGTGTTGAATGAGGACTCAACCCAATTCACCAGCCAGAAAGAGCAACTCACGGGTGTTTAGTAGTCATACCGTATTACTAACTGGCATACTTTCCTATAATGCAATTGGTCGTGCAAATAAGTCTTTGTATGAGTTCTCTCCAGGTTCCTAAACATCTTAAGCTATGTGTGGTACTGGCAATAGAAACTTAACTACAGATGGGAGAGCAGATCTCTTTATTTGCACATCTTTCTCTTCATCTGTATGGCTGAAATAAGCTAAGAAAAACTAAGTCTGTTGCCAAAGCCACATCAATTAAATGTGGGTTATTCATTCTAAGCTTATTACCCTGTGGTTTTGTTAAAGTAGTCCAAAATGACTATATCGGCTCTTTATTCACAAACATCGGGTAACTTTTGACTGTGGCATTAAGATGAACTTCTGGACGAGTAAATTCAATTTGATGGCTTCAGAATATGCGTGTAAATACTCAGCTTCTAAGTTCAAACTGGATTTAAGCTTTCTGAGATTTGAAAAGTATATAGGAGAATGTAAATTTATTTTCTAACCCTTGTGTTCTCTTTGACATAAAGGAAGACTGGAACTTTGGGGCTCTGGTACACTGGTACATAGGGAATAAATATGAGAAAAAAATGAAGGGAGTTAATGTGACAAAAAGTTTTAAAAAGAAAAAAGCAGATCATAAAACTCCTCTGTCAAGGTGAAGGACAAGTTATTTAAACCAATATAAAAGACACGTCACCTCAGACTGGGTTGATACCCTGTTAACCCAATATTCTGTCTGACAGTGGTAGCATCACATAAAATATTGTAGTGGGATGTGACTTAAGGATATAGACCAGAAAAGGTCAGAAATATGTTCCAAATGCCCATGCAGACCACGCATTAATAGAAATCCTCCTTAAATTTATGTAATTATTCATCTGGTATAAACCCTGAGGAAAAAATTCCTTAGGTTCGCTATAACACGTGCTTCGTCTTGTGACTGACACTAAGACAACCTCTTCAGAGGTGTGGGGGATGGCTCTTGGTCTAGTATTCTGAGATTTGTTATGCAACTTTCCAAACCCTTCCTGATTTTACAAATTTTAATCATTATCTCTAGACTCTTATTCTTCTAGGCTGAAAAATCTTGAGACCTTCACATAACTCCTTCACATCTTGCTATGCCACTATGCCTGTCTTGTAAAACAGTGGTGAGATTTGCATGTGATATTTACTGTGATATATAAGAGTAGGCTAACGTGATCACTACAGTTTAAAAACCAGTATTTGCTTGACTTGGTCAGCTGGTCTAGGAACAGACTTGGATCCCAGATGGCTACATCTTGTTTTGGGAGTCACTCTGACTTCCAGGTCAAAGTCCTTGTTGACGAGAATACAACACAGATTCCTCCCAATTCCTCACAGAGCGATGATTACCACTTAAACACTTTCCTATCCATATGTCAAGTCTTGTCCTCCTCAGCTATTTTTCTAATTGGAAAAAAGAAAGCCCTTAATTTTATTAGTAAAACTTTCTAGAGTACCATAAAAATGTAGACCAACTATGGTTCCAGCCCTGATCTGTGTCCATCATTTTGCTAATTGAAGAAATGCCAATTTAGCTCTCCCTTTTGTTTCCTGTTATCCCTGCTCATTCTGTATCCATGACAAAATTGCTCTATCCTCAACTTTTTTCCCCCAATCTAATGATAATCTAGCTATTTGCTTGTATCTTCCTTTAATCCACTTTCGTGCTGGTGCTTATGAAAGGCATATTAAAGGTCTAAACAAATGATGTTTACTGATTCTCCTTGGTTCACACACTTATTACATTCTCAGATCACACTCCCAAATTAGTAAGTCACAATTTCCCCTTAGAGAAGATACAGCGTATTTATCCTAAAAGGTGGTCCTTGTATCTGTTCGATGATCTACCCTCTCTCTTAGCTTCACTCCATCTCTATCTGCCCTGCCAAAAGGAAGTGAGAAGCTGAACAATTATCTGGTGAATCTGAAGGACACAGATGGCTATTATGGGTAAACCTGTCTCTCTAAATCTCTAACATTCCATATCGGGTTTGCTGAATTATATGGACAACTGCCTCTGCTCTCCATTTTACCTGCCTGGATAACATCTGCTTTGATAAGGCAAGTGAGGGAAGGGAGGAAAGAAGATAAACTGGAGGTAAGCTGCTGCAGGAAGAGAGTCAAAACAGCTTTCCTTGGTATGGAGCATATAAAAACAGAGAAGCATGAGGAGATTCAGATCTATCAATTTAGCAACACATAAAAAATTTATTAAAGATGTTTACAAGAGGTAAAGCATCCTATGTATTATTAAATTTATTTATTTTTGGCTGCTTTGGTTCTTTGTTACTGCGCGGCTTTCTCTAGTTGCGGCGAGCGGGGGCTACTCTTTGTTGTGGCGCGTGGGCTTCTCATTGCAGTGGCTTCTCTTGTTGTGGAGCACGAGCTCTAGGCATGTGGGCTTAAGTAGTTGTGGCACGCGGGCTCAGCAGTTGTGGCTCTCAGGCTCAACAGCTGTGGCACACGGGCTTGGTTGCTCCGCGGCATGTGGGATATTCCCGGGCCAGGGCTCGAAGCCGTGTCCCCTGCATTGGCAGGTGGATTCTTAACCACTGCGCCACCAGGGAAGTCCTCCTATGTATTATTAACCTATTTTATTTATTTTTAACAATTTTATTTATTTATTTTTGGCTGCGTTGGGTCTTTGTTGCTGGGCGTGGGCTTTCTCTAGTTGCGGCAAGAGGGGGTTACTCTTCGTTGCGGTGCATGGGCTTCTCACTGCGGTGGCTTCTCTTGTTGTGGAGCACGGGCTCTAGGCACGTGGGCTTCAGTAGTTGTGGCATGCGGGCTCAGTAGTTGTGGCTCGTGGGCTCAGTAGTTGTGGCTCGTGGGCTCTAGGGTGCAGGCTCAGTAGTGGTAGTGCACAGGCTTAGCTGCTCCGTGGCATGTGGGATCTTCCCAGACCAGGGCTCGAACCCATGTGCCCTGCATTGGCAGGCGGGTTCTTCACCACCGCACCACCAGGGAAGTCCCTAACCTATTTTTTTTAATTAAAATTTTATATACTCTAAAATTACAAATTATTTTAGTTTTCTTTTATTACTGTAATTATATTTAATAAAAGGCCCCAGAAAGATAAGAATTTAAAGCTCATAGATGTTTTTTTCCATTTGTCTCTATATTTATTCAATGTTAATGATTTTTCAAATTGTATGTGGAAAGGAAAAAAGCTTAAGTCTTCATACCCTGAAACTTTAAATAAAAAATTCACTTTAACATGCCTTACTTGCTTGGTTCAGGATTTTAATTAATATAAGTTAATCTATTTTAAGTGGATATTCAAGGATCATTTATTTTTCTTTTATGTGACTGTAGCTGAAATATGGGTGAAGAGAAGGCTGAAGCAGATATGAGCCTATCTTTCCATTTCAGCTGCCACTCTCCACTCTCCAATATTCCATGGTTGTTTCTACAGGAAGATAATAAAGGAGTAATGAAATCCAACAGACCAAAGGATATGAATATGGGCAAAAATATAGAGAGATATTTGCTTCTGTCCATTAATGACTAACTGTAACAGGAACAGCATATACTGTTAACCATTGTTTTCAGACATTAGACAATAGGCAACATAAAACTTGATCTCTGACTCAAGGAAAACAAATGAAGCGAGCTCTATAATCTCTGTAGCCAACTGCCCGGTGATGGTTTCCAGACTGAAACACTGAGAGAAGAAACATGAACAGAGTCTGGAGGGCCTGCTGAATTCAAGAAGAGGTAAACACAGGCGTGTGGGTGGAGTAGGGAAGGGGCTGTCTAGGCAGCTAGAACTTGCAGGGCTATGTATTGCAAAGAAATGGTAACAGCAGAGGTTTCGCTATAGTCTTCCGCTGTGTAGTAATGCATGAGGTCAGAAAAGCAATGACTATGAAGCAGTAGGTTGAATCATTTCATGAGCTCACGTAAGGCTGAAAATAGTTTGTATTTTCACCATCCAGAGAGGATAGGCCTCCCAAAACGTGGACCACACAGTACAGTCCTAAGAAGGGTCAAGCCATAGTCGTGAGGCTAAATTATTCCCAGAAAAAAGGTTCCCTTGAATTTGTCATAACAAAACATAAAAGGAAGCCTTGAAAAATGAAAATAATCTGCAAGTAACTTAAATGCACCTCAAAATAAAGAACAACAGTCTTTACAGGAATACAATGAAATCTAGTACTCCACAATGTAAAATTTACAATCTCCGGCATCCAATTAAAAATCACCACCAGGGGCTTCCCTGGTGGCGCAGTGGTTGGGGGTCCGCCTGCAAAAAAAAAAAACAAAAAAAAAAATCACCACCAGGTATGAAAAGAAGGAGGACAATATGATCCATATTCAAGAGAGAAATTAATCAACAGAAACAGACACAGTAATGAGAGATAATGAAATTAAACAAGAACTGAAAAATATTGTAGATGTCACAACTATGTACAAAGATGTAAAGTAAAATTTGAACATAATTAGGAAATAATAAAATAATAAAAAATAAAAAAAACAAATGGAAATTGTAGACAGGAAAAACTATATTTAAATTTTAAAATACACTATACAGAATTAATAGCAGACTAGCAGAGCTATTAGATGTCGCAGGAAGAAAGATCAGTGAATTTTTAAACATTACAAAATAAATTATCCAAAATAAAACACATAGAGAAAAAAGACTTTAAAGAAATAGACCATCAGTGATCTGGATGTCAATATGAAATGGTCTAAATATGTATAACTGGAGCCCCAGAAGGAAAGAAAAGAGAGAAAAGGGAAAAAGTTATGTGAAGTAATAACCAAAAATGTACATATTTGATAAAAAACTATAAACCCCAAATCCAAGAGACTCAATGAACCTCAACCTGAACCAACATAGGGAAAATGACATTTAGGCTCATCATAATCAAACCACTGAATATCAGTGATAAAGACAAAAATCTTAAAAGCGACTGAGAAAAAAGATACTTTACAGAACAAAGATAAAACTGACAGTAGAATTCATGTCAGAAACTACATAAGCCAGAAGAGAATGAAATAACATCTTTAAAGTCTTGAGAGGGAAAGAAACAAAACAAAACCTGTCAACCTTTTAAAAATTAATTCTAATTAATCAACTTTTCAACTAATTTAATAACCAAGAAAAAAATATACGCTTTTCAAACTAACAAAAGCTGAGAGAATTCATTGCCAGAGAATGTTTAGTGTAAGATATTAAGGGAAGTTTCACAGGCAGATGAAAAATAGGTATCAGGTAAAAATCTGGATGCATACAATAGAATGAAGAACGCAAGAAATGGTAAGTATATGCTATATAAAGTATATTTTTCTTATTTTTTAATCTCTTCAGGAGATAATTCACTAAAGCCAATATAAAAACATATTGCAAGCTTTCTAACATACGTAGAAGTAAAATATACAATAGCATAAAGGGTGAGAGGGGTTATGAGAAAGTAATCTGTAATGTAGATAGATACATTACAGATAGACTGTGCTAAGGTAAAGATGTAGTTAAACTACATGTAAACATTAGTTCAATCACTAAAACAAACCAAAAGAAAAAAAAAAAACACCAAAAACCAAAAAACCCACTAAAACCCAAAGATGTATAGCTAATAAGGTGCCAATGGAGATAAAGTGGAATCATAAAAAATTCTCAGTTCCAAAGAAGGCTGAAACCGCCCCAGAGAGCAGGGGGACACAGGCTCCCTGGGGACGGCTCGTAGAGAAAACATTTAAAAGAAATTGTCCGTGACCTGATGCATTTGATTATGTGGAAAATAATATTGAGAGGCGCCTTACAATTTTGTTGGAGAATTTGGAATCAATGATCAGCACCTAGGAGCCTAAGATAATTGGGAGAAAATGTCATTATTAATGATAGAAAGAAGTCTAAGCTGTACAAGAAAGGAAGTGGGATCATATTACGCTCTAAGTAGTATAATTAGTTCATCAGTGAACAGTATTTACATAATCATAAGGGTATAAACCATACATATTGACCAAAATCTCTAATACAATTTTTTGGAAGAAATAACGGAAGAAGAATGGGTCAAGAATGCAAATTCATAATCTCTCATGATAGAAAGTCAACAGATAAGTTTACATTTTCAAAAACTCAAGAAATGGCAGTGTAGGTTTATCATCTCAGAATATGGAGGTGCAAGGCCGAAAGAAATAGCTGAGAGACTAGAAACTAGCTGTAGGCTGTAGGGCCCAAGGCTGTAAGGATTGGAGCAGAGAAACCTGTTTTTGTTACAAGTCTTAGAGAATTGTTTAACTTTTTAAAATAGATTAAAAATAAAAATTAAATTACCAGTGCAAAAACAAAATCCAAAAAACAGAAGCAGGCAGAAAAAGAGGCAAACATATAGAGAACAGATGGGACAAATAAAATACATAGTAAGATGGTAGATCTAAACCCAACCATGTAGATTATATTAAATGGCCTAAATATCCCAATTAATAGGCTGAGATTGTCAGATTTGGTTTTGAAAAAAATCAAGACCCAATTATATGCTGTTTATTAGAAATCTGCTTTATTTTATTTGTTTACCATTACAAGGGTTTAATAAGATGTAATACACATAATACATGTGAATGCAAACAGCACATTGCCTGGCAGCCAGTGAAGTTTTAGTAAATATGGTTGCCATGTGTCTGGTTTTAAACCAGACAGTCCAGTATTTGAGTTTTCTTTGAGAAATAGATTAAGAAAAGACCAGACATATAAATGTAAATATGAGTAGGTGCTATTATTACTACCGTGACATGTCTTATGCATGAATAGTGGAGCTTCCTCTCACTAGGAGAGTTTGCCACGAGGAATGACAGAGAGCACACTACGCAAGACATGCTTCAAGCGCCACGACGTGGGAGAGCCCAGCACACACTTTGCCAAGTACCAAATTCCATTGCCATTGTGAGCCAGGTGCGAGGGGAGGGCCCTGCAGTTTTTCTCAATGTTTCCTTTTACAGGTACAATTCCTAAATGTGTTTTATCTCATCTCCTCGTGGTCCTTTTCAGTAAGAGATATTTGGCAGTTTTTTTTCTTTTTTTTAATTTAACATCTTTATTGGAGTATAATTGCTTTACAATGGTGTGTTAGTTTACACATATATGTGTCAGCATACGGTATTCGTTTTTCTCTTTCTGACTTACTTCACTCTGTATGACAGACTCTAGGTCCATCCACCTCACTACAAGTAACTCAATTTCGTTTCTTTTTATTGCTGAGTAATATTCCGTTGTATATACGTGTCACATCTTCTTTATCCATTCATCTGTCAGTGGACACTTAGGTTGCTTCCATGTCCTGGCTATTGTAAATGGTGCTGCAATGAACATTGTTTCTAAATTGTTTGATGATGGCCATTCTGACCGGTGTGAAGTGACACCTCATTGTAGTTTTGAAGAAATGTGCTTTAAATACATTCATGCGTCAGAATATTCAATATTATTCAGATGTCAATTCTCTCTGAATTGATCTATAGATTCAACAGACTCCTAATCAAAGCACCATCAGGCGTTTTATAGACATTGAGAAACTGATTCTAAAATTATTTAGAAATGCAAACATTTTTTTAAAAAGTAAAACACCGTCTGAAGACTGACAGTACACACTACCTGAATTCTATTTGGCTACAGTAATCAAGAGAATGTGGTATTGGGTAAGGATTTACATATAGATCAATGGAACAGAACACGTTCCAGAAGCAGACTCACAAATATATTGTCAGTTGTTTCCTGACAAAGATGACAAGGTAATTTAATAAGGGAAAGATAGTACTTCAACAAAGGATACTGGAAACACTGAATATTCATACGAGGAAAAATGAACCTCACCTCTTTCCTTATACTATACACAAAAATTAATGCATAGACTGAAACGTAAGAGCAAAAACCATAAAAATTCTAAAAGAAAACAAAGGAGAACATCTCTGTGACCTTGGATTAGGTAGCAATTTCTTAGACAGAGTCAAAAACATGAATCATAAAATTAAAAAAAAAATAGTTAAACTTGATCAAAATAAAAAACGTTCTCTTCAAAAGTACTGTTAGGAAAATTAAAAGGCAAGCAACAGGCTGGAAGAATACAGTGAAGTTATTTCTAATAAGGGATTTGGATACAGAATAAAAAGACCTCTAATGCAATAATAAGGACAAGCAACTCTACCAAATTGAGGAAAAAATTTGAATGCATATGTCACCAAAGAAGATACATGGAAAAGATGCTCAACATCAGCAGACATTAGGGGGATGCAAATTAAAACCACAATGAGATATCATTATACTCCCCTAAAATTAAAAAGACTAAGAATATTAAATGTTGGTGAAAATGTGGAACAAGCTGAATTCTCGTACACTGTCGGAAGGGATACAGAATGGTAAAACTACTTTGGAAAAGTTTGGCAACTTCTTCTAAAGTTAAACAGACACCCATCATGTGACCCCACAATAATCCTGTTACCCAAAAGAAAAGAATATATATCCACCCGAAGACTCATATATACAAATATATATGGCGGCTTTATGCATAATAGCCCAAATTGGAAATAACTGAAATGTCCATAAGCTAGTGAATGGATAAATAAACGTGGTACGTCCACGCAGTGAAATGCTTATCAGCAATAAAGCACACGCGTGTGCACGCACACACACACACACAACTGAGGATACAGATAACAACACGGATGGTTCTTAAAACCATCAGGCTAATTACAAGAGGCCAAACGCCAAATACTATATACTGTATGATTAGTTCCATTTACATAAAATTCTAGAAAAGGCAAAACTATAGTGATACGAAGCAGATCAGTGGTTACCTGGGACCAGTGGTGTTGAGAGAGGTTCAGATGTAAAGAGGCACGAGGGAATGCTTTGGGGTGATTAAAATGTTATATATCTTGATTGTGGTAGTGGTTATACAAGCACATGCATTAGTCACAGCTCACTGAACTGGACACTTGGAATGGGTAAATTGTGTTGTATATAAATTACAACTGAATATACCTGATTTTAAATATTATGCGCCCAACCTGCCAATAAAGATTTATTGAAATCCCAAAGTATAAGCAATCCTGGTTGAACATGGCTGAACAGAGGAACTGGGCTTTTGCCATGTAAATCCTGAATAACCTTTAGAGGCATTAGAAAGTGATGTTGACGAGGGAGGGTCTTCAGGAGTAGGAGTAGGAGTAGGAAGCAACACGGGAGCTAGTCCTTAATCCCAGATCCAGGCAGCACACACAAGGCTTTGTGTACTCCTTCGTCTTTTCAACAATCTTGGGAAGTAGCTACTATTATCCCCATTTGGTATAAGAGGAAGCAAAGCTCTGAGAAGTGAAGATGGTGATTGGACAGAGTGCAAGTCCAACTCCAAAGCTCACGTCCGCTCTACTCATCAACCTGTCCCCCAGTAGGGTTGGGGACCCCCAGTATCAGAGAACCTGCCAGGGACTCTGTAGCCCAGCACTTCTCCAGCTTGGGGCGTGGTGCCTAGACCCCTGGCGTCCCTGGCTGTGTGTCCCAGATTCCTTTGCAGCAAGGGTCCTTAAGGAGCAGAGCCACTAAATCATGACTGCACCAGCAGCCTAGGCACGGTCTGTGCCGATGCACTTGACCTTCATCACACCTCCTATTTCTGCAGCATAACAACATGTGCTGACCGCTTACTGCAGGGCAAGCACTTTGCCTGCATCGGGTTACTATGCAATATGCAATGGACACATTTTACATGTGAGGAAACTGAGGTTTAAGGAGGTTAAAGTTGCCCATAGTCACACAGCTACACGTAGGGGAGCCGGGGTTTGGACCAAGGTCTATATAAGCCACAAAGCCTGCATGCTTGACTACGACGTGATTCCAGTACTGTCTTCTGTATTCAGTTTACTGAGCACTCTGAATCAGGGAGGATGCTTTCGGAGGAAAGTAACGCATTAAACAGTAAGTATGTATTAGCTCACGGTCCAGAATTAGCGCTAGCTTCAGGGCTGCCTTAATCTAGGCCCTTTGCTTCCCTTTCCCTGCGCTTCTCTTGACTCTGTGCTGCCTCTGCATCTCAGCTTTATCTTCATGTTGGTAGGAGCTGGCTGGAACAGCCCCATACCAGTCAGCTCTACGCTCCCAAGACTAGAGGGAAAGAGAAGCTGACTCTATGTGATTCTCTCCGAACCTCCAAACACCCTGTCCCCTGACAATGAGTCAGATGAGGTCACAAGCTCACTCTTGGACCAATCCATGTCACTGGGAGGATGCCACTCAGTGAGTGACTCAGGCCTGGGTTCTAATTACTGCCAAGGACAGTTACCACGACTGTCCTAATCACCTGGTACCCCTGGAGACAAATACTGGGGCCTCAACCATAACATGTGCTACATTCTTTCTTAGTCATTATTTCAATGGAATTGTACAGCAATGCTATGTTTCAGTGATCATTTCCATTTTACAGATGAGAAAACAAATGCACAGGGAACGGATGTCTCTCGGGGACGTGAGTAGATATGCAGCAGCCAGGATTCAAAGTCAGGGCTTCTAACTCCAAGGCCAGAGCCCTTTCTACTACTTGGCAACTATTATGACCTTAACCCATGCTTCCACTTCAGACCAAATTCTAAGATGCTGCTGAGAACATATTCATCTTCTAGGGTCTCTCTTCTGGTATTTATCATCATTTTTTCCTAATTTGATAACCATTTCATTATGGACTCCAGCGAGCCATTTATAACCAAGTCAGGAGGCTTTTTTTAAAAAGCACTTCCCTTCTAATGAGGTTTTATAGCTATCATTTAAAATAGTCTGATGTACCTTAAAACCTACTTCGTGTGATGTAACTTTCTTCTCTTTTTCCTCTTCAATCCCACTTTTTCAATAAGCTCATCTTCAAAAATACTGTCCTTTTCAAATTCTTTTTTCACATCTACCTTCAGTATGCTATCCAACCGTACCCCCAGGCCTTCTGTTCTCACCACCTGTATTCATTCTCCATAATGGACCTAATAAGGAGTCTCTGGCCTTTGGGCTTTTAAAGCAAGAGGGTCATAAAGGTAGCATCTTTTTCCTTTAAAAGATATGTAAGAGAAATGACACTTAGCTACACAGGGCAGTGTTTCATCTAGAGTACCAACACGAATGGAAATAGACGACTGGCCCACATACGACTATGGCTTTGGTACCTAACAGAGCCCCGGACGCTGGTATAAAGAAGTCCCTGGCACTTGAGGCCCAGCTTACATAAAGAATGTGCAGCCATGAACTTCACCTCCTTTGACTTTCCCAACAATCACGAGCTGAGCTGGGGAAGACAGAAACCAGTACGTCCAGTCTACAGATATGGAAACCAAGACAAAGATCTGCTTAATTAATAAAGGACAAAACTGTAACTGAAACTTAAGTATCCTGGTTCCAGGATCAGTGCCGTTTATGCTGCATTATTTTGATTCCTGAAAAGTTAAGGAAGTTGTATAAAAAATGTGAAGGCTCAGGACTTAGTTTAGTACCGCTGACCCTGGATTTTAAGTGTGAATCTTATACATATTTGGCCTTTTCTGTGGTGTTCGGGAAAAGTAAACAAGACTTGACAGAAAATATGATGAGTAGCAGCAAACATTCAGACCCAAGGTCAATATATAAAAATTCAAAAGATATTATCAAGAATATACGTTGGTACCACATAAGGGCATCTGTCATAACTTGGCTTTCCAACAGAAAGATATTATCATTGCATGTTGAATAATGTTGAACGTGCTGTTGATTCTTTAGAAACTGTGTACCTCCTGAAGATAAGAGGAAGGAGGTAAAGAGGCATCAAAGAAGAGTCTCATTTTTCTAAATGTGAAGACTTGGGAGTACAGTCATGGAAGGGCTCCTAAAATAAGGAGCCAAGTAAGAGCACTGGGGAAAAATCATCATAGGAAAGTAACCATAGGAAGTAACCATAGTAACCATAGGAAGTAACCATAGGAAGTAACCATAGTAACCATAGGAAGGAGGAGGTGGAGAAGCCTAATGGAATCATGATGGTGGAGGCCATACCGGAAATATCTAGAGCTCAGGTGGGAGATTTTGGTTGTCAACACAGTTGCTGGGGAAAAGGGAAGGAAAGCTATGACAGACGGCATTGTTGAAGGAGGGATTAAGGCGGAAACCAAAGGCAGCTGAGAGAACTCAGGATGTAAAGGATGAAAATGTCTCTGGCGAGCACAATCAAGTCAGGAGACACTCAGAGATCCCTCCGGGCCCTCCCTTTTCCCATCTGACGGGGAAAGAGTCAGGGATGGAACAGAATGAGGAGAGCAGGGCAGAGGCTGAGAGGGTCTCTCCGTGGGGTCCTGAGGGTTGCAGCCCGACGGAACACGCAGAGCTTCAAAGGCTTTTGCCAGCTAGACCTGCTTCAATATGCAGGGGAAGGAGAAACTTCGGTCTGAACGACACAGCTCAACCCATCTGTTTCTGCAGAATGCATCTTAGCTCCTATCCATATGCCTGCAGAATATCACCCTGGAAGTGGAATCTATTATTCTTGTAAATACAAATTCACTAATGGGTGTGGCTCATTGTGAAGCAAGGCACGTTGCACCACTGCCTCTGCCTGTTGCTACTCTAGAGCTTCTGTCATCCTGGGACACTTCACTCGACCCAGCAAGGTTCCCATGCTTGGTGCGAAGACTGTCCGGCGTCAGGGATCCCCGTGCAGTGAAGGAAGCGGAAGGGGTTCTGTGGATGTCACTCTTAGGTGTTGCTTTCTCCTACAGAGGTTAGTGCACAATGGGAATTTCTCCGTGCAGAGGGGATTGTCTTTCTGCCTGGCAGTTTCATTACAACATTCCATACAAGTTATATCTGTACATGATGACCAAAAGCACAAATTCAGCACAGCAGCCCACCTATTGTGGAGTCCCGGACAGGCTAGTTTGGGTGAAAGAAGGCCATTGAACCCGGGTCCCCTAGCAGCCCAGTCTTCTTGCAGGGCACAGCCACATGCAAACTGTAAGGCCCATTAATTGGCATCCATGATCCTGGCCACTCAGCACAGTCACCTACACGGGAAGCAACTCCCCCCGATTTCCGCAGGACCGTCTCTGACCTCTGAAGCCACTGTTTTTGGCTTGCAAGGAGGTTTGCTCTAAAACACAAATTCTCTTTAATAGGGAGCCATTACTGTGTAATGAATGAACATGCCATGTGCTGGCATGTAGAGCCCTCGGGCCCTGTTCTCACGCACAGGTCTCTGGAATCTTCACGCCTACCGGGGAGAGGGGAGCACATCTGCAGAGGGCACACAGCTCCATGAAAGTTCACTTCTTACAGATGTGCGAATGAGTTCTGCTTTCAGATCCAGTTGAAGTTGAACTATCTTGCTTTGTTTGCTCACATGAAACTGGACTGCTCAACCAGAAGGCTTTTAACAACTGGGGCTTCAGCAGACCTGCCCACCCCACCGTTTTACATCAATGGTGATGACATGTGCTGCCTGGTGTTCGGATCCTGGCATCTGCAGTTTCCCTGCCCCTGCCCAGCTTCTAGGATGCTAAGTTTTCAGCTCTGTTTTCCTTGGCCTGGATAAAGCAAAGTGAAATCTTCAGCCACCTGGACAGATGACAGCAGTTTGACATCCTCTAACTAGCTGATAGTCTAATCATCCTGTGAAAATTGAATTACATGTAATTTCATTAGAACTAAGAGGGCATGTGTGTGTGTGTGTGTGTGTGTGTGTGTGTGTGTGTGTGTGTGTGTCTGTATTATAAGGAACTGGCTCATGTAATCACGGAGGCTGGCAAGTCCCAAGATCTTCAGGGTGACTCAACAAGCTGGAGACCCAGGACAGCCCAAGGCTTAGCTCTAGTCTTGAGTCCTGAGTCCTGAGAACCAGGTGGACTGACAGTGTAGTTTTGGTCTGAAGGCCGGCAGGCT
>NW_020175011.1:266313-454605 GCF_003031525.2 Neophocaena asiaeorientalis asiaeorientalis
AGAACTAAGAGGGCGTGTGTGTGTGTGTGTGTGTGTGTGTGTGTGTGTGTGTGTGTGTGTGTGTCTGTATTATAAGGAACTGGCTCATGTAATCACGGAGGCTGGCAAGTCCCAAGATCTTCAGGGTGACTCAACAAGCTGGAGACCCAGGACAGCCCAAGGCTTAGCTCTAGTCTTGAGTCCTGAGTCCTGAGAACCAGGTGGACTGACAGTGTAGTTTTGGTCTGAAGGCCGGCAGGCTCGAGACCCAGGAGAAGTCACCAGTTCAGCACTAGTCTGAAGGCAGGATGGCTGACCTCCCAGCTCAAAGGCAGTCAGGCAGGAAGACGAATTCTCTTCCTTGGGGGAGAGTCAGGCTTTTTGTTCTATTTGGGCCTTCAACGAATCGGAAGAAGCCCACTGCCTTTAGGAGGGCCATCTGCTTTATTCAGTTTGCTGATCTAAATGTTAATCTTATCCAGAAACACCCACACAGAAATATCTAGAATAATGTTTGATTAAAGATCGGGGCACCCTGTGGCCCAGTCAAGTTGCCATATAAAATTAACCATCACGGTAATTTAGGAGTCATTGTTTGTGACACACAGCAATGATTAAAGAGACAAAATGGTGGGGGGCATTTTCTAATTAAAACATAATTCTTATGCCCCCTTCAAAGAAACACACGCAACACGGCCTATTGAAATGAGCTCAGCGAAACCTTCCTGCTAATTCCTCCTTGCCTCCACTCCCACCCCACAGCTTTAAAAAGACACCGTTATTACTTAGGAATGAATTCATTGTTTAAACCTACCCTCCCCGTATTTTTCTGATGTAGACTCCTCAAACCTTGTGGAAATCAACTGAGAATAATTCTCTCTTCTTCCTGGATGAGGCAAATGAAGCACAGGGGGAAGAAACAGCTTGTCCAGCAAGCTGATACTTGGAAAACAAATGCAGCTGCATTTTAAGAACTCAGGATTGTAGTTTTTCGCCCTTTTTCTATGAGTATGCTGGAACTTTCACAGGTAGAAAATGATGGCTATCTTAGTTATTAAAGAGCTGGCTCAGATACAGATAGCAAGCACAGGGTTTGAGGGGATATTATTTTTAAAGGGGGGAACTTCAAGGGCTGCCCCCTCAGCAAGGTAGCTCACTTTTCGGGAGACTTGGGGCCGACCTGTGATACCAGGAGGTTCTTTGGCAATTGGGTAGCGTGCTGGCCACTGCTGCGGTCCATCCACCTTCCTGGGGCCTTACTACTTGAGTGTGCCCCTGCTGAAATTCCAGTTGCCAGTAACTGCACCTCTCTGCCTAAAGCTAACGGGCCCAGAAGCAGCCGTCAACTTATCAGTGATGGAAGGTGGTGATGAATATCCAGGTCCCTCACTCCTCAGATGGGAAGACTCTCAGACTTGGGCTCTATACCCTAGAGTTTCTCTGAGATTAAACTTCTGTCACACACACACTCAGGGCCGGTAGCATGTATGTGTGACCTGTACGGTCACACATACATGCTTGTACTCTGCTGTCGCCATCTTGAAATTCTTAATAACTTCTGAACAAGGGGCCCGGATTTTATTTTGCACTGGGCTATGAGAACTGTGCAGCCAGTTCTGGTGGTAGCTGGCAGAACACACCTTTCATTGGCTGGGTTCCCTTCTCTGTCTGACTTCTCCTCTTGGTCTCTCCTGTACTGCCTGATAATTTACTTGTCCTTGAATCCTTTGCACAGGGTCTACTTCTGGGAGACCCAAACTAGACTGTTGCAAATGTCATGGTAATCCTGAAGGACACTGGAAAGAATTAATGAAAGCCATCCTCCTATTTTATTAAAATAAAACAATAATGCATGTGGGTTTAACCGTCACTAAAGATAAAATCACAGTTATATCATCTGTCAATGCCATAACATATTGTAATATCTAAGAGGTTTTATTAGGAAGTAATCCCCAGCTAAGCTTCCCAACTTCTCTGCATCCCAGACCAAGTGCCCAGGTGAATCCAACATGCAAATATCTCCCTGAAGAAGCAGGGTAGTAAACAGCAGCGGAGTTGACATTTAAACAATAGCTCTGCATGCCATCTGTTTTAAAGAAATTATTTGTCTTTGCCAACATGTCAAGAAAAATAAGTTCACATAATTTAGGGGCTACTAAGGCATGTAAGTCCTCGATTATTTACAACGACAGGATTATCTAGAGCCATCGCATTTCTTTACCGACAAGATTTTTTAAAAAACGGGTCAGAGAAATTGACCTTTCTGTAGAGTCCAGTAATGAGGCAAGATATTAGAGTAAGTAATCCAATCTCAAACCAAAGTTTAAGGAAAAGACGTAAACAAGGATACTGGTTCAGAATCAGATCAGCTCATCAAATCGAGCCCATGTATTCTCAATTTTTATGTCCCTACGGTCCGGCACAATGCCTGGAATGGCGTCGATGCTTAATAAATATTTAGTAACTGACTGAACTTGGGTATGGCTGTGCCTTGAGGCTTGAGTACCAGGAAAGGAAACTGACTCACCCCTACCTATGAAGAAGCTCTAAGTTTCCCCCTTAGTCCTTTCTTACAGACTGGAATTTACCAAATGGGTGTAACACGAGTGCAGAGAACCGTGTGGGAGGGAGACAATGGAAGGCAGTGGGTCGGCAGCAGGTGCGGGTGGGATGCTGCACGCGATGGCAGCTGTGGTTCAGGTCCATTTGCAGTAGGTGAGGGATGCAATATTTGAGAACGGGCTGGAGAACTAGAAGGCCGCCTTAGGCCTTTCTCTCCACGTGTGAGACTTACGGCCAGGAGCTTCTAAGACCAAATCCATCCATCCGTAAGGCATGTTGGTCTTCGACAGGAATCCTGTCAGCCCCTTGCCGTGGACTATGGACATAAAAACCTCACTGCACTTCACTTTCCTCATCAGTCAGAAAGATGACATCGAGGTTACCTGCAATTTACATCAGTGGACTGAGATGCTGACTCCACTTCACTCACCTTTCCCTGGTACACAAGCTTTTGTGCAGTTTGATTGTTAAATGCAGCTGTCCCCAGGAAGGTAAAGCTTTTTAGGCTGCTCGCTGGATAGATGATCAGGACAAAAGAGGTTATAGAAACATTTTACTTTTTGAAACATTTTAAAATTCAAGATTTTGTCCTGACCAATTTCTGAACATGATGTTTCTTTCCGCTTAAGTTATATCAAAATATTTTTACGTGGTTTATAGAAGTATTACTTACAATAGCCAAGATACGGAAGCAACCTAAGTGTCCATCAGCAGATGAATGGATAAAGAAGATGTATAATGTAATGCTACTCGGCCATAAAAAGAATGAAATCTTGCCATCTGCAACAACATGGATGGACCCGGAGGGTATTAGGTTTAGTGAAGTAAGTCAGATGGAGAAAGACAAATACTGTATGTTTTCACTTATACGTGTAATCCAAATAACATCAATGAAACAAACGAATGACTATAACAAAACAGAAACAGACCAACAGATACAGAGAACAAACTAGTGGTTACCAGTGGAGAGATGGGTGGGAGGAGGTACAAGATAGGGGTAGGGGATTAAGAGGTATGAATTACTAGGTATAAAATAAATGAGATACAGGGATGTAATGTACACCACAGGGTGTATAACCAATATTTTATAATAACTTCATATGGAGTATAATCTATAAAAATAGTGAACCACTAGGTTGTACACTTAAAACTAATATAACATTCTAAATCAACTGTACTTCAATGAAAAAAATATTTTTCTGCGGAAATTCCTTTTTCCCTCTTGCGTACGACCTTTCTAGACAAATAAATAAATAAATAAATAAAAGCCTGGGTGAGCATTTAGGAATGAAAAAAATGTAAAGTTTTGATTACTGACTGAAACACAGTGATTTTGTGTCAATGGGAGAAATCAAAGCCCTGGCACCTGGGGAGGCATGGGGTGGTAGACGTGGAAAAGGAATTAATAATCTTTGTTTTTCAGAACTGTTCCTGGAAGCTTTCTCCTCTTCCTGAATGAAAGGTCCTCCTGCTACCTTTCCAGGATGCTGTGAGGGCCTTGAATTCAAACTGATGGCTGAGCCCAAGATCACCCCTGATAGCACCAACTGTGAAAGGGCGAAGGTGGCCCAGCTCCTGTGCTTTCCACACAGAACACTTACGAATGTCACCCACACCCGTGTCACTGATGGGCTGATGTCACAGATGAGCAGAGCTGTTTGGAATTGGCTGCAATGCCTCTGAAACCAGAGACCGAACCGAATTCTTCTAGACCAGATTGGGGATCCTAGGGATGGAAACCCTGTCGGGGGAAGCCACCTTGGGGGCCTGCTAACCTGTACCATCTGACTAACAAATACCCTGTTGGAGGGCCTTAATGATAGTAGACGCTTTGTTTCCAGAAGCACCAAGTACCGTGCACGGGAATGCCCTTCCTGGGTGCCTTATCCGTGACTATCATGCCTGCCTCAGCCCTGGACAGAGGCATTCACGTCAAATTCAACTTAGTTCAGAGGCCCCAAAGGGAAGAGCTCAAGTCAACACTGCAGTTTGGTCTCACCCTGCTGTATGGAGTCCTGCAGATAATTTTGCCGTAACGATGCTTTGGACAGGGCCAAGGTGATGGATTGTGTAGGGAAGAGTTTTCACAGCGGGCCTGAGAGTGCTGACGCTTAGAAAGGCCCTCTTGCAAGGTGGGCCCTTTACTGGCACCTGGGAACCTGAATTTCGAGAGGGTTCCCACCACCTTAACTGATAAGAGTTACTACGCCTGAATGGTTGGTGCAAACAACAAGCGTGGTTTATGCTGAACAATGGCTTCCCTTCTGGGGAACTGGGAATTTTGAAGGCGTGAGGCAAGATGGTGACCGTAAAAATCCTGGGCTCTGAGTCGCTCACGAGCTCAGGTAGTTAGCATTTCACATGTGTTGTCATCGCTTGTCACTGGGGGAGTTTAGCGTGTCCCATGTGACTTTCCTGGAAGGGGACCCTGGGCCCGGTTACCTCCCGATGCTGCCCCACGGGCCATTTCCCTTTGCTGGTTTTGCTGTGTAACCTTTCACTGCAATAACTCACAGCTATGAGTACAACTAGAAAAAAGAAAGGAAGAAAGGAAGGAAGGCAGGAAGGGAGGGAGGAAGGAAAGAAAGAAAGCTAGCTGATATCCATACTATCTACACTTTATCCATATCCTTTTTAATAACAACAAAGAAGGCCAAAATGGAGCTCTTGCTAACTCCTGGCATGGTGCCGAGCACTCGTATGCAAAACACTCAAACCTCCCAACAATATTTCAAAGTAGGTCTTGTTATGATCTCCATTTGGCACACGAGGGAAGGAGAGAGAGAGAGGTTCAGGAACTTGCTCCAGGTCACAGCATCTGTTAGGTGGCAAAGGGGGGACGGGAAGTCGGCTTATGTGACTGCAAACCCCAGGCGGGGAGACTCTGTTGAGGGGATCAACGAAGCACTCTCAAAAATGCAAAACTCTAGGCAAGTGCACGGTGGTGACATTCCTGTCATGAACGAGGTCTAAGTCCTGCCCAGAAATCACTGGATAAGATTTGCAACTTTTCGAGTTTACTCAGGTCCTGGGATTGACACCCCTGTCTTCCCACAGATACACAGGAGCTGGGAACTTGACACGGAAGTGTATTTGCAAGTTCAGATATACCCTCCTCCCTCAAAGAGTGTTAGAACTTTGGGCCAGAAAAAACATAAGAGAGCATCTGGAATAAGTCCTTCATCTGATAACTGAGGAAACAGAGAGATGCAGCAGTTTGCACTAGGCTGCGGAATGGACTCTGGACCCCAGCCCATTCGTCTCCTTAGTGCACTGCTTCCCCCTTGTCATATTTCTCTTTTTAAAAGTGGATTCAATCGTAACCCAGCATACGAGAGGTACTTTCATTTCTAAAAGTATGAATTACACAGGAAAGAGACCTGTTTGAAAGGAGAAGTACGCACACATACTTTTGACATCCTGGAAACATTCTGACGACTGGGTTAATGGCGAGGGGAAATGACATCTTTGGAAATGCAATCCACCCATTCGAAAGCAGGGCAGCCGTTGCCCACTCCAAATGTGTTCTCATGCACACAGGATTCCTTCCGAGCAGGCTCTGAAGGCAAAGCACACCGCTGAGTTTCAAATGGGCAGAAAGTCACCTTAAAGCATATTTCCCCTCCTGGGAGTTGACACAATCGAGTTACAGGCAGAGATTGTTTATCACACTGGCATGAAAGTCTCTCTTCAAATTCCTCTTGCTTTTATAATCAAACAATAACATCTCCAGAGTATAGGTTTTAGCTACATAAGAAACATACTGGAAATTGATTCAATGTTCCTGGCTTGGCTGTGACAATGTTTCATAACCTGGTAACCTCTCAGCTTATTCTTCCCCTTTCCTGAAAAGCTTTTTGCGGCACCAGGGTGGCAAAGCAAAGATAACGCAAACATCCTCCTTTTATCTGATCCTGCACAAAATGAGAGGAGCAGGCACTGTACCGCTGATAAGATTTGCTAAATGACTCTTCTGGAATTCTATCAATGGGCTGATGAAAGAAACTAAGACTGACATTGATACGTCATTTTCTCAGGCACAACCATTTTCAAAAATGAAGGTGTTTCTTTCGAAGCAGTTAAGCCCCAGTTGCATGTCTGTGACTCATTAAAAAGTGCGCAGATCGGCCCCGTGTTGTTAACAGATTTACTGCAATGCTTTACTTTCTTTATATCCATTTTCTTTTTCTCTAGCATGTTTCTTGAATAAGGATTCATTCGAGTCAAGACCATCCTGTTCCCAAGATCACCATTCCTCCTTTTATTCCCCCTCAGGTGCATGTTTCATTACACAACTCAATTTTTGTTACCACAATCTGCCACAGCCCTTACCCGATCTAGCGCTTTACACCTGTCTCAAGCTAAAGTGTTTACTTGAATGTGCCAGACTTTATGGACACACCATGGGGAATCCCAGTGGACCGAGTGCGCAGATCACCTTAACTGAGACGTTTTTTCATTAAGTATATGTGATTGAGTTCTTACAGTCAGGACAGCGCATTCCTTCCAAGCTTGATTACAGGCTTCTGAAAAGCTACAGACTCCTGTCCAGCAATTTTTTTTTTTTTTAAATCACTGCTGCTTCTCTGTTACTAATTTTTTATTACCTTCAGGATTAAGAAGAACTGCTGGTGGGCTTCCCTGGTGGCGCAGTGGCTGAGAGTCCGCCTGCCGATTCAGGGGACACGGGTTCGTGCCCCGGTCCGGGAAGATCCCACACGCCGCGGAGCGGCTGGGCCCGTGAACCATGGCCGCTGAGCCTGCGCGTCCGGAGCCTGTGCTCCGCAACGGGAGAGGCCACAACAGTGAGAGGCCCGCATACCGCAAAAAAAAAAAAAAAAAAAAGAACTGCTGGTTTTAGCAGTACTTAAGGCACAGACAGTTCAACCTATCTGTAATGTCTGATCAACCTGGAATTATCTGTGGTAACGTGGACGACAAAGAGATTACAATTCAAGAGCTGCCCACAACCTCTGTTTCTAACTTACTCCTCTGACACCCGATGCGCTTCAGGATTGATGATGTAACTTTATATCTGTAGTCAGGACGCGTCCCTTTCCTGCTCTTTCTTCTCTTGGCTGACCTCGCTTCTGGAGATGCTAATAAGCTAGTCCGAGGGCAGACAGGAAGAGGACGGGAGGTGGCGGGTAGATGGCATAGATCAGCCAAGCAAACGGAAGGCCCATTCAGCCCACGCACATGTTTTGTTTTGGATGGTACTTTAGTTTTTATCTTTTTAAAACAAATGTGAAATATACTATGAGCACGAGTGCATACAACAAATAGTTACACTTAAATCATCATGATCATATGATCATAAAATCATCAACCCACCTTAACAACTCAGTGGTTTTTTCTTTTTAGGCACAATCTTTAATATTTATTTTATTTTTTAAAAAGGTATTATAGAAGATTGCGGAATTAAAGAGACACGAAACAGCATATATTGAAAATACTCTCTCATTCTTGTGTCCTTTACACTCAGGTCTGCTCTCCTGAGGCAACCAATAGTACTGGTCTCTTGTGTTTCAGTTCTATTCATGCCAACAATTGTGTGTGTGTGCACTTGTGTGTGTGTGTGCGTGTATGATATTTACACTTGAATTTAAATTTTTACTATATATGTATGTGTGTTATAGTCCTTTCTCCCTTTTAAAAAAATCAAGCATACTATAGGTACTATTATGCTCCTGGCTTTTCTCATTCAATAATGTACCTCAGAAATTGTTCCTTATCAGTAAAGATCTTCCTTATTTCTTTTTTTACAGCTGTATAATATTCCATTTTCGGAATTCATTTGACTAGTACCCTATTAAGGGACATTTGGTTCACTTGTGATTTTTTCCTATTACTATAAACAATGCTTTGGGGCATGCATTATTTTTCATATGTGCAAGTATGTCTATAAGATAAATTATTTGATTGGAATTGCTATGTAATAGCATTAAGTATGTGTGACTTTTATTAGATATTGCCAAATTCTCATCCATAGACGTTGTACTAGTACCCTCTCACCTAAGTATGTAACAATGCCTCTTTCCTCACATCCTTGCCAACAAAGTTTATCTTAAAACTTTTTTTTTTTTTTTTTTTTGGTTTGCGGGCCTCTCACTGTTGTGGTCTCTCCCGTTGTGGGGCACAGCCTCCGGACGCTCAGGCCCAGCGGCCACGGCTCACGGGCCCAGCCGCTCCGCGGCATGTGGGATCCTCCCGGACCGGGGCACGAACCCGCGTCCCCTGCATCGGCAGGCGGACTCTCAACCACTGCGCCACCAGGGAAGCCCTGTCTTAAAACTTTTTAAGCTTTTCCAATGTGATAGATAAAAAACAGGATCTAAGTGTCATTTTTAATGTGGGTTTCTTTGATCACAAATGCATCTCTTTTATTATGAATGTGCCTTTCTGACCCTGTTTCTGTAGAAATGTCTTTTTCTCGGGCCCTTTTCTGCTTCTTCCTTCTACTCTTAAGGACCCTTGTGATGCGTTGGGTCCACCCCAATTCTGAGGTCAACAACTCTGTTTTTAAGCCACTCTTGCACTCCTTCCACTAGATCCTTCTCTCACTACTTCCCCTCCATAAGGTAACCCATTGTTGGATTTCATGCTACTCATTCATTTGCTGTGGTTTTTAAATTTGTTTTTGTAGTAAGAAAAAAAAAATGTAACACTGGATTACATTCATGTACCATGTGCAGAGGTGCACTGGTTTATGATGTAAAAAGTTACTACTGTGGATACTAGTCAAAAAAGTTTGAAAGGCCTGGCTCTATTAAAACCCTTGGCAACTGTATCAGGGAATATATACCACCATGGTGACCCTAGCAACACTGTCATAATTGCAAAACATGGAAAACAACCCAAATATTTATCAACAGTACGAAGGATAAATAAAATTCGAACTTTTTCTGCTCTGGAAGACCGTACAGCAGTGAAAATTAATGAACTACAACTGCAGGGAGCATCGTTGATTCAGCGCAAAAACGTTGACTGAAATAAAGCCAGTTGTAGTAGAATATTTACAGTATGATGCTATTTGTATAATAAGCAAAATTAACAATAGTGTGTTAAGACTAGATAAATAAAAGTGAGTACTACGTGCAGACTATAAAACTATACATATGTGCACACACACGTGTACATACACACACGTATACATACACACATATATACCATGAATTCTTTATCCGTCATCTATCAACAGACCAATACCGTGGCTATTGTGAATGATGGTGCAGCTAACTCTTTGAGACAGTGATTTTATTTCCAAATAGAACTATCATGCAGTCTAGCAATCCCACTTCTGGATATATATAGGAAGGGAAAAAACTCACTATCCTTAAGTGTATATTTCCTTTTATTTACCTTGCTTGGAACTCATCTGGCTTCCTGAATCTGGGGGTTGGTAACTTTCTTCAATTCTACAAAATTCTCAGCCACTAACACTTTTAAAATTGTGTCTTTCCGGTTCATTCTGTTCTCTGCTTCAGGAGCTACAATTAGATGCATGTGGATTTCATCACCTTTTACTTAATTTAACCTCTCTTTCATATTATCCATGTTCTTGGCCCTCTGTGACACATTTTTGTGTACTTTTTCAATTCTATCTGCTAGTTCAGTAATTCTCTCTTCAGTGATGATAAATACTATTCTGACAACATTTAATTTTTCTGAAGTTCTCTTGTGTCCTTTTTTGAAATTTGACTGCTCATCTGTTTGTTCGTTAACTTTCATTTCCATTTTTGTTTAAATGCATTAAATATCTTTGGTTTATATCCTCTATTGGATAATTTCCAAATCTGTAGTCTTTGCAGGCCTCATGCTATAGCTTTGGGTTTTTTTTTTCTCCTGATACTGACTAATGAAGTCATTTTTTCCCCTCATGTCTTTAGTGGTGTTCTATTCTGAGTTAATTTTCCTTAGAACTTTATCTGTATGCAAATTTTAGAGTGGGTGCAAGAGAGGATTTGAGTTGGGTTCTGCCACATGCCTGAGAGTACTACCACCCTGAATCTGTGTTTTTTTCTTTTTAAATCTTTCATTATGATAAATATCCAATATTCTCAAACAGTTTAATGTGTCCTCATATACCCACCGCCCAGCTTTAAAATATTAATATTCTGAGATGGATAGACCTAGAGTCTGTCATACAGAGTGAAGTAAGTCAGAAAGAAAAAGACAAATACCGTATGCTAACACATATATATGGAATTTAAGGGAAAAAAATGTCATGAAGAACCTAGGGGTAAGACAGGAATAAAGACGCAGGCCTTCTGGAGAACGGACTTGAGGATATGGGGAGGGGGAAGGGTGAGTTTTGACAGGGCGAGAGAGAGTCATGGACATATACACACTAACAAACGTAGTAAGGTAGATAGCTGGGGGGAAGCAGCCGCAAGGCACAGGGATATTAGCTCGGGGCTTTGGGACAGCCTGGAGGGGTGGGATGGGGAGAGTGGGAGGGAGGGAGACGCAAGAGGGAAGACATATGGGAACATATGTATATGTATAGCTGATTCACTTTGTTATAAAGCAGAAACTAACACACCATTGTAAAGCAATTATACCCCAATAAAGATGTTTAAAAAAAAAATTAATATTCTGCCATTCTTGTTTCATCTATTCCCTCTCCCAGTTCTTCTCTGGAATATTTAAACTCACACCTCGGACCATTTAAAATTGTCAAGCTTGGACTTCCCTGGTGGCGCAGTGATTAAGAATCCACCTGCCAATGCAGCGGTTCAAGCCCTGGTCCGGAAAGATCCCACATGATATGGAGCAACTAAGCCCATGCGCCACAACTACTGAGCCTGCGAGCCACAACTACTGAGCCTGCGAGCCACAACTACTGAGCCCGCGAGCCACAACTACTGAGCCCACGTGCCACAACTACTGAAGCTGGCGCGCCTAGAGCCCGTGCTCTGCAACAAGAGAAGCCACCACAATGAGAAGCCTGTGCACCGCAATGAAGAGTAGCCCCCGCTCGCCGCAACTAGAGAAAGCCCACGCGCAGCAACCAACACCCAATGCAGCCAAAAATTTCAAAATATAAATAAATAAAAATTTAAAAAACGTTTGTCAAGTTAGGGGGCTCAGGGGACACAAAGAGAGACTGAATTAATTCCCTGACCCACATGAGTGTGAGCTAATGACTCAGAATCTTCAGAGGAGACATGTTTTTCCTTCTCTTTTTTTTTCCCCCTAGAGTTGAGACAGAGTTGAGGCTGAGTCAGGAGCTTATTCCCACTGTCTTCCTCCGTGGGGTACGTTTGTCACCACCGCTCTCGGGAATTCAGCTTTATGCTGGATGGGGAAGGGGTGTTTTTGATGTAACATCTCACCCTGCTCAGGCCCTAGGCTTTCATTAGGCCAACAGTTTAGCCCTTTAACACCAGGCTCCAGGTAGAGTGACCAACTGTTCCAGTTTGTCCAGGTCTGAGGGGTTTCCTGGGATGAGGGACTTTCAGTGCTAAAACCAAGAAAGCCAAAGTCAAACTAGAACAGTTGGTCACCCTAGTTCAAGGTCACCAGAGACTAGTATGTACCCCTCGGGCAAGGGGTACTCTCTCCCCTCTGCATTCAAACTTTCTTGCTGTCCCCAGCCTCTGATCAATTTTTTGCCTGAAGCTCAACCATGCGTTTAATAGGTATATTTTTTATATTATATTCTATGCTCTTAGGTGTGGCATCCTGTGAAAGGATTTTGAAATCCTAATTCGAAATATTGCCAGATAAAAGGAAGTCTCTGAAGAATTTACTTTTTTGAAAACTAGGCCCAGATTTTGAAAAGTGTCATATGTTACATAAAAATCTAGACTTTTGGCTTCTGGTGAGAAACGGAAAGACGTGGCTACTTAGGGCCAGCCTTCTTCTATGGTGACAACTGGAACTGGCAAGCAGCTGCTCCCCTAGAATGGGCTGTGTTCTCTCCATGTCTCAAGACTCCCATCATTCATACAGTGTATGCCCGTGAATGTCAAGTCCAGCCCATCTCACTCATTGACCCAGGGGCTCGGTTGAGTTTGCAACCCCTGACCAAGCAATCTACTAAAGGGATCCTTGGTCTCTGATGCCTGCAAGGTGACCCAAAAAAGTACCTAGTCATCATTTAGCATTCTTGGGGGTTTATTTAACTTGACCTCACAGCCGTGGACTAAGCACTGGACGATGGTTCCACTCCATACCAGCCACAGTGCTGAGCAACATACATAACCTTTCAGGACGTACATTTCCTCATCTGCAGAAGGGTGAGCCCAGTCCTTAGTCTGCGGGGCTGATGTGAGGCTAAAACAAGGCAACACACATACCAGCACTTTGGCCAGTGCCTAGCATATAGAAAGCTCTTGATAAAGAGTGAGTATTGGTATCATACGTGACATCGTCTTCTTTCAGAACTTTCTGTCACGTTGGCAGCTTTCTGGTTCAGAGGCTGAGGCGCTCCGTTGTTCGACTTTGTTTTGACCTCCACCTCTTCCTTCCTTTGCCGTAAGTCACACACACAGTCTTATATTTACTTTAAGTGGATGAACTGTCTTTTAAGAAATTGAGGGAACTGTACAAAATGAGGTCTCTCTACAGCTCTTTCAGATTCCCCAACCATGTACTTTAGAGCAATAGGCCTTGGGAAAATGGGGGGGGAAAAAGACAAAGCTTATTTAACATAGCCACTTACCACCTGTTCAGTGGGCCCTTTCCCCTACTAGCACGTGGATGAATTAGTGTCACCCCCTAGGGCTTCGTGCCTGCCTCTGCCCTCGCAGCTGAGATCCCCGTCTGAAAAGCACCGCCCTTATCGGGTCTTGCTGGTGCTAATGTGAGAGACACTGAGGTTGTCAGCCAGTGACACTCAGTGGGTACCCTTCCCAAACACCAGCTGTATTATAACAGGAGACGTGAGCACCTGTACCCAAAGGAGTTACCCACGGGTAGGACATTTAGGTACACCCTGATAGATCTCCAGGAGAGTTCTTTTGGAGCAGGGAGCCCTTTGACAACCCTGAAATAATCCATCCTTTTACACAAATGCGTGACTCTACTCATCACGGCACACCACTTGTGAGGAAACAGTACGGTGACTAGTGCGTCTGGTTGGTCCAAGGCTAAAGGAGAGAAAATGAAAACATGTTTTTATTTTAAAGTCTAAGCATGAGCATCATAGTGATTGGATGGCCACTTCTTAGCGTGTTGGTCTTTTAAAACAATTTTCCACTGTCTATGTATTGTCTGTAGGATTAAGTTCGAACACCTAAGCTTGGCTTTCAAGGTCTCCACAATCCGGTCCCATCCCACAAAACCCCTCTGTCTGTACCTCGTCCTCAAAGCTTACCCTCTGCTCTAGCCGGGCTGGTCCTCTGCTGACCCCCTTCCCCACAGTGTGCCGTATTCCTATCTCCAGGTCTCTGATTACGCTGCTTACCTTGAGTTGAAGGAAATCTCTGTCCCCTTTGCTGATGAAATCCTACCCCTTAGGAAAGTGGTTCCCAGACTTTGCTGCACGCTGGAATCACCTGGGGATCTTTACAGACTACTAATGCGTGGCTCCACTCCCTAGACCTTGTGATTTAATTGCTATGGGGTGTGACCTGGGCATCAGCATTTTTAGAGCCTTCCCGGAGGATTCTGATGTGTTGCAGAGTTTGGGAGCCACTGGTATCAATTGCAAACACTCTTAAACTTCAGTATCTCGCTGTCTCACTCTTGCCTTCTCCTGTTCATGAACATCAACACTTCTGGATTCACCAACGGTGGGCTCCACACCCTGCCCTGTGTACTCATATATGGAGAGCATGTCTCTAACTTATCTGTGATTACACGGCATCAGAATTATTTGTTTGCGTCTCTGTTTCCCTACTGAACTGGAGTTCACAGAATATGCGTACTGTGTCTTACTCATCTCTGTATCTTTGGCTTCTAAAACAGGGCATGGCTGGGAGAAGATGCTCCATGTAGGCTTGTTGAACTAAAGAGAACTCAGCTCCTTGGTGCAATCTACAGGACAAATATTTTACAGGAGTAAAAAAGCCATACTTGCAACTCTCTAGGGCTACAATTCTCTACCTCTCTAGTAAAAAACAGACAGAGGGAGTCACAGACTACGATTCACTATGCTCACAAATATGGAAATCTCCACCAAAGCCTTATCTCAGGCCCGCCTCTGGTATTTAGAAGGAAGCACTCATAAGGAACAAGCTGACAGATGACGAAAACAGAGAACCAGCCGCAAGGGAGTGAGACACAAGAAGGATGACGTGTAATGTTCCAAGCACAGGGCTTTGTACATAGGAGATACTCAGTGGATGGAAACTAACATTACTAGTTCCAGTCCTTGGTCAGAAAGAACCGCATGGTCCTGTTTCCACGGGTCTACCTTCATGACAGGTGGGATTTATATTTTGGGCTGCCAGATGCCAAGCCCCCCCCACCCCACTTTGAAGTTCGGTGCTTGTGGTTATAGATGGGTGAACTCAGTGCAGCCACGATAGAAACTTCCTTGCCCAAGCTATTACCCTATAGTACCTCTCAGGTGTCATTTGTATGTTCGGACATGCAGAAGTATTGTCACCCTGGGAAGTATTCATGCGGATCCAGATTATGGAAAACGATTCTATCTGATTCCTCATCCACAGGTATTATTATCTAAGTGGTTTCCAGTTCAGAGCCAGTCTGTTACAAGTCACCAGAACATTCTCTATTGAATATCCGAGTCGTTACTGAGAACATGTGTACTTCCCACTCACATTTGTTTCGATGATCAGTAGCTCACTCTTTCCACAATTAAGCCACATATGTCAGCACGTTATTCAAAAGGTGACCTTTGACTCAAATGGACTTCCACTCAAAAAGCTGTGAAAGCCTGATTAGCTTTCTGAGATATTTTAAATTTTATTTTCACTATGAATGTCCTTCACTGTGCTTTGGGCACACAAACTTGCATTCGGTAACAACTCTTTAGATTTGGGGAAATACCATGCATCCTTCACTTCACGAGAGTCTACCAAGCAGCCCTTGTTTTCTTGGTTATCATTTAATTCAGCTTGATTTCTTCCTCAAACTCCTCAGAAGACATTTCTTCCTCTTTAAAGGAATTTCCAAATCCCCTGTCTCCTCTTAGGAGATTATTTTTGATGCTATCACTGGCTGATGTTTTTAATATGAGACAATGTCATCTGAATTCCTACTGACCATTTAACCCTATTAGATAATTAGTGTAATACACTGGGTGAATCTATTACAGTTAAATAGCAAGAAAGAACAATTGGTGTTGGTGATCATTTGTGTAGGCTAGCCTAGTCATTTGCTCGTTGCTTATTAACATGAAAGTCTGACATTTGTTAGGGCAATTTGAAAGAAAAGAATCTAGTTGCATTATTTAACCTATTTCATGAATCTTGAATTTCAATATAGAGCAGGTTTAGTTAACAGCATCCTGTCTTGTAATCAACTCATACCGTTTGGATGAAGCCAACACGATTATCCTTAACTACAGAAAGGCAAACATTCAGATTCACAGATTTTTCTGATTGGTGTTCTCTGTCAAAGATACTAGCTGTTGTCTGGTTAGAAGAAGACCATATTTAGATTTGCTCAGTTGCTGTGACTGGAAATATTCTATGGTTATAAATATTGGCAGGATATGGGATAACACTTAGTCTAGACAAAATGAAGAACACTGGGATTCGCAGGGTGCTAAAAAAATATTTTTTCAGTCATGTTTGTGCGATAAAGATAAAGAGCCACTCGATTTGTTGAGCCTCACTCAGCCTTGAAATGGATGAACTTTTTAAAAGGCCTGTGGTAATACTGATTGGCTAACTCAGGGAACACTTTCAACCCTCTTCTCTCTGCTACCTCACGCGGTAGAGGCTGGGAAGCAACATACTGACTTTCCCAGCATCCCTTGCACCTAAGATTGGCTTTATGATCTGGTTCTCACTGATGACATGTAACCTGAAGTCTATGGTGCGGGGCGGTGATTCTGAAGGAATTTTTACTTTTCCTTGCACTTTGTGTCCCAGATGTAGCTGGGATGCCTAGACTGGTGGGAATTAATTTGCAACCAGAAGTGACGAGCATGAGGACCAAAAAACAGGGTTTTGGATAGAATTGTCGAGCTGCTGCTTCTCTTTTATGTTTCCCTTCCTCCAGACTTTTAATTATATAAGATGACTCAATGACTTTATTCCTTAAGTCATGGCTAGTCAGTTTTGTTGTTGTTACTTGCTGCCAGGAGCAGCTTGTTCGGATAGGTCTCCACCAGTTTGAGGAGATGAGGCTACAATTATGTGAAACAGAAACAGAGTCCAAATTTACTTCCTTGAGAGTAATCTAAACCAGCACTTTCCAGCAGAACTTTGTATGATGAGGGAAAAAGAGGCCATACAGAATGCATGGCCACTGAGTACTTAAAATGTGGCTAGTGCAACTGAGGAACTGGATTTTTAATTTTCTGTAGTTTTCATGAATTTAAACTGAACCTGAAATAACTACATGTGACTAATGGCTGTCATGTCAAACAGTACAGATCTAAAGAACTGCTAGCCTATAAAAAAATATGCAGATTACTATAGCTCTCTCTCGAAAATTCAGCCTCTAACTTTATGTCTGTTATTGTACAAGCCCAAGAATACCTCATTATGGAAAAATGATGACTCAGTGGGGCTCTACATAGTGCCACGTTTGAAGGTTGCTGAACAATATTTAACTTGTGCGTTAGCTAACTACACAGAACTGACACTAATTTAAGCATTTTACTGACAACTGTACAACTGACATTTTACTCTCAGTTATCACTGACAACTAAGTGTACTAAAGGATGTCTCTCTGGAATAATACTCTCATTCAGACTCCACTCACCCAGCTATTTGTTAAGACTTTTGTATTCCCAATTACAACAGAAAAGAATAATAATGGTGTGCCAGTCTCATTAAGCTGTGAGGGTATGATAACTCTCTGAGATCAACTGTAAATTATAGTTGGGAGAAGGCAGCTGGGTAAGCTGGAAAGGCAGCCGCAAAACATACCAACATGGCTCTAGGAGTGGTGAGATACTGAGAGTTGGCAGCTAAAGGTACTCCTGGGAAAGGGCAGGAGCCGTGCATACTGATTATACCAGCCACCAGAAAGCCGGAGGGCCGTCATGCCCTAGAGGATGGTATTCAGTACTGTCTACCACACCCAAATGTGATTTGAAAAAATGATTCTCTCATGTCTTGATGTTTTGTGTAAAACTAAATAATCAGCATGCTTACATTTCACAGCTATTTTTTAGAGCCCAAAGAACAACTAATTTTGCAAGTGTCCACGGTGACCCAGAGCTGTTAAAGTTATCACGTCTTCTATCTCCTGACAAGGACCACCGTCGCAGACAGCTACTCTATTACCAGCTACTTCCTGACTGCTGGAAACAGGTAAGCAAAATCCCTTCGTGTTAGAAACCTGAGTTCCTTCAACGTGGGCTCATGTAAAATTTTAGGACAGAGCTGACAAAGCAAAGGTATCTCTGAGAAAGGACTACCTATAATCAGGGTTCTAACAGAAACGATGAAGAAAATGAGGTGAATTTGGCAAGCCGTATATACTTAATCTGTTTAGTTCTATGTGTAAAACATATCCAATTTAAAAAATATTCCATATAAGAAAGCTACCACTCCACACTTCTAACCAATGGTAGTGCTCCCTGAGACAGTTACAGAAACTGGATCAATTCAACGTTGATTTTTTCCGCAGAGAGAAATTATTTACACTCAGTATCATTTTCGTTTCGTATTGACAAGGACTCACTTATCAGTTGGCATTGCGCTCCTTTGCAAATACCTACGTTTTCTTCATAGGTTCTGCTTTGAGCCACTTATTTTATGGTGGCTTCCAATGCCTAAGAAGATAAGGGTTATCACGCGTGAGAAGTTAAGACCCAGTCCTGGTAGAGGGCATAAGACATGACCTTTAGGAACACACCGTGTCTGAAATAAGGTCGCATGTAGAAAGCATCTCAGTGAAAGGCATATTGAGACATGAATTTTTACCTATGGCATGGCTCTGAAATGCAGAATCTGCAACTGTATCTTCTTCATCCTCTTGCAAGTGTTCATTTGCCTCTTTTATCTGCAGTAACAAGGAAACACTGTGAGTTCCTATGTGTTATATTAAATCGATTGTGATATCCTCAGAATATTGGTACATTCTATAACAAACATGTGGGTGTGCCTGTGTGAGTGTGTGTGTATATATACATATATATACACATATTTTCTTCACTCCATTTTCCCCTACTCTATCACTTGGCTTTATTACAAGTTTTAATTATAAGAGCATATTTTCAGAAATATAACCCCAGCTCTGAAAGCAAGTTATAGGGTACCTGATTCTACATAAGATTTTCGAGATAACAGCGATAGTTCTTTTTAATACTTAATAAAGTCAGTAACACAGAGCTGCTGGGAAAAATTAAAGTCTAAGGAAACATAATTCTTCCAGGGACAGTGACTCCACCACAAGTTATTTTAATGAGAATAAAGAAATACACTTAGATCTGTTGACCTTCTCCTAGAGTATAACTCTCTAAGAAAATGTTATTTTGTTGTTGTTCTTTCCAGAATGAAATGTGAGGTGATTATGATGCGTGCTCAGTGAACTAGAAGGCTGATGCATTTACCTAGATTTTTTTCAGGTCAGAAACATCCGCCTTACATTTCAGCTGGGATATCCAGAAGCTGAATGCTGGAGTACCAAATGGAACTCCAGCAGGAATCTAATACAGTCACAGTATTTTACGAATGAGAATTCTGAGATCCAGCAAGTTTCCTTGAACATATGTAAATGTCAACACTAAACCCAGGCCCCCTACTTCCCAATCTAGTAGCAGTAGTAATAACAATATCAATAATAATAAAAACAGCGAACGTTTAACTACTGTGCAGCAGGAGCTGTTTTAAGCCCCTCACACCTGTGCTCTCCTAACCTTGCAACGCCAGGAGGTAAGTGCTATCGTTAGCTCTGTTTTGGACATAAGGGGCCTTGAAGAAACAGACAAGATAAGCGATTGTCCAGGCGGTGGAACCAGGATTCAAACACAGCAAATCTGGTTTCGGTGTTGTGTTCATTTGGTGGAACTTTGTTTTTCTCAAATTTCCATGGGACTATGCCGGTGTAGACTTGGCCACAAGGTCAAGACAGCTCATGGTCCTTGGCAGAATGACCCTAAGTAGCTCTTTGAAAATACATCCCAGCCGGTCACCTGGGCAGCCAACGATAATAATGAACTGTGCAATGAACGCAGTGGGGGGACATTAGAGGTTGTCAGTGGATCTGCTCGGGGGCTCGAGTGGAATGCCAAGAAACCATTATTTTATACTTACAATATAGAAAGTCATATGCTGGTCAACTGACCCTGAGCTAGACTTAGCTTTCTACTTTTTAACCTCTTATTTTTCATGACTAATGGAATCAGACCAATTATTTACATTTCATGACCATGGTTCCAATATCAGAATGTAATTGGCGCCTAATCCGTACGTACTGAGAGCCAGGAGATGGAACACGCAGGAGTATGTCAATGACTGTCTGAACCCTGAAAGGAGAGGGTGTTAAGGGCTGAATATCCAGAGGCCACGCGTCATCACTTTCTTTCCCCATCAGCTGTCTGCTGCGAGCACTGCCTTGTTTGTTAGTACCCCCAGCAACATCAACCAGCCCTATTTCTCGTGTTTATGGATGGCAGAGAGGAGAAGCTCTGTGCGCATCATCAAGACTAACGAGTTACTTATTCGCCTTCCAAAGTTCACCTAGCTCGGTGACCTCTTTGTGACAAAGCTACCAAGAAACCCAAAAGGAAGGAGACCCAAACACCTTAATTTCCATTAAGAGTCCAACAGGAACTTTCTATCCTCATTTACAGAAGCATCGAGAAAATCTGTATTTTCAGCCCGTTCCAATACCTAAGACAGGATGCTCCATATTTTCGCACACCTGTTAGGTAAGATAGTATTTCCTTTGGGTTTTTCTAAATCAACCAATTTTAAACTTGAAGGGGTGCCATGCGAACCTGCTAGAAAGTGGGTGAATCATCACCTCCATCAGCCTATGAAATTCTGAACAGAAGAATGTAACGATTACAATACGGTTCTCATCTTGGAGATAAAGGAGAAGAGGCTTAGAGAGGGTTAGTGATCTGTTCAAGGTTATAAAAGGATGTCAGTTTTGGAGTGGGCACTCCTGACCCCTATTCATTGCTGTAATTTAATTTTTCAGCGTGCTATCTTGTCACAGTCATCCCTTCCAGACCTTCCCAAGAACTACTGTCTCTTTCTTAGTGTCTGGCAATTAGGTAGGCAGTATTCCAAATACACATAAACTATATTTTTATTTAAGAGTAGCAAAAGAGTTTTCTCTTTGTGCGTGTTAGTGCCCTGCTTCTCTTTCCTACTTGTTCCGACGCCTTCGGTGGAACTTAATCACCACCTCTGTCCGAGTATCATATTTAAGAAGGAAAATAAAAACCATCTTGAGGTCCTACCTATCAGCTCCTTGTCAGAACTTTTCTAGGGCTTTAAGTGCTTAACAGCAAATGCTAAACGTGGCCTCTTGGGTATTTATCAGAGGAACTGGGCTTGTAGACAGGAGTTTTTTCAGCTCTCCTGGGATAATGACCCCTGAGCAGCGAATGACACAGGAGGGGAAGTTTTGAATTGGAAGGGGAATGGATGAAGAATCCACAAAGGAAAGGAAAATGGGGGAGTGCCTTAGAATGGCATACTTGTCAGCTCTAATTATCCATACAAATAGATTTCAATGCAAAGTGGTGAGTAATTTAAAAAATCCATTTCCATATGGAAATGAGGGGCATGATTTATTTTGACAGCAGATTCCCCTTGCTAATTGTATTTCTCATAGGCTGAAATTAAAATTAATTTTCACTCTTGATCACACAGTGGCTGTGTGTTGGAGAAAGGTTGTGGAACTTTCCTGGGGGCAAGGGCCCGCGAGCTCAAGACGAAGAATTCGCCGAAGCGAATTCTTCACGTGGCAAAGCACTTCACAGATGGGAATGCAGGAGGAGGGCAAAATAGGCATGCTTCTTATGAGCATCCAAACAGGATTTAGAACAGAATTGTTCAATTAAAGATGTTGAAATTATAAAATTTTGCAGAACTTAGTAAGACGATAACAATTTGTGTAATTACTGTACCATTTTATGCTACTTCACCACCACGGCACAACTTTAATGGGATTGTATTTGATACTTTTTTATTAGCGTATGTGATTTTTTCAGACTCTGTGACACTGGGTGAAGAGGACACTCATAATTTAAGTTAAAATACCCATATTAAAATGGCCATCTCTTTCCAGCTATATGATCTCATTAATTTCATTAACGATTTTTATTTTGTCCAGTGACAGCTCAATAAGGAGCTGGGAGCTGTTCCTTTGAGACTTCTCATTTCAGAAAGTGACCTAAATCCACAGGAAGGAAGGACTTACAACATGTAGGAAGGAGTGTGCATTTCCTTCTGATTTATTTACTTAATACTGATGCAATCTTTTCTGGGGATGCCTTTTTCCCCTCTTATAATGATTTTGCAGAATTTAAGTAAAAGTGCAAAGTAACATGGCCCTTGTCTAAATTACACAAAAGTCAGAGCTAAGTGGTCTGTAAATGACAGCATAAATGGGGACATGAGCCTCTAATTAAGGCTCTGAAAAGAGAAAAATATTTAATTCAGTAAAGCATTAATGAGACTTTTATACATACGGTAGAATGCATCTAGCAATCTTGAAAATGGATATGCAGTCACCAGTGAACTAAGTGGAGGTGTGCTACGTACATGGACTTGATATATGTATGGAAATAATTTTTCTATTATATTACCACAGATTAAAATAATTTAAATGCCTTAGGACCCTCATAACTACATATAGCCTTAGTTTGTTAAGGGCAAAGGATGATGGTATATTATGGTGTAAGATTTTTTGGGTATTTCTGGCTGCACCTTGCGACACACGGGATCTTAGTTCCCCGGCGAGGGATCGAACCCGCGCCCCCTGAGATGGAAGTGCGGAGTCTTAACCACTGGACCTCCAGGGAAGTCCCTGGTATAAGATTTTTGAAGAGTGATTTTATTCAGGAAAAAAATGTGATATGTAATGCATTATGCGCAGCTATTGTTTTCACCCAAAATAACTACTGTGAGAAGAATTCTCTGCGACACACTTTAAAAGAAGCAGAGAGCAAATTTACCCTTGAGCCGCAGGAGGGGAAAATTTCCTTCAACTCTTGATTTTAAAAGGTTCGTGGGTACTCACATCAATGTGCTATGGTATAAGAGTGTATCTCATTTTGCATCTAATTTCCTTTCTATATAGGCTGATAACATACAATGAATAGGTTTTCACTGCTGTTCTTTTACTAGTCCCCAAGGGGACTATGGCCAATGTCCTTTCTGAAATTAGTAATTTTAGTCCGATCCCCATTGCCGATTATAGAGGTGAAAAAAAATTGCATTTTACCTTTGAAAAAAATGACTAGCTGTTCAACTATCTAGGTTAATAATAGTCCTCTATATGGAAAGCTTCCCAGCCTGACTAATTTTCCTCTTGCAGCTAACTAGAAAATTAGCTTATCCCTATGGGTGATGTATATTTGGTGGTTAGGGAATCCTTGTACTTCACAGAGAACAATAAGAGTGTTTCTTGCAGATATTCTGGAAGGACCAAAGGAAACATTATTACACTGTAAAAGACTTCAAATGAGAGAAGAAAAGGCAAATTACTTTAGCATTAGGAAGTAATAAGAAAGTAAAAATGAAATTGCAAAAGCTAAACAGGTTTTTTTTCTTTTTGGTATCTCTGTACAGTGAAGATATACCCCAAGCTGTCAGCACCATATTTAAATGGGGCATAGTTAAATTGAGTGCCTCTGATAAGGGGCTCTGCCGGCCTATCAAAGTTTCAGATCAGTTGGATTGAATTTCTGGCATACTGCACATTTCCACATGTTTATTCTCTCTCTTTCCTTTCAGTGACACTACAGAGGCAGCCTTAGACACACTTATAATTTGTGATTTTATAATGCAAGGGACATCTATGTTTTCAAGAAGGCATGATACCATGGAAGCCAAGAGCAAGAAGTGGGGAAAAGGAAAAAAAAAAAGCTTTTGCAAAGAACATAGTCTGCATATGATTTCAGAGGGTTTGGAAAAGAAAAAAAAAAGAACTTGAAGCTCTTTAGAGTCAAGAGCTGTTTGAAAAAAAAAAGCATTTAAATGTACATTTGTCTCAAATTAAAGTGAAACTCTAAAGAACCCTAAACATCAATAATAATTAAAAACTAATAATGCCAATCATGATTACTTCTAAAATCTCCTCTACTCTTGAACCACTCCAGAAAAAAATGAGTAATTGCTTCACGTTTCACGTTTTCCCTAGGAAAATGGTAGCGCATAGTAGATCTTATAATCACTTGTATTAGAGCCCCAAAATATATGGATACAGGAATTCTGAAAAGATACTGTTTTTTGCTCAAGTGCTTTAAAATTTACATAAAGGAAGAAGGAATATCACCAGTGATGCAAGAACAGAAAGAACATAAGGAGAGGAAGTTCAATTTAAGGTAATTTTAAAACAAAAATATTATTTGAAACTGGCATATCCTTGGGAAATATAAAAATGCCTTTTATTCATTTTTTTAAATGAATATCCTTTATTTTTTAAATGAATATCCTTTTTTTAAATGAATATCCTTTTTAAAGGATATTACCCCCTGAGTTCTGGACCTCATAATTAAAACACTAAATGATAGGGAGTCAAGTTCCAAAAAGGATAACTAACTTTTTTTTTTTCCTCTTACATGTATTTTATTTTTTATTTATTTACTTTTTAACATCTTTATTGGTGTATAATTGCTTTACAATGGTGTGTTAGTTTCTGCTTTATAACAAAGTGAATCAGTTATACATATACATATGTTCCCATATCTCCTCCCTCTTGCGTCTCCCTCCCTCCCACCCTCCCTATCCCACCCCTCTAGGAGGTCACAAAGCACCGAGCTGATCTCCCTGTGCTACGTGGCTGCTTCCCACTAGCTATCTATTTTACATTTGGTAGTGTATATATGTCTATGCCACTCTCTTTATTCATCCCAGCGTACCCTTCCCCCTCCCTGGGTCCTCACGTCAATTCTCTATGTCTGCGTCTTTATTCCTGTCCTGCCCCTAGGTTCTTCAGAACCTTTTTATTCTTTTAAGATTCCATATATATGTGTTAGCATGTGGTATTTGTTTTTCTCTTTCTGACTTCCTTTACTCTGTAGGACAGTCTCTAGGTCCATCCACCTCAGTACAAATAACTCAGTTTCGTTTCTTTTTACGGCCGAGTAATATTCCATTGTATATATGTGCCACATCTTCTTTATCCACTTATCTGTCGATGGACACTTAGGTTGCTTCCATCTTACGTGTATTTTAAATGATGAAAAGCTGTCCATGACAGTTACAGAAAATGGATGGAGTTACCTTTTTTGGAAGTTCCATTTACGTGTATCTGTGTGTAAATCTGTGTGTGTACACACACACACTTTTTAACAAGAGTTAAATTAAACTCCCCACGAAAACTCATATATGGGAAATGTTTAGTGGGCGTCCTCACTTATGGGAAAGCTCAACAAGATTTGGGAAGAGTCATGGGACATTCATATTAAAATAGGAAATACAGGCTATCTTCAAATGGCTCCAATCTATATAAATCCAGGATGGAAGTCATGCAATTCTGAGACATCTAATCAGGATCGCTAGTTTTAAGTTCTTTTCCATGTTTTCGCGAAGCTCTTTCAAATGCTTTCTGCTTTCAGCTTCTCTTGGGAGACGTAGCTCTCAATCCTTAAGGGTGAGCACAAAGCATGTGTATTTGGAATTTTAACGTGTCCTCTTTATGAGATCCGGATTCTAGTGACTTTGGTTCTAATATTTAAACTCTAAAATTCTATCAGCATTAATCTCAGTTGAATCAAACTATACTCATCTGCCCAAACCATCCTTTTTCCTCTCCCCTAAAGTATTACTAAAATAGAAGCAAACGGCTAGTATACTTTTTTAGATGTTTGAGGATAGAAGATCATCTAGTCCAGTAAAAAGAAAAGTATAAACCAAGGAAAGTACTGCCGTCGCCTTCAAAACTGGTACCCAAAGAGGATCAAAGATCAAAGATAATACCAAAAGCCTCAACATCTGCAAATCTCTATTTCTACCCCGCATTCTCCAAAACAATGTAGAAACTGTACTATTTCACAGGAAAAAGCACCCCCTGATCACTTCCCCGAGACGGTTTCCACATCAGCGATCTTGCACTTCAATTTCCCAAATCCAGCCTTATCCCCTGCAGATGACAATACCTCTGTGAGCTGAAATAACGTGCAAATTCTGCCGTTACTGTTGGAAATCACTCATTCCCGATTCACGGGCGGTGGTGAACGGGTCTGGATTCCTGACGTAACTAAGGAACTTACAGCAACAGCCAAGCTTCTCACCCCAGCTTGCTGGAAACCCAAACAGCAGTCTGTCTTCATCTTTTAGAAGCTGATGGCATTCCCGCCCAAGGCCCCCGTGCCATTCTGCTGCCCCTGTGATTTGTGACCATGTCGATGGCCCGGGGTCGGTAGTTTCGGAGCTCATTCCACAGCTGGAATCTCTCTGTCCAGATTCACGATGGAACCAACAGATCAAGCAATCTTTTGTACAACCCAAGGTCCAGCTGTCTACCTTATCACGATCGATCGAGGTGTCCTAGGAATTAGCAGTTCTTGGTTACGCAGCACGTCTATGGCAAACAGAAGAGAAAACCCTTCAGGGCAGCTGGTCAAGCCGAGAAGGAAAGGAACTTCATGGGAGTGATGAAGGCGGTTCTTGACTGGACGGAGCTTTTCTCAAAGCGATGGGTGGATCTTGAAGGCCTAAGATGTTTTCTGGTTCATTTGTCCCGAAGCAATTCCTCCTCCTGTTGTACTGGAAATAGCTGGCCGCTCCGAGGGTCCAGGGTCACCACCACCACGGACACGATAGGAGACACGATTTTTGCTATCACGTTGCCTTGTGGGTTGCCGAACGAGGGATAGCTGTCTCCGCCGAGCGTGTTTCCGTGGCCGTCACGATGGGGGTGGCAGCTGCCGCCGCCTCCTGCGGGCGGCCTGGGCCCGGGCGGGTAGCGGCCATTCTCGAGGTCCCTGTCGCTCAGGAAACCTGGGCAGCCTACAGAAGCCCCGACGTGCAGCCTGCACGGCGGACCACGCTAGCTCCGGGGCTAGCGCCCAGTCCCAGGACAGCCTTGATGTCCCGGCCGGGAGCATGGGGCACAGCTCCAGGCTCTGTCCCCTCTCCCTTGCCCTGCAGCATCCAGGCCTGGCTCCAAGGATAAGTTTCTTAAGTCTTAACACCTTCTGCCTTAGGTAGGATAAGTCGGTGTTTACAGCTTTAGGAAAAATGCTTAAATCAAATCATCAAAATAGCCAATGTTCTCCTAAATTGCTCTGCACTTTTATTTTTTTACAATCATTTTCGTTCCTTTTTGCGTTGCTGGAAATGATGGAAAGCATCATCAGGACCAATTCCCAGCACAAGGGTGTAATTGGAAGATGACACCCGCAGCATCATTTGCCTGCACTGTGATTACACCATCCTTCTGAAAAGGGAACTACAAAGGCAGCAAGAGTGGAGGGAGCGAGGCCCATTCCAATCTAACTGCCGTCACTCCGCTACAGCGTCGCCAAGGTTTCCCTCTTTTTTCTCTTTGGCTTTAACTTTCCCTTTCCCCCTTAATCTCTTGCCTATATATTTTCATCAGCAAAGGGCAGACAGAACCCAACCAGCCCATCTCAGAACCTGACACTTCATAACCAGGATGGTAAAAGACTTACCAGGGAGCCTTTCGGTATTTCCATATCTGCTTTGGTTTTGATGTTCTTCTTGTGGGTTCCTTGAGTGCCGATAGAGCTGCCGGTGACACAAGAGCCCTGGGAGCTGCCCTTTAACACGCTCCTGCAGGAAACATTATTTGATCCACTTTCAGTCTGTTGAGCTGCTTTCTTATCAACTCTGCAGGTAGAAAGTGATTCCTCTGATCAATTACACTGCTCTCCTGCAATCGCTCTACTTTTCCCAATCCTTTAATGTTTAAAGTAACCTCCATGTGTCTCTTTGTCTTTAAACCCTTGGGTGATAAGTGTGTCTCACTGGCCTTGGTCAAATCTTCATCTGCTATTCCGGTAGTGTGTCAATTTAGAGTTGATAATGCAATGATTTATTTTTATTTTTATGACTGCTTGTGAGATGGCGGGTGTGTGTGTGAGGGAATAGAGTAAAAACCACCTGGGAATGATTGCTAAATATATTTCTGGCTCAAGATCAGCAGAATCTGTAATTACCTCCGGAAAGTTTCTAAGTTTGCTCGGTACAATCAGTGGGGTCAGCATCCCTTAAAAACATATGTGTAGTTTTCTTCCATTTCATGCCATATGGGTATATTCATGATTTCTACTGTACGCTGGATTTCCATCAACCTTGATAAAACTTACCATTCTTTAATTTCGAAGACCACTGGTTTGGTTACCAAAGTAACGTGGACTAAATTACCATTTTATTGCTAACTTTTATTTCATTGTTTAAATTCTGGCTAATGTGCAAAAAGATTGCTACGATGAATTTCTGCTTGTATGAGAAACATGCTTGACTGGTATTCAGTATGCAGGAAACAAACAACTCTCCCTGTTGGGGGGTGAGGAGTGGGTAGGGTTCTGCACTGCCCTCTACACTGCCACCCTCTTTGCCAACACGCTACCTGTTTAGGAGTTCCGTCATAAAGGTATCTTTCGTTGCACACGGAACAGGGCTGGGTCTATTTCTCGATACAAACTTCACTTGGTCATAAATGTCTGGCGGTGTTTTCAGGTTATTTCTGTTCTGTAAACCACTGTCTGGACCATCTGCCAGCTCGATGTCCCTGTTAAGTTCATTTTCCATCTCGCATTGTAGCTCAGGCTTCTTTTTCTCTTTCTTTCTCTCTGATTTTAGCTGTTTGTTTCCAAACCCCAAACCTTTTGCATCTTTCTTTTCTGCTTTGGTTTTGGAGACATCCATCTTCCTGCTACTGAGAGCCGGCAGTCTGCTCCTCCGAAAACCGAACCAGCTGGCAAAAGAAGGCCCGGGCTTCGGCTTCGCATCCACAGAGGTGGACTTTGTTTGCACTTGGCCCTTTTCCACATTTTCCTGAATGCACAACATGACCTTTTCTTCGATTGTGGGTGAGAGGGGGGCTTCTGGGCTCACAACACCGGTCCTGGTTGTAGACGTGTCTGGATACCTTCCAGAAGTTTCTAGCTTGGAGGTCCTGCTGGTTTCAAAACTGCTGGGATGCCGTGTCCTCCCCGGACTCTGAGGGGCTCCCAGGCCGTCTTTTGGGGTGGACGGGCACATGCCGTGGTCGCTGCCTGCTTCCTCTGGTGCAGTCACCCTGACGCCTTCTCCCTGGGCGTAGGCCGGCTGCTCTTCTGTTCCAGGTGGGGCGAGGGGCCCTTCGGATTTTGGAAGGATCCTCAAAGGCAACTTGCTTGGACTCCCGTGCTGGCTGCTGGAGCTGCCTGTACTCCCCAGGGAGCCCTGCCTGGAGGAAGGATGCCCCAGGGGCCTCCCAGCACCAGGGAGACCGTCAGACAGGGGGGCAGACGCCGTCTTGCTGGGAGAGCCTTCCGTGGAGGAGCTCTGCCGGGTGAGGGAGTTGCCCCTCTCAGCAGTGTTGGTAATAATCTGAGTCCGGACCTTGCCTGGCCCTTCCACGGAGGCCGTGGGGGGCTTGTCCCCTGAGTGAGCGCTGAAACTCTGGCTGCGGGCTTTGGCTCCGTTCATGCCTAGAGCTGGTTTTAGCAGCGGTTTGTTGGAGGACAGGGATCTCTTCACAGATTTGTTTTCTACCGCATCTTTTCCATCAGCCCCAGGCGTGCTACTTTCCAGTGACTCTGGCGTTGCTGTTTCCAGGGGAAGCCCTTCGGCCAAACTCTCCTGTGCTCGTAAACCCAGTGGAGACACAGTTCTTTCGCCTCCTGTGGTCTCAAGGCTGTTGGCGTTCCTGGAGGTCCCTGGCTTATCCTTGCTCACAGCCGCGGAACTTTTCGAGGCTTCGTTGAGGCTGTCTTTTTCGTGTTTCCCTGGCACTGTAGAACTCTTCCTGAGCAACTGGGGAGACTTCATGAAGACTTTGAGCCCAACGGGGAGGCGAGTTTTCAGTCCCCTCTCATGAGGGTTTTGACAACCCTGCGGGGTGTTGTGGCTTTTGGAGGGTGCTGATGATGAGGGACTGCTAACCTGAGATGATGGTGACTCATTTACCCCTAAGAAGGAAGGCTTGGGGGGTGTGGAGACACTGTCATTCAACTGTCCTTTTCTTGCTGGAGACACACCTTTGGAAGACGGTATTTCCACTGGCTCATGGGTAGAAGGACAGTTCTTGGGAGTCCGTAACCCTATGTCCGTTTGTGTGGTCCCAAGTGTTTGGTGAGGTGGGGTTTTGGGGACATTTCTCTTTGGAGAGACCTTTGGGGGCCCTGGGGCCATCCCAGCAAACGAGCTGGAGGGGCTGTGAGCAGGGCATCTGGTTTGGATTGCTGTTTCTGTGGAGGGCGGAGGGGGAGTGAAGACCGGCTTTTTGAAGGCCACAGAAGGTTTCTTCCCCTGCACTTCTGTCACGGTCTGATTAAAATAAATAATTGGAGCAGAGGATCCTTTCAGAGGGGGGGATTTCAATACTGTCCTCGCCGCCTCACTGGGGACCCCGCTTTCTGGCTTAGCCCATGAAGGTGGTGACAGATAGTCGTAACTGGGCCTGGCGAGTAGGGAGACCGACCTGCCTGGAGGGGACGGCAGGGAGGGCGATCTCACCCCGGCCTCTGGCCCCGGGCCACAGTGTTTATCCCTCGTGGGGGGCTCGCCATCGTCACTCGGCTCAGCAGGGGGCCTTGGCAGCAGCTGTGACGCTGGAATCTGACTCCTGGAGTACTGGACCCAGTCCCTTCTGCTGAACATTTTGGAGCCGTGAGGGAGCTGGGTGGAGGGTTTTGGAATGTGTGAATCTGGCGGTAAAGCAAAGAGGGGCTCTGGGCCTTCAGACTTTTTGAACCGTGAGAGTTTCCCTGGAGCTGGTGATCTCTCAAGAGTCACTGGGCCAGCTGAGGGGACCGTGAGGGAGGCTTCAGGCTCCATTATCCTTGATTTCTGAGGTGAAGACTTGCCCCTGGTAGGTATTTTTGTCAGACTTTTCTTCTGATAGATGCCCGTGGCCACAGAGGACCTAGAATGACTCTGGCATGACGTAGCGTGTGCTGGTTTGGTCAGTCTTTGTCGCTGAGTGCTTTGCGTCACTGTCCTGGGGTGGAAGGATTCAGTGGGTGCCACGGCAACATCATCTACTTCTTGTCTTGGAATGTTTCTCTCAGTTTCCTCTTCAGATCTCTTCAAGAAAGGATAGTCTCTAGCAGCAGCCCCTGGCTGTAAGCGAGCAATTCCCTGAGGTAAAAGTTCAGTGTGTTCTGTCTGGGGCCCAGCAGGGGCCTGATGGATGGAAATCTCCTTTCTGGTAACAGTGACCAGGCCAGTCTGGTGAGAGCTGAACTCAATGGGCTCGCCATCTTCTGCATCAAATATGACAGTAATACATTCTTCTGAGGAAGTCCGTTTTACGACCCTTTGCTGCTTAATGAAACTAAACGTCTTTGGCCTGCTCTCGAAGTGGACGGGTACTTGTTTTTCTTCCTCCTCAGGAGACCCACGTTGAGATCTTCCAAATCCCACGCAGACGTCCAGGTTCTCCACGGACTTGTCGGCGTCCACAGTCAGAGACACGTCTGAAGGGCTTTTCTCATCACTGCTCTCTATGTGCAGCTCATCCAGGGTTTCGGTGTCATCAGTGTCTGAGAGCTGGAGATTGACAGACAGGCAGCCCTGGCTGTGCGGGTCCCTCTCTCTCTGTACCTGAGGCCCCTGCGCACTTGGGCACTGCTTCCGCTCCAAGGGACAGTTGCTAGCACAACTGGTCAGCTTCTCAGGCCTTTCCCAGGGGTAGACCGAGGAAGTGATTTCTGAACAGTGTTTGCCATTCAGCTCCCAGCCAAAGAGACTGTCAGAAACACTGTGGGTTAATTTACAACCGTGCAGCCTGCAGCCCTGGTGTGGAACTGCTTGGAGCGAGGCTAAGGAGGAAGGGTCCTCTTCGGCATCGTCGTGAGAATCTGTGTCATAAGCAAATGCCTTGTGGGGCTCCTTGCAGGGGCTCCCCGTGTCCGTGGGTTTGCAGGGGGGATATTCCTTGAGGCTGCTACTTTTAATTCCTGGCGAATAGATTCCTTCATTGGAGTTCATGCAATCTTTATAACCCCATTTGGTTATCACTGATGGGGGTTCAAGTAACACTTTTCGCTTCTGGAGCTTTCTGAGTCCTTCCAAAATGTGGCTTTCCTTGATGCGAGTCGGAGGTAGTTCATCTGTGGGACTAGCAAAGCCACTCGGGAGTGAAGAGTCAATACTTAACCTTTTGTCCCAATTTTGTGACGACTGCTAGGAAAGAAAAGGAGACATGAGAAATGATTGAGCTCTGTGGATCATCAATTTATAAAAGGAAAAGGCCATCATTAAACTTAATTCGTTCTAGTGGTTGATGAATATTCACATATAAATGCATTTATTCATTAATTAATTCAAACTAATTCATTAACTACGCAGCGAATCTCTACCTTGCCAGGTCCTGAGCTAAGTAGCATATGATATAGATAAGTAGAGGATGAGGACCCTGCTTTCAAGGAGCATGCAACCCCCAGGAGGAGGTGAGCTCAAGGAACCATAAGTCAAGGGATCATGAGACATACAGGGGTAGCAGGTACTCCAGAAGTTCAGACGAGGGAGACCACATGTCTGTTCGGGAAAGAAACACAAAAAGCATATAAGTTTCCTTTCCTTTCCTTTTCTTTTTTTAAAAAATAAACCTAGCCCTAGAAAGAGAGATAGGTTTGCCTTAGTTTAAAAGTAGGGGAAATGATTTCCAGGTAGAAGAAATGGGAGGGCAAAGACCTGAATTGGAAAAGTATGCTTAAGGAACACTTAGGGAGTAACCAGAAGACACTATGGCTCACTGCTCAGCGTATACGGCAGGTAAAGAGGGTAAATGGAAAAGCGAGCTGGTCCCTTCCATTCTAACGACTGAAAGTTAGAATGCCATGTGGCTTCATGACTTCACTCATTGATAGGCAGTGAACATCTGTGGAATGTTTACACAGATAGAGCAGCTGGGCATTTGCTGTTAGAACTCATAGCAATGGTTCACCTGCTAACTTCAAAAGGTCAATTTCCTGTTCTTCATATTTCTCCAAATACCAGTGTTAGTTCTGGAGAAGTGACCAAGAAATGACGTAGAAAAAAACGTGGCATTCTACTCAGACATTCAGATTTATCAAATTACTGCTAGCAAGAAACAATGGCAGAGGAGGAAACTTACATTGACCAAGCATTTGCTGTGTACCAGCCCCTGACCCAGTGCTTTGATTTAATTTTCAGAACAATACCATGAGGGAGACATTATCAGTTCTAATTTACTAGCCGGGAAAGTGAGATCCAGCAAGATCTGTCCTTTGGAGATCACACAGTTAAGGAACAGCTGGAGCAAAGGTCTGAACTCTGGTCTCCTGGGTCCTTCCTATGACCATTTCTGCAGTGGCTGTGTGGAGATCTGAACCCAGGCAATCTGGCTCTAGAGACTGCACCATCGATGTGGATACGATGCTGCTGGAATGAAGCTTAGCCTCTGTTCTACCCTCTATATTAGTCGAAGTCATAATAGACACCATAGGTTATTCCAACACCCCTCTTTTGAATGGAACTTGTGGAGTTTAATCACAAACCGGCACTCGGGGAAACTGGGAGGCTCTGACCTAATGACTATTTTCTTTTAAAAGGCTATATAATTAACGATGAAGAATGTCTATGAATGAATCTGGTGGTTTCAGATGTGCACTCTGCACCAGTCTTGGCTAAGAGTACAGCTCCTGTTGGCATCTCCACACTAGCTGCCCTGCTGCTCCAGGACTCTGAACACCTGAGCGCTCATAAGCAGAGGTCAACTCCATGTCAGAAACTTGCCTTGGAATCTCAGCTTTTTAGTAAGCTGTGAGCATCTGCTTACATCTAAAACTTTCTCATAAAAATTTTATGATTGTCAAAAATCATAAAAATCTTGTCATCAACAATACATCTTGTTTATTTTTTCTTTAGTTGTTATATGTATATTTGGTTTTAAGTCAAATTATATGTTCTCTTTGGAAAATTCTCCAGGGTCAGAAGTTGCTGTGCATAGATTCTATTTTGGTGATGCTTCCCCTTCCCCCTCCTCTTCTGCTGTGCCATTAAAAACTCCTTCGGAAATCAGAAGAAATCCCTTCGGTAAGTCTGGGTATTATAGACTGACCAGTGAGCAGACTGCCACAGCTTGGGTTTCTAAGAATTTCCATGATCCTGATGTCACGTTCACAAAAAAAGAAGAGAAGCCAGGCAAAAGCACCCTCTTAGAGCTTGAAAGGGGCAGATTTGTTCACGCCATAGGTGTGCTCTGTGTCTGCTTACCCACTTCTCTTCTGCCTCCCCGCAGTCTGCCCATGCTGTGGTCTGCGTCATCCCAGGGCCCAAGGCTGCAAACCTCCCAGGGCCCTGGCTCCCCACCCTGGGAGATTAGCCACATTCCTCCAACAGTTTTCCAAAGGAGGTCATGGTATTTAATAGCTTGAGAAAGGTTGAGGATAATCTTGAAACTTGAAAAAAAGCATGAAATCTCCTATCGGGGAGATGGTGGGACGAAGCTGGCATTTCATATTGGTGGCTTCATTCTTTGCAGGGAAAAGTCAGAAGAGACTTGCTCTGGGGAGCAGGGCAGCTGGCTGAAAGATGCTGCTGATAAGGTAGGAGCCTCGGTTTAATGCCCACAGTTCTCTCCTATTTCTTGACTAGACAACAGTTTTACACATTCTTTTTTTTTCTTTAAACGACGTTCTTGGTCTTAATGGAAACAAACCCATCCCAACAACTGGGACTCCTCCACGTTTTAGGCTGATTCAAGGAGGTCAGTCTAGCAGAATGGTTAAGGTTCTGGAACCAACTGCCCAGCTCCGCTTACTGGCTATGAGACCTTGGGATGGATATTTAATTTCTCAGCACCTCAGTTTACTTCTCTGTGAAATGGAGGAAATAGGAGAACCTACTTAATAAGCTATCACGAGCATTAAATGAGCTAGTATTTATGAAGAGCTGACAAAGCTGACATGTGGTCATTACTCAATAATACAAGCCAGATTCCTCCATGGAGGGCAGGCCAGTGCATTTCATGTAGGCTTCCCTTCTGTTTCTACACAAAAAAATATTAAAACAAAATACTTATGAACTACTAAAGAACCACTGGTCATATATTTGTTATTACATAGGTTAATATTATATTCACATTCAAATTTATATTGTATGAATTTATTATGTATGTTAATACTAAATGAGTACCTGGTACATGGTAAGAACTTAAGAAGTTCCTTAAATAATATCAACTTAAAATGTCTTCAAGACTTCTTCCCTGGTGGCCCAGTGGTTAAGAATCGCCTGCCAATGCAGGGGACACGGGTTTGAGCCCTGGTCTGGGAAGATCCCACGTGCTGCGGAGCAACTAAGCCCGTGCGGCACGACCACTGAGCCTGCACTCTAGAGCCCGCGGGCCACAACTACTGAAGCCCATGCGCCTAGAGCCCGTGCTCCGCGATAAGAGAAGCCACTGCAGTGAGAAGCCCGCGCACCGCAACGAAGAGTAGCCCCTGCTCGCCGCAACTTGAGTAAGCCCGTGCGCAGCAGTGAAGACCCAACGCAGCCAAAAATAAACAAACAAACAAACAAATAAAAATAAAATAAAATGTCTTCATGAGACTGGGTCTAGTTTGCTGGATCCCTGAGAATTAGGACTTTTCTCTGGGAGATGTGACAGGCATGCTGGTACTCCACAGCCATTTTGAGATGGGACACTGTTAAATCTCCAGATGATGGCTAACGGAGTGTGTATGAAGTGCCTTAAGAACCTTATTTCTCCTCTTTCAGGGAAGAGATGTCCCTAGGATATCGAGGGTTGTTCTAACTGGAAAAATTTCAAGGAAGAAAGAAAAGAAAAGAAAAGAAAAAAGGCTCAGAGAACGAGAGAAAGAGCTGTGAATGAAAAGAGCAGAGCAGGGGGCTCTGGGAGCCAGCAATATTCAGAGACAAAGAGAGGGAACACCCCCCACCACCACCACCTCCCGAGTCTGCTAAGGGCCAGGTTCCTAGCAGTCATTATTCAGAACTCCGAACAGCTCCTTAGAAGGAGCAATTCTGATAACACCCCAGCCTCCGCACTTTGCACTGTAAGTCTGAGTCCAAGGGAATAAGCTCTAAATTCCAGCTTGCAATCTTGTTCTGAGATCTTGTTCAGAGTATGAAAAACCTCCTCCCTCACCCAAATTTTCTGGCAGTTACGGAAGTTCCCTGGTTTCTTATGCTTCTGAAGTCATAAACTAAATTTATACAGATAACAGAAAACCGATCTCCAAATATTCGAATTCAGGGTTTCCATTCTCCTGTACTCTTTGTTTTTCTTTAACGTTAGGAAACTGCAGAAACAGCGATTCCAGATTCTTGGCTTATACCAGTGTGCAAAGATGTTTATTCAAATCATGAAGGACTCTTCAGCTGGGTGAGCCCACTTTGCAGATGGAGTCATTCCAGCCGTAAGAGTTATTTAAAAATCTGGTAGAGGAACTCCTGGCATCTAAGCAGAGACATGCTCGACTTTCACTAAAGCCACAGCGCTTGTCGTCTACCATGGAATTCTCCCTCTCTACTGTGCCACCCTCCAACTCACAGCCGTAATATTAGTGTTTTATGAGGCTATTGCCTTGATTAAAGGTCAATATAATACATGCTATTTTTGAGCAGTAAACTCCTACAAAGCTAATGATACTTCCAAACCTTTCGGCCATTCATTCGGAGAGAATGCACCGCTCTCTCTATTCTCTAGAAGAAAACCTTTTCTTTGAGTTCTCACGGGATGCTCAGTCAGGAGTGACTTGGCACGTGGGCAAGGCCACTCTCGTTTGCAGTGGACGTTAACAAGTCTCTCTGAGCATCACAGGCATGATGTCCATAAAACTACTCGAAAATGTCTTAGTCGGTCTGAAGCGTGGTCAGTTCCATTAGGCCAGGGCTCCAGTTCCAACTCGATATAAATCTGGGAATTCCAAAGCACAGAAGGGAAAATGTCTTTCTCTCCCAAACTCCCTCCCGTGATGGCCTCGTCGTCTGAGGTTAAATCATCATGCCACTTCTCACTGGCTGTGTGACTTCTAGCAAGGAACTTAACCGTCTCTGGCCAATTTCCTCTTCTATGTAATGGGGAGAAGCGTAAACAAACAAGAACTCAGCAAATGGTCATTTCCTTCTTCGCCTCCCTCCCACCTTCCGCCTTCCTACCGGAAGAGGCTTCTTTTCTGGTTCTCTCTGACGCCGCAGTGCCCTGAAAGGAGCCTTACCCTTTTCCTGAGGTTCTTCCCATCGTGCCACGTGTAGGAGGAGCCGCTGGAGTATTCGCTGCAGGCGCTCGAGAGAGACAGCTCGCTGCTGCTACAGCTGCTTCGAGTACAGAGATGACCGTGGATGGCAACCCCCATGCCAGGGCGTTTCAAAGCAGGGGTTCCTGATTTTGTGTTCAGCTGGCATTCCTAAAAAAAGCAGGACAGCTCTGAGCGAGGACTTTGCTAAGGGAGAGAGGAAATCCCAGCTCAACATCATAACGAGGTAGGAGCGAATACAGCACTGCGGTTAGAAACACAGACTTTGGGGTCGACAGACTAGGGGTTCAGATCTTGGCTATGACTCTGACTAACGTGCCTGGGAAATGATGTAATCTTTTAGAGTTATATTTTCTTTTTTAAAAAGTGAAGGATAATAATACCGTGCACCGTTTAGGGTCACTGCAAGGACCAAGTGAGTTTCTAGATGAGAGGCATACAGCATAGGATCTGGCCTAAGCAGGTGCTCAATTATTATGAGCTGCCATCATCGTTAGGCAGGAATATGACACTGGTAGTGTCCCATTTTATCCAGTCATGCTGGTTAAAGAATCAGATCAACATCAAGACATGACTTTAATGCTACAAAAGGAAGAAGACAGAGCAGCATCTTTGGCTTAAGGGTTCAAGAGCATGGGCCCTGGACTGGAGTCTAGCGACCTGGCTCTCAGGCTACCAGTGCCACCAGATATGAGATATTGAGAAAGAAAGCATTTAACTTCCATGGACCTTATTGTCTGCTGGTGTACGGTGGGACAGTTCTCCCAGATCACTCTTATAATCCCTATGGCTCTGATAACATCATTATAAGTCTGGGATCGAATGCCCGGGAAGCCATGTACTGTAATGGAACACCAAACCTGGGAATCACAAGGCTGTGTTGTAAAGATCCTAGGACTCTGCATATCAGTTGGCTATCCAAATGGTAAAGATTCTCACATCAAACAGATCTGGGTCCCGCACAGAAGGATCCAAGCAGTTAGAATTCTAGTGGGTCTGCATAAGGCACAGGTGACAAAGCTGTAGACACCCCAGAACATCTTGACAGCCACATTATAGGCCCCTAATGTAACAGATGAAGTGCCCCTAATGTAACAGATGAAGCTCCACTAACTGGACAGGCTAAATTAATTTAGCATCCCGATCACAAGAATGGGATCTCTCCATTACAGTCTCATTCCTGTCCCCTATCTAGAAAAGCTTTGTCTCAGAAACTCATTGACGGGAAACCATCTGTCTTTGTGTCACTGGCGGAATGGCAAGTCTCTTACTTGTGCAATCTATTGACACTTTATGGCTGCCTTTAGTACCTGGGTACATATCACTGTTCTCCGAATGCAATTCCAACTGACGATGACTAAACACCAGCTTGGGGAAGGAAGGTAATGCTGTTCTGGGAGCACTCGTGGTCAATAGGAAACCCCTGCGTCGGTACAGAGGGCATGTTTAATCTGCTGTCTAATGAACATCCATAATGCTTAATAACGTCAGATTTTCAGTATCAGGCATCTGCCTTGCTATCGATACTTCATTTTGGCTGCACAATAATCTCTTTAAGTGATCTGAAAATGCCAAGGAACTTTACTACTCTATTTCCCCCCCTGAAATTTGGCTCTAAATACCACTGAAAGGAGAAAGTCGTCTTAAGATCCAGCTTTCAGCAATACTTATTGATTTATGACCTCATTTACTGCCAGACTAACTTAGTTAAGGGGAGTTCACGTCTGTATCTCAACAACTAGCCTCTGCCCGTGGTCCCAATGAACAGGAGCACGATGCAGTTAGGCCTCAGGCACGGCACACACATCCGGAGCATGCCCTGCACAGACCTGCAGAAATACCACATCGTGAGCTGCTTGCACTTGTGTGCCTTCTCTTTTCTCCGTCCCATTCTCTGGTATTTGGCTGTTTGGTTCAGCAGGGTGGTGGCTTTTATTTAGGACTACCTCTGCTCTGAAACTTGCGTCTACTATCCGGAGAGAGATCACATCCATGTCCTCTGAGGCCATCCGATCTAAACTTCTCCCATGGCTTTTTTCACACCCTGCACAGGTGTCAGTCACCGTTTATATTCTACCTTTTCCCAAAGTACTGAAGCTTATCTGTGATTTCTCTCTGTCTTTCCCATCTATACCTTCCCACCTCACCTATCAAAATACTGTCTATTTTCACAACTCAACCCAGTTCCCAGGCCTCTATTTAACAAATAAGCTTCCTTGCCCAGTTGTCACACGTGTGCACCTCGATACAGACGTTGGATTAAGATGACAGGACTAGAACTCAGAAGATGAGCTGGAGGAGGGAGGCATTGTTGCCTCTCCCTTGACCTTGAACTTGAGATGCCCAGATGTGATGGACGACACGGTTGGGAGGTGGGGAAGGCCCATCAATGTCACGTGGGTCAGGCAGGGCTGGGCTAGTTATGCACAGAAGTGTCCTCTAAGCCGGGCTTTTCATCCTTTCATGGGCACAGAAGTCATCCCAGATCTTGTTAAATACAGACGTTGACTCAGTAATTCTGAGGTGGGGTCTGAGATGTAGTATTTTAAGAAATTCCCAGGTGCTTTGATGCTGCTGGCCCAGGGCCTGTGCTTCGAGTAGAAAGCCCTTAGCCTAGGAGGAGCGATGAGAGATGATTACCTCTCATGTGCATTACTTGGTAGCAAGTTGTGTGTCTCACAGTGTGACCTGGGCTATGCTGAGGAGGATGAAAGGAGTGGTGTGAGCCCTCCCTCGGAGCAGTGTACTGGGGAGGGTGTGTGTGTGTACGTGTGTACGTGTGTACGTGTGTGTGTGTGTGTGTGTGTGTGTGTGTGTGGTGGGGTGATTACAGAGTAATTCTTTGCCAAGAAGAGGAAGGGGCGAGTCCTCTCTACTGGGAAATTCTCCCACCTTTCCCTGACCTTGGGCGACCAATGTTGGAATTTAATAAGGGACCCAGAATCTCTGACATCATGGCTGAAAAGTGAGCTCCTCTGTCCTGAAGTTTCTTCCCTCATCAGCACATGATCATGTAGGATTACCTGCTCCAATAAATAACTGTTCTGTGATTGAGTGGTTGAACACCAAGGCCACTTACAAGGTTTAAATCCTGGCTCTCTCACTGGCTAACCCTTTGACCTTGGGAAAATTATTTAACTCCTCCATGCCTCACTTTCCTTCTTTCTACCTGGAGATAATGAAAGCACCTACCACGTAAGATCAATGTGGAGAGTGAACAGCCCCTGCCAATCAGTAGCAGTTCGCTTAATGATACTTAGTAATTGTTAGTGACAGTAAAACTTAGTAACTGTCAGGTTTTACTACTATTACTAAAAATGTTTCTTTTTTTAATATGTGTGTGTCTTGGCTTTTCAACAAAATTATACTCTATAGCCTCCCTAAGGGACCATGCATTACACTCTTCTTAATATGCCATCATGGTCTTACACATGGGTGCTGTGATGAGAAACAGCCAGAAGTGTGTGTACTTTATTTCCACGGGTCACTGACGTGACCTTCTGTAGAGACACACCAGTAGGCACTTTTCTCTATTCTCATTCTCCACCTTCGCCATGTCCTTCTGTGGCCGTGGCACGCGGCCAAATACTTAAGAACGCAAGAGGGTTAAAGCAGCGGAGATCTCGTTATGGCCCCTAACTGTTGGCAGCTACTGTGTTATGTACATTTTGTATATTATCTTATTTAATCCTCACTACAACTCTCAGAAATAGAAAAAAATTATCATTTTTTTCTCATTTTCCAGAAGGGGAAGCTGAGGCACTGAGGTGTTCAAATCTTGTCCAAGGTCACCCAGTCAATACAACATTCTGATGTCAGGCCCAGGCGCCAGCCTCTAAGATACAGCTCCAAGTAAGGCCCCTGACAATCAGCAGAACTCCTGCACGTATACAGACTTCCTTCCAAAACATCCTCCCGAGAAGAGTCGTAATTAGTAATAGATAATGATTATCATTAAAATTCTTCTTTGCCACAAGATGTATGTTGTTTCTGTTGCAACATTATCTTAATTGTGTTGATTTAATTGGCAAAGTATACCATTTACACTATTCAAAGTGTCTTCTTCCCATAGTGTGTTTTAGATTACCACCTTGAAGCACTCATATGCTTTAACATCCTTACTATGAGAAATGCAATACAAAATCCATAATTTTAGTTAAAAAAAGGAGAGAGACACGGAGAATGAAGGCAAGGATTTCTTGGATAAAAACTGCAACTTAAAAAACTTCCTGATCTTAAGGCCATATTATAGATTGGATGCCATTAAGGTCTTCATGAATGTTTAAAGTGACAGCATTCCACTGACATTTAATTCCAATCTAACTTGAGAATATTTACCTTCGATATAGACTCACGTAGCTACACTTATAAAATTATACAGTAAAATAAAAGGCCGGTCATCCACAAATGTCCATCTGTCATTGTTTTAAGCCTAACACTTTTCATTATATATTTATTTGGCTCTTGTGTTTTTCAAGATACTTTTTTTTATGTCAATGAGAGTTAAAAACCACGCTGGTTAAAGTTTTGCCAAATAAGCACAAAGATAAGCCTAGCTAAAGAAAAAAAAAGTACAGACCATGAATTTTTAAAAGTTCATACATAATGTATCATAAAAGTAGGATGAGTAATATGGGACATGGGCTTTAATAAAAAGCTCCTTGGCCATTTCTCAGAGACTTTGAGATGTAATCAATACCCAAAAAGGTATCTTGGGGACGAGGCAAGATTTACGATATTTTTGCCGAGAGTGACACTTTCTGCTTACTTCATCAGCTGGGGGACATGATATTGAATTGCAGAGAGCACAAGAAAGGAAAGTATTTTTAATCTGCCTGACAGTGCTTCAAGGATGCGCTTTATGGTTCACTTGTGACATCATTTCTGATGGAAGGAAGGAAAAGAACAACCTGAACAAGTGTTCTGAAGGCGACAGGGAAACTCACGTGCATTTCAACATCAGTTCGTGAGTGCGTCAGACTCCGGCTTCTTTCCACATCTGAGAGCAAATCCCCGGTTGAAAGATCTGAGATGCGTGAGTGAAGTTTCTGGGTAAAAACAGGCAGACATTTTGAACAGTGTTGATTTAATCGTTTGTTTCAAATCTTGCCTTGGACAGGTAAATCTCAAAAGAGTTGACATTTCTAGATTAGATAACATATCCTAACTCAAAAGAATTTATCAGTGTTCTGTATACACACATGCAATTACACATTATAAACAAGAATCACACTTTCACAGTCTGTCGGTATGTGCTGGAAAATAAGTAGTAAGGAAAAAGAAACAGCAAGAAAAATGTGAATGCCCCAATACACTTATTGGCTTTTGATACTAACATTAAATTAACTTTTGATATTCACATTAAAAAGCACTCACCATGTTAACCTTATTATGTTGAGTAGTGGTTAAAATCTGAGCAAATGATTATAAAAGTGACCTTATTTCTAAACAGCACTGATCTTGTGACATCTTCCCTTGCACACATTTTAACTCAAAGTCATTAATGTCATCTGTTAGGAACAATTAATGTGAATAGAAAATAATTGCATCAGGGATCTGGGGACTTGGAGGGCTTTGTGCATTAATATTCACATGCTATTCGATTATATACTCAATTCTTTGTTTCAGCTTTGCTTGGGTGGCCTGCTAAACCAGGGACATTTCACTATATTAATCTTTATCCTAACTATTAAGGCTTTTCTGTAGATATTAAATTTGATCTTTTAAATTGCAAATACAATAAAACTCGTGATTTATGTCTAATGTTTCTGCTAGGCTGATGACATTTTAAAAATGGTACTCACAGCCTGGTTTGTCTTGGTTACAACTTTTGTGACTTCAGACACTAAAAAATCGAATCGAATAAGTAAATAACGTGGCTGAGATGCCTCCCTCACCTCTGAAAAGTTTTTCTATTCCTTTTCTTCCCCGGAAAGGCCTTGCTGCATACTGATGTTGATCTGGGAAACGACTAGTTCTCTGCCAATAATTAATGCTAGGACCATCTTAGCGTGCAGGGCTTGCCCAAGGGTCACTTTGTCCCAGCAGATCTACCATGTTGTCAGCAGGGCTGTGAACTCCACTAAAATGAGCCATATTTACTGTTCCCCATTTTCCTTCAGGTTGAACTTGTGTGAAAGCCCTGTGTACCTGGTTAGTTAGTCACTCAACAAACATCTATTCAGCACCCACTGAAGGATAAGCACTCTGGTAGCATTGCACTGCATCCATCTGCAGGAATAAAGGCAGTTTTTGTTTTTTTTTTTTTCTGCTATGGATCAGTTCTCCTTCTTTTCAGTAGAGCTTAAAGTCATTTGCTTCAGACTTACACTCTTGCTTCTCTCAATTTGTGTTTGTGGAGTTACTTTCACCAAAAAGAACATAAATCCTAGATATCTGGTTTTCCATTATTTTGAAGATTCTAATTTCTCCAACAATGCCAAGACATCAATAGGTAACTAGAGCCAGGATGTTGTTTCTGCACAATATTTATAATCCTTATCTCGAGCTCCCTCTAGAATCAAAGACATTTTAAGCCCCGGGATCTGTCACACAACGTGTCACACTCAGTAAGTACCCAACTGGTGCTTGCTGCAGTCCATAAAGAAAAAGATGTCTATATTTTCTCCATCCACATACAGGTTTTAAGGATTCAGACACTGCCAAAAGAATGATAACATTCTAAGACTTAAGAACACATTTATCAATATGCAAAGAGTCAAAGAATTTACGGGAAATGACATTCAACAAAAGAAATGATGATTTTGAGTGGTATATCATGTGATTTGGGGGAAGAGTCCTTATAGATTAGATATTTGACTTCTTATTCAGTTCATGGTTACACTTCTTACCAGATATATGATGTCATTGTTTTGCTTTCTGAATGAATATGTGTATATATAAACCCATCCTCCTAAATGAGGTTATATTTTAGTTATTTTTATGCAAATGGTCAGTTCTCTCCATTGAAATAAGTGAAGTCATGAAGGAGAGGGGACAGATCCTAGGGCAAGGGGACCTGAGTTTCAGCCCGAAGGCACAGATTTTACCAGATCTCAGGATGTAATTGAACCTCTTTGTCTGAGATTCCTTGCCTGTTACAAAGGGATGGAAGAAGCTACTTAACCTACCTCTCAGGTAGGGAGAGGTATTGCCATAGTCAGAAAGGATAATAAATAAGATAGTACTGTGAAATTTACATAGGCTTATACCAATTAATTGTCGTAACTGAGAGTTGGTAATTTCTTTTTTTTTTATCATCTTCATTGGAGTATAACTGCTTTACAATGGTGTGTTAGTTTCTGCTGTATAACAAAGTGAATCAGCTATACATATACATATATCCCCATATCCCCTCCCTCTGCGTCACCCTCCCACCCTCCCTATCCCACCCCTCTAGGTGGTCACAGAGCACCGAGCTGATCTCCCTGTGCTATGTGGCTGCTTCCCACTAGCTATCTATTTTACATTTGGGAGTGTATATATGTCCATGCCACTCTCTCACTTCGTCCCAGCCTACCCTTCCCCCACGTGTCCTCATGAGTCCATTCTCTACGTCTGCGTCTTTATTCCTGTCCTGCCCCTAGGTTCTTCAGAACCTTTTTTTTTTTTTTAGATTCCGTATATACGTGTTAGCATACGGTATTTGTTTTTCTCTTCTGACTTACTTCACTCTGTATGACAGACTCTAGGTCCATCCACCTCACTACAAATAAGAGAGTTGGTAATTTCTTAAATGCTAAGGTACAAATGAATCATTTGTTGTTATAGTTTACATGTATGTAAGGAGAATAAAAACTGACTTAGAGGAAAATAAAATCTACTTCTGTGTTAAGGCTGTAGGTAAGAAAATAAAAGGTAAATATCATCCTTTCACATAAACATCCTTCATGGTTAAGTAACCACAAAAGCTCACAATACATTAGGTGTTATACTTTTATAATAAGTATTTTTATGAAAGGTTTATATTTTCTACATATACATATATAATAAATAAATTTCCATAGAGAGCGGGAGAGAGAATATTACTTTTCAAACTGGTGTTGTATGTTATCTGGCCTTAATTCAGGTAGAATATGTACATAAGGAAATCAATTAAAATCACTGACAGAGTATAACTGACAGGAGAGTACCCCTGCCTCTTCAAGGAAGTCCACCTGCTTAGTTTGAGGGCAAATTCACTATCACATGACTACCTACCTACAGTTCATGTATACTGAATAAGTGTCCATTCAGATAAAATCTCCCACCTGAAAATTTTCAAACTTGAAATCTTTAGCCTACGAATCTGGATGAATCCTGGATTTGACTCGGACATGATTTTGTGTGTGTGTGTGCGTGTGTGTGTCTTTGTGTGTGTGTTTAGACATGAGAGATAACAATATTACTCAGTATAGATTTGAAATTGACCTCACATCACTTCTTATACTATCTCAGTAACTGAGATTTCACTTGGTCTTAGAAATAGAGACTCCCAGCCTCACACATTCTCAAACTAAAGGCCAGTGAGATCTTTTCACTCAAATGCTTCCTTTCATGGTAACTGTTCACCCCTCCCTTCCTGCCAGACTGGTTTCACTGTTTCTAGAATGGGCCCCTCTCACTTCTGAGCTGGTGCTTTTTCCGTCTGCCTATAGCACACTCTCCCTGCTCCTGCCCACCTGCCTGAAACCTGCTCACTATTCAGGATTGCACTGAAACCTGCCTGTAGGGCTGTCTGTCATCTCTAGCCCCCAGTGGATTCCTCACTCAGATGGATTACGTCCTCCATCATTTTGGCCCATTACCTGAAGTGCGTAATTGCTGAATTGCTCCTGTATTGCGGGGTCTATTTCCCTAATGGGGTGACCAGCTCCATGAGAATGCAGGCCAAGCCCTCGATTTCTGCTTTGTCCCTGTGGCAGGGGCTGGCTAGGTGTCATGGAACCCATTCCCTCTACCCTCTAGCCACACAGCTGGACGACATTTCCCAACACCCTTTGCAGTTAGGTGTGGCCACGTGACAGGGGTAGTTCCAGACGATGGGGTATGAGCAAAAGTGATACCCGTCCTGGCCCAGGAATATCTCCCACATGCGGTGTTCCACCCCCTTTCCCCTTCCACCAGTCTGATGCAGCCAACTCAGCACAGCAATCACAGAAGTCACGTGCTGAAGATGGAGCCAGCAGGTAGGAGGAGTCTGGATTTCTGAATAGTCAATGGAAAAGAGCTGCCCTGGGACCAGAAGTACCTCTTTTGGACTTTCCACGAGAAAGAAACCTGCACTGGGTTTGAGCCATTAATCATTTGGGGGTTTGTTTGTTATCAGGATTAATATTAACTGGCTGATGTCACCCTTTCCTGAGATAAGCACTCTATAGCAAACAGAGCAGTCACTAAATAAAGACACACATACACACATAAATTCATATGCACACATTATGTATATACACATTCAGAAACACATGTTCACACATGCATTTTCAGCTTCATGGAGAAGAGGCCTACTTTGTGTCACGATGCAGGGGCAGGGGTGAGGAGCTGTGTGACAAGCCATGGTGTAGATCAATCCACAGTCTGAACACATGCCTCACAACAGAATAAGATATGATGGTCAGCTTTGGGAACCTGGAAATGCCAGAGCAGCCGGGGCCAGAAATACAAGCTGGGGTAATAATTTTTGGTGGATGACTCTGCCTTCAGTCAGCCAGCTCTTTTTTCTATTTTACGGTTTTGAATCTGTAATTCAAGGCCGAGAAGGACTGCACCTGAGACCAGCTGTGCATTATCTGGTGGGATGGAAGTGGAGTGGCCCCTTTCACAGTAGCCCGGATGGCTCTGCAGCTCTCCAGCTAGTGATGGCAGCCGAGACTGAGACCAAGGTGTGCCTGGCCTTTCAGAGTGGAGCTGGAGGGCTGCTTTGCCATTTTTTGTATCTCTCCTCACTCACGGAGCTGCGCTTCTTCAGATGCTTAGTGAAGGCTTGTTGCATTTAACAGAATTCTGCCTTTGGATTTTTGCTCAGTACCGAGACGATGCCACGACTGGAAGGCAGTGATTGCTGAGGCCAGGGCGACACTGAGTCCTTATTTAGTGGCACAAGGTGAGGTTAAAAAGCAGATTATCTGAGAAATGTGGGTAACATGGGAAACCATACTGGAAAAACCAAGCGAAATAGGGTGATGAGCAGCTTTTGTATTTGCTGATATACTCCCTAAAGTTTGAAAAGGATTGTGTGAAGTTTTTCATTTCAGGATTTCAGATGTAAAGAGGAACATACAGAAAGGATTGTTTAACCATCGCTCCCTTATCTTCATTCAGATCTGGCGAGAGAATTAAGCTAATACCATAATCATGCATACAATTATTCTCCCCTCTAACTAAGAAAACCAAATACCTGTAAGAAAGAAATTACGAGAGTGAATATGGCATATATCTGATTAATGGACACTACCAACATGGGTAATTTAGGTTCAGCCACAAAAGGTGAAAGTGAATTAGTGTTTTTAATCTGATCTGCTTCAATCCCCTTGATTTACTCAAGCTTGGTAGATGCTACAGTACCACGATCCTGAATTCTACCCTGTCCTGTTTCATATTCTCTAGAGTTCTTTCTCCCCCTTGTGGAAAAGGTCTCCCAGTCAAACGGGATGGCTTCTCTGCCCACAATTCTTGAATTCCTATTTTATTTACGAAGTGATGAGTTCTGCTATTGCCAAATGATCTAGGGCTCAACCTTCTTTACCGACCACATTTCCCTGAATTCTGTTCCTAATGCACTCTACCACCCATCAGAAGGTATTTTTCTACTCTCAAAAAACTGCATGGTGGGGTATTTAGGAGTGGAAAAATTTCCTGGCATTTGCCCACTCACCATTGGTATCTTTAGCCATTCAACACTCTCCCCAAGAGACACAATACCAGCAGCTGCCCCTGGTCACTTCTGGTCTCAGAGCCTATGCTCAACCGCTCTTGCCTGCTCCCTTGCTGAGCGCTGCTGCTCTCACTGCCCCATCTTGGCTGGTTGCTCATTTGTACTGGACCTTGTTTAGGAATCACCCTCCCTCACAGATCTAGTTGTAGGAAAAATGGGGCGTGAGAGGATGGTCGTGTCCTAGGTCTTGAGTGAGTCCCTGGGGTGGGCCACCAAGTGAGGGTCCTTGGCTTCGTGCAGGAAAGAATCCAAGAGCGAGCCGTAGTAAAGTGAAAGCAGGTTTATTTGGAGAGGTACGCACTCCATGGACAGAGTGTGGGCCGTCTCAGAAGGTGGGAGGCGGCACCGAAATATGGGTGGTCAATTTTTCCGGGCTGGGTAATTTCACAGGCTAAAGAGTGGGAGGGATTATTCCAGCTCTTTTGGGGAAGGAGCAGGGATTTCCAAGAATTGTGGCATCACTCACTTTTTGGCCTAATTTTATGGCTGGCCTCAGAACCGTCATGGCGCCTGCGGGTGTGTCACTTAGCTAATGCATTACAATGAGCGGATGATGAGGCTCAAGGTCCACTGGAAGTCAAATCTTCTGCCATCTTGGGCCGGTTCTAACTGGTTTTCGTCATATCCTGTTCTTCTTAATGTTGTGTCATTCTTTTAATAGTTGTACCCTGCCCCCTTCCTTCCTGTCTCATTGTGGCCTGGATCCTAGGCTGATTTCTTGGATGAAGAATTTACTGCTTCGTCAGCTGTGGCTTTGTTTTCACATTGTCCTGCCTCCACCTTGGAGATCTGACCTCAACTCACAGCTTCCAGAGAGCTTCCTAGAGCCCCACCCCTGCTCCCTCAATTCAGCCCATGCTGGTCCCCAGGCAGTGTGTTTCATCCCCTTTTATCCCAGCACAAGGGAAGCAAGTCTGGAGTACGGAATTGTGAAATCCTATGAGCATCTTTGGATTTTGCCAATTTCATGGCTTTTCCTGTGAGTTCACCTTTCTTGGCTATCCTCTGTTACCGGGGTAGAAAACATGTGTGGTGGATTTGGTATATATTTAAGAGACTTGTTCTAAATATGGCTTGAATTAGACATCTCCTCGTTCCTTCTGTTGGGTAGTAAGGCAGTCTTCACAGGTATGCACAAGGCTCTGAAAGGAAATCCAAGGAAATGTCCTAAAATGACTCAAAGCCTCATTAAGATAATTTTTCTCTGGAAGCTTTACTCCCCAGAAGATCGTCCAAAAACCCCCCCGTTTTATCTTTCTCACACACTAGACTTACACTTTTATTTACATTTTGCCACACTCAGCAATGTGATTTTTCATCAGCCCTTCCAAATCCCATCAAGAGATATTGTGGCAGACCCCTAGTTCACATTTCAGAGGTTTCATTCTGTTCCATTAAGAATTTATTATAAAACTGAACATTACATAACTGCGTATTATGTAACTGAGTATTATATAGTCCTTTCTTAGATTCACAAAAATTTGAGCCTAGGACAAAATATTTTTGGATAAAAGCTGATGTTTAATTAATTATGCCATAATTTCCATTTGGGGATACAAAGATAAAACATAATATCTGCATTCGGTCATCTTGCTGATGCGACACAGAGCGTGTCTTTTGAATATTCTCTTAGAGGTCCTTTAAAAAATATGTCCATCAAGATTTGATCTCACTTCAGAGTCTGAAATTTTTAGAGCTAACTTTTTTTAGCCATCTACACCAGTCCTTGATGCAATTATTATTTTCCCTGACAACGTTCAGACTTGCCCTGCATATCCGTCTTTCTGTGACCCGTTCTGATGCATTCCGTTTCGCTGTGGATGGTGCCTCTGCATATGACATGGCTCTTTTCTACTTCCCTGGGATCCAAGGTTATACATGCTTTTGAAACAATTATTCCACAGCTATATTCAAAACCTTCCTCAAGGGTCCCTGCTACCATGACAACCTGATTACCCAGTGGCTGCCTAAGGGAGCATTTGGTTTGGTTACTAGGAAGTTTATTTGGGGCTTCTGCAGCTCAGACTGATGACTGGAGTGTCTCAAATCTGTCCTATCTTCTGAAATTCCATTAACAGTGCCCTGAGGTCCTGCGGGGAGAGGACCAGCGGGATGATGGATGAGGATATATAAACAGCAGACCTTGCCCTCAGGAGTCTCCACTCTAATTAGTCCAACAAGAAGCATTCATGAAGCATCTACTACGTAAGAGTCCTGCCTATGAACTATGAACAGACTCAAAGAAGCCCGTTAGTGGAGCCTATGATATGAATGAGGTGCCCGGACACACAGATGAGAAAAAAACAGAACAATTTTAAGGCAGGATATGCGAAAGAGGTCATGGTACAGGAAGAGTGATACGGAGGCGGGGCGGTGAGGGTAGGGGTCAGTGTGGCAACACAGTTAAATATAAATAAGATAATATTCTGTGAAATAAAGATTCAGGCCATACGGGCTTAGGTCTCCCTGTCAAGCTCCCAAATCCCTTGGTCTCTTTACATAAAACAAACAAAAAGGAATCAGAAGTATTTAATATGTAACAGCAAAGTGACAGGTGTTGGGAAACAGGATGTATGGTAAGGGCTTCAGCTCACTCAGACCTGGGAAGAGCCAGTTCCTAAGGGTGGTTCACACCTGCCTCCCAATCCTAAAACTCTTTGAAGCTTCTCTTTTGTCTTTTTGTGACTCTGATCTGAGAGAGGAAGTGATTCAGCACAGTCTGAGCCTATTCTGGGATCTAAGAGATACAGAAGTGCCTTGAAATTTCCATTTTTATCACTAATTACTTTAACAGGTACTTTAATAAGTGCTTTCCAATTGCCCCTGCTGTTTTGTAAAATTATCTACACTGCATTTTGTATTTTTAATCAAGCTTGATTTTTGAAAACTCTCCTGGATTTCTGAAGCTTTTTGACTTTTACATGTGGGGGAACAAATTTTTCCTCTGATTTCACGGAACTAAACGAATTAGGGAGAAAAACAACTTGACCTTCTGTTTTTACCGGACCTATTGGAAATAGCATTGACGGTCACTGGAGTCCAGTGCACTGTTTATTAGGAAGAAATGATTTACCTCCTGCCCTATGGGGGAAGAAGGGCACGGAGTGGAGTCCCTTCCCTGATCTTATCTCATGAATCCTCATGCTATTGTGTGGAAGAAGCTAAGATCTTAATTTTTACGGATGAAGAACTCAACCAATACTAAGGATGGTATCCAGTGTCACAAGGCTATATTCCAGTAAGTGGCAGAACCAGGATTCTCTCCCAGATCTGCCTACTGCTAAGTCCAAACTCTACCACATTCTGTTCACTTTTCCCCTGAAGGAAGGAAATTGATATCCTCATTGGTCTCTTCTGCGAGATGAGTTGCTTATTTCTGCCGAAGTGCTAAGCCCACAATTTGGGGTCACTCCCATTAAGTGAACTACGTTGCCTTGGGAACTTTCCTGCCCAGAGCCTTTCTCAGAGGCAGATAACCCGTAACCGAAAAAGAAATAATCATAACAGCAGTAACAACAACATCTGCAACCACAGAGCTCTTTGTAGCACTAAGTATCTATTTCATGCATATCATCCTTGTAAATCCTTATCACAATTCACAGTAAGGGCTATTATCCCCATTTACAGGTGAGAAAACTGAGGCAGCGAGCTAAAAATATTGTCTAAGGTCATATAAACCATATTTAAATCCCAGGCAGTCTGACTGCAGAGTTTATATTGTTAATTCTACAATTAAATCTGGTTAATGATAGCTTGGTAGAAGGAACTTACTAAAATAACAATATAAATTAATTAGACAAGATAAACTACGTAGAATTAAAAATAGAAATAACTCTAAGTACAATGTGATATCTTCACTCACTATGCTTAAACATAAATCATTCATTTATTCAAAAATATACTTTCCTTATGAGAATGATTATTGTTGATAATATTTTTGTTATCAGTGATGTTTCCTTCTTAGGTCTCTACGTTGTTTTCAGGGAAACGCAATTCTGTATATAAATATTTCGATCTAACTGAAAAATAAAACTGAAAAAAACAGCAAGCATTTATAGAGTGCTTGCTACATGCCTTGCTAAGGCAAAAAAAAAAAAAAAAAAGACATTATTTTTTTCTTATTTAATCCTTAGGATCACCTAACAAGGTAGAATCTATTATGAGCTCCACTTTTCAGATGAATAAACTGAGGAAGAAGAGAAGTTAAGGAACTGTTCAGGTCAGGGATCTGAACCTGGGCACAGACTTCAGGGCCTCTCATGACGTCCTCTGCTACTATGTCCTCTAATCCAGGGTACAACGATGGACAAACACAGTCCCTGCCGTTAAGGTGCTTGTAGGACAAGCCACCGGGCACCCTCAATGTCATGTGCCATGGAAAACTCAGCAGGGGACTCTGGGAAGGCTTTTCCTGGGAAGCGATAGGTAAGTTGAGATTTTATGAACAAGAACTGATGATTCAGGGGAAGAAACCAAGAAAGGAAAACAGGGCTTTCTGGGCAGAACCTGTACAAAGGTCCAGAGATGAGAGAGAGTGACATTTTTCTGCATATGGCTCAGCAAGACGACAGAGGCGAGTTCAAAAGGAGGAGAGCGGGGAGAGGGATGTCTCAGCAACAACGGACCTGCGGCAAGTCACACGGTGGGTGAGAAAGTAGAGAGGCTGGGATTTGAACCCATCACTCTCTCCAAAATACAAGTTTCCTCCCCTCTTCTTCTGCCCACCACACAGTTTTTTCAAATGCTGAACTTGGCTGTGGGCCTCCATGGCCCTTAGGTACGTAAACAAGCACTGGAAGAAGAGACAGGAAGGGTCCCTAAGCAAATGTGAACAGAGGACACACCCACAGCTTCTAGCCTTCTCGTCATGCTTCTTCCTGAAAGGGGTGCCAGGGGTTTCCAACCAGGATCCTCACTCACGCTGCATGCTAGGGCTGTGCAAAGAGCTGCCTGCATCCCAGAGATCTCTAGTCACTAATCCTGAAGAACTAGAGTGGCTCCTCCTGTGATGCCAGAGTGTTCTATGATCATCTAGGCTGCCAGCAGGAAGCCAGACCTGGGTCCCACTCTGTTCTTGCAACTTCGATGAGGAGACATTAACATCAAAAGACTATTGTTTGACACTGAATCTTCTAGGAAGAGAAAGTGCCTTGTCAGTGTTTCAGAGAACTCCCCCCCCCAAAAAAAAATCCTGCAGAATTATTTATAAGATGGGTGCCACCTGCCATGATTAAAGGAAAGATGAGAACAAATTGAGATGCAGAGTTTGGGAGATTACATAACCACTGGGACCTTCACAGGCTATAAGAGTCACTCTCACAGTCTTTCCCTGCAGGGAGTTTGGGGTAAGACATAGATCAGAGCATTGATGAAGATGACTTCTGTGATGAGCCCTCATCTGTATTTTACAGCCCGAAGTCCTGGTTCTAGTGGGACAAGTTGCTGGAGAGTCCAATTCATTTCACAACATTTGTGAAGACATGTCAAGTAAAGGCAGTTTCTGGCTGAATGTTCGGCGAAGGCCTGTAGTCTCAGCTCCTTTGATAGTTAATATGAAGTTGTGTGTTATCAGGGTTTCAGACGCATGACTTCGGTTGGCTTTATAGGCTTTGTTGCTACAGATCTGAGTCACAGTTTCTCTGTAGCTCCATCCCCACAGCAGTTCTTTTTTAAAATCCACTCTTACTTTACCCCATGGTAAGGAATGCCTCAGGGTGTTATAAACAAGCAGTTGAAAACTGTTATTTATGTAGCTTCCTAATAGCAACTTGAAATATAGGGCATAAAATTACTAGCTTACAATATTGTTCAATATTAACAGTGGGAAGGGTAATATGTAAAACAGACATTAAAGGATTAGCTGTAAAATACATTTCACTGAGCTAAGTCATTTCTTGGCAAATGGTAGTTTCCAGCTATTAACATAGGATTTATCAAGTCGAGTGGATTTATATTTATTTTTCTATCAGTTTGCTAAATATATTCTATATTTAAATTTCAATTTTGTGTGTATGTGTTTCAAGCAAATTAGGAGCAGCTGCTGAAAACAAAATCTGAGCTAGAAATGACACCAGAATTTCAAGTCAAAACTGCTCCTCGATTTCCCCAGCAAATCCTCTAGTAAGTTGACTAAAGATTCAGCTGTAACATCCGAGAGAAAAGTACATGATATGATATTACAGACATCTGTATGACAGATTAGGGGGTTTACAACTGCATCAGAAAATTCAGTAAAAAGGCATATCCTCCACAAGACATAAAACAATGCTTCTGCCATTTTTGCTTGAGACTCAGCAGGCACAGAACACTTTGTTCTCATCAAGCATGTTCAGTAAACACTATGAATTTGTGAACCAGGCACCCAGAAAGAAGGTCGAAAGAGAAATTCCTAATCTCCTAGGGTGGAAATTGTGAAGTATTACATGGATATTTGATGCATAAATACAAATAACATAATCTCTCTATTTTCTTCTGAGACAGTCACCAGTTACCATAATCCTAAAATTATTCTGTGTTCTCAAATCCCTACAGATTTATTGATTTTCATAAATTGCTTTGACGGAAACTTTCTTAAAAGATGCGAACTAATCTTCCTCTGAGTTTCCTTTCATGTGATAACGCGTGCAACATTTTCAATCTCAGAGAATGCCAAAAGCGAGTTCTTATTTTTCAGAGGAATTGGCTAGAGATCTATAAATAACTGTTACAAAGAAATTAGTTATAGATCTATAAATATTACAAAGCATTATAGAGACAAGAAACTGCCCTGAGACTCATTTGTGAAACTATGGGAAAGTCCAAATTGCCAAGAAGTAATTATTATTTAGAATTCAGGATCCATTTTGAACACTTGTTACTAGTTAGCTAGTTTTAAAGATAATAATTTTCTTCTCAGACTATAAATTGGAAACCACAAATATTTCTCCTCAAATGCCCCATGTTAATAATTCCAGGGGCTTCAAATCATTTATTCCATATAAATCTCTGTTTTCTTGTTCAGCTGTTTTATGTGGGATGCTGTAGTTCTTTTCATAAATACTTTTCTATTGATCGAAAACTAATGAAATAAGACACCCTCTAACTTGAGCGCATAAAAGTATCGTCGTTGTGTTAAGATGTGAATCACTTATTCAGAAAGCTGGTGGTTGAGTCACAGAAGATATCTCGTCCAGTGTGTCATCAAGTGTGAAGTTCAGGTCCATGAGCCACGTTCACTGTATTACTGAAACACCTCAATTAACTGGAATCCAATGGACCCAGACCCTTGATTCGCTGGCATATTTAAAACAAAGAAGATAATAACTGCAAAGTCAGCTGTTCAACATTCAGTATAAATCCTGGGTTCAGGTTCACAAATTAGCTACTCTCCCAGACAGCACATGGCCCCAGGTGTTACACTGCTTGGGTTCAGATTCTGGCTTTGTGTGGCTTGGGGCAATTACTTCATCTTTTAAGTCTTAGTTTCCTTTATAGATAATAACAATATTAGTTCACAGGAGTTTATTGAAGACTGGATGCTCAAGAGAAGCAACTCCCGAAATTATAAGGCTGTGATAGGGACTCCATTCATTAAAATGCTTGGGACATATTAAATGCTCAATAAATGTTAGCTTTTTTCAGGACCAGTGACATAATTTGTGGAGCCCAGTGCAGGGGCCCATTTGTGAAAAAGACATTAAGAATTTCAAGATGGTGACAGAACAGCGTTAAATCAAGCACAGGGCCCTTCTAAGCCCCTATGTGATTGCACAGGTTCACACCCACGAAGTGGGCCCTGGATATCACCTTCTCTGATAATCATTAGACTCAAAGACACCCCTTAATCACACAAGGATCTGATTTGTTACCTTTACTAACCTAACTGGGGTAAAAGTGGAATTTTGAATTTTAACCTAATTTTTCAATAACAGAGTAGTATGCTTTTCCCCCCGTCTATCCTCAAGTAGTGACAGTTGCCTGCCCCTGCAAACAGCCGTAAAACAGCTTCCTAATATGAGAATCACCTCCACTGAAGAACCACCGTTTTGGTAGCACATAAGTAATGACCATTTGAAACTCCAGAAAGTGTCAACAGAGGGTACCTGATGGAGGTAGAAAAAATACATATAGCGGGCCTCCCTGGTGGCGCAGTGGTCGAGAGTCCGCCTGCCGATTCAACGGACACGGATTCATGCCGCGGTCCGGGAGGATCCCACATGCCGCGGAGCGACTGGGCCCGGGAGCCATGGCCGCCGAGCCTGCGCGTCCGGAGCCTGTGCTCCGCAACGGGAGAGGCCCCAACAGTGAGAGGCCCGCGTACCACACACACACACAAAAAAAACATATAGCAAGGAAAAGTCAGTTTTTTCAATTCTAAGTCACAGTTGCTTTACAATCAGAATGCTAGGAGCGACTTCAAAGTTGCTGCCTGTTTTCATGTATCCCCTTTTCTGTCCCCACAGGACGGCCACCCATGCCTTGAAAGGAAGTCCTGCCTAGACAGGAAATCTGGAAGGAGTCTCCTGCTAAGGCAGCAAGATGGCCCCAGGTGGCAGTGGGCAGAGCGACATTTTATATTCACATTCTTCTTTCTCTGCCCACCCCACTGAATCCCTGCCCTACTCCTTAGCAGCTCCACACGCCTTAACGCTCCCTGGTTTCCTTGATCCTGAAATTCACTTGCTGACGCTTGTCCTGTTGCTGTCCATGGTCCTTAACATGACACAGGGTTGAGGACCAGTTCTTAGTAAAAACCCTGGACAGACAATTGATAAAGGCATATAAAATGGCAAATGATGACTTCAGAATTCTATCCCATATAACGTTTCCTGAGAACTGACAGTTTCCTTCGCTACTGCACTCTCTAGACATGGCCTCTCGGAGATACAATAAATAAGTGCACTAAGTTTCTCCTGCCCCCTCCCCCTCAACTGCCACGACTAACTATAAATTACCAGTTACAATAACAACTGTTACTATATTACACCACATGGTACTGGTACCACGTATCTTACAATATGAAAATCCTTTAACAATCTGTCTCTAATTAATTTTAGCCTGGACCCATTCGGTCATGTGCCACCAAAGTACCGCATAGCCTGCTGCTCGTCAACGGAGTGACTGTAAGAGTCTTCAATTCCCTTTCACATTTACCTCTTTGATTTGTCACTAGACCCCAGAATCATCTGAAGGGACTGGGCAGCTCTCAATCCGATCTCATTATTGACATTTATGTTGATTGATGTTGGCTCTTACAGAATTGGAATCTGCAGATCAATTCTCTGATTAGATTCTCACTGCTGCCATAATCATTTTATCACACGGGCTGCTGCTATCAAATGCTGCTTTATCACTACGAAACGGGGCAAGCTAAACCAGTTCCTCTACTATGCCACAAGAAATAAGACATTCTCCTGGTTTTAAATCTTCCTTTTCTCAAATTTGAAGAAAGTCCCTGATAATTACATTCCTATAGGAGTTAATCTGAAGTTACTGTCCCTTAAAACTGTGTTCCATGGGGGAATCAATGTTGAGTCCTAAGGCAAATATACGCAAGACTCCTTGAAACCTGTTTTCCTTTCCTCTCAGAGAGTTTCAGATGTCAGATTATAAGGCAGGTACCTCTGTGTGGTGACCGTGGCCAGTTGGGTAGAGCCAGTGAAAATGTCATTGTCTCTGGTAGGGTCTCAACACCTGCCCAGGTGGAGAAACAAACCTTTCAAGGTGCTTCTAGCCCTACACTGTTATTAGTTGTAAGAGGGCCAAGAAAAAAGCAGTGTGGTTGTCACCAGACGACCCACAGAATCAAACTCGGGGTATATGCTCCGTTAAGAAATGATCAGGAGTGACATCAAATATGAAGTATAGTCACCCAAATGTTTTCTAAAGTCTAATATTAAACTCTGCACTTATTCCACTGGGAGGAATGAGTAGTTACAAGGACAAATAATTGTCCTTGTAACTACACAGACATGCAATTCCCAGGAAACAGAAAATACAGATTCTCAGGGCTTGTTAATTCCATGGATAGAATTCAGAGCATTCGTGAACTCTGAGGAAGAAAAGGCAGCTTTAGTTCCACTAAACTTGAACGAAAACTTAGCATTTCCTTCAGCTACAAATGTAGACATCAAACTTCAGTGGTGTCAACTGGTGACTTCGTCACTGACAGAAATCACAGACATCTTCATGTCACGTTACAGTCTTTGAAAATACCTCTAGAAATTTCATATTGGAATCATTACATAAAAACTAACTTAGAACTTCCATTTGATCTTGTTATTTTATGCTTCAGAAATGACGCACATGTATTACTATGTCATATATGTTTTCAATATTTTAGTAACTGGACCTCAACATAATCAGTTTCCTTTATAATCCTATGTCATCTATTTTACACATTGCAAAACATTATTCTGACAAGGGGACCACAGGCTTCTATGATCTTACACAATAAACCACGGCAACAAAATATTTATGAACACCATTACTTGACTGCTCCCCGACCCTCCACGTCACGTTGCATGTGACATGGAGACCTCTCCTGGCTCTGACTTTCCACATATGTGAACAAGGATGGGCGGATTTCTTTTCTTTTTTTTTTTTTTGCGGTACGCGGGCCTCTCACTGTTGTGGCTTCTCCCGTTGCGGAGCACAGGCTCCGGACGCACAGGCTCAGCGGCCATGGCTCACGGGCCCAGTCGCTCCGCGGCATGTGGGATCCTCCCGGACCGGGGCACGAACCCGTGTCCCCTGCATCGGCAGGCGGACTCTCAACCACTGCGCCACCAGGGAAGCCCGGATGGGTGGATTTCAGCCATCCTGATTCCCGTCATTTACCTCCAGAACCTGGAGGCATTGGCACCGGTTGGGCAAGGACCTTCCATTAATTTCAATCTCCACCAAAATAAATGAGTTTTCTTTTCATTGCCAAGCCGAGCTCTTCAGCTATGATTGTTATGTATTGTTCCAGTCGAGACCTTAATGGCATTTTAGCCCTGTGGTGGGCTCACAGAGAAACGATTTTCAAACTTCAAAAGGCCACTTAAACGTGTGCAGATGTCTGGAAAATTAATACTATTATCTAACTCTCACCCTTTGCCTGTAGGAGGCAAAGAAGAGACAACGTTCAATAAAGATATTAGAGATCAATACATGGTCATAAAGCAAAGTGCTGTCCTTCCGGGAAGCACCAGTGGTGAGAAGTGAGGAATCCAAAAGTGCTTTTGAAAACACTTTCTCATTAGATTTTTTTGTCAAAGTCATTCACTTAAATCTGTTAAAGGTTTAAAGAGAGAATGGGGATGGGATGGAAAGTGGAAGGAGAGAGGAAGATAAAGATAACTTTCTGCCGTCCTACTTCAACTTAGATGTTCAAGGTCTAGAGTTCTCAAGAGTGGAGGCATTCATTCATTCACAAGACAGAACCTGAATTTGTCAAGGTTGATGTTAAGCAGGTTACAGTTTCTAACGTGTTTTGCATTCTGAGAGACTTCAGCCACATTATGTAAAATTCTCAGGATAGGGAAGTAGTCTCATAGCTAGTTCCAAGGCTTTCATAAAGTTTTCAGAACCGCAGTATATTCTCTTCTCTTCCTTCATTTTATTTCCAACAGATTTTCTTCTGTACGTGTCCCAGGTACCCCCCAAAAGGCATGAAAACCAGACTTAAAAAAAAATCACAGAATGGGGGCTTTGTATTTTTATTAAAGGATTTCTTTTAGAGAGTTCTTCAGTTTGGAAAGGGGAAAGAGAATGAAAATGTGGTAAAAGACATTTTTAGCAGGTTTTCTTTTTTCAGATGGATGGAGCTGACCGTGGGAAGTTCACTGGGAACTCTTAAGGAAGTATTAATATGGAACCATCTCTCTAGATAACCCTTCATAAGAAAACCTGAAAACATTCACAGATTGCAGGTAACACATCCTTTTCAATTCAAGAATAAGCAAGACTGTATTAGTAGGGATTGCACCTAGCTGTAAGAAGCAGAAACACTGACTTGTAAAGGGCTTAAACATACAGGTGTTTGTTTTCTCACACATCAAGAAGTCCAGCGGTAGGCGGTTTGAGATTTGGGGGGTTGTTTGTTACTGCATTACAACCTAGTTTATCCTGACTGATAAAGTGAGCCAACATGAAACGCCAACCAAAAGGACCAAAACAAAAAGTAGTCTAAAAACAGGGTCGTGTATTAGAAATCTCCAAATCATATTTTAATGATATTGGAGTGTTTGTAACACATCCTTTTGAAGAGGATCTTTTTCTTTTGAAGTTCAGAACATATAAGGACAGTCTCAGGATTGCATTCAGCTACAAAAAAAAAAAAAAAAAGGAAAGGAAAGCTTGACTTACAGTGTCGTAAGCCTACAGGGGCTTATATTTCTCACATAGCAAGATGTCTGGAGGTAGGCAGTGCAGGGCTGGTGTAGCGGTTCATTGAAATCATCAAGGAACCAAACTCTTCCCATCTTTTGGCTCTGTCATGGTTTTTTTTTGTGGGGGGGCGGCTGGGGAGTTCATGCCAAGGTGGCTGCTACGTATGCTGGCATTGCCTCCATCTTCCAGATAGGAAGAAGGGATAAGTGTGAACGAAAAATACCACAGCTGTGTCCAATCCCCTTTATCCAGAAAGCCAAAGCTTTCTGGTAAGTCCCCATCGCAGAGTTCCATTTAGGTCTCACAGGCCAGAACCAGGACCACGTGGACTCTTCGAGGAGAAACAGAAGCTGAAAAACAGTGTATATGGCTTTCTAGTTTCTGAAGTAGAGGAAAGAAAGGAGAAGGATGTGACTGAGTGTGGTGGTCATGACTGCTGCTCGTCAAGTATGTCTAAGTCTCTCTCCTACTGGGAATGTGTCGCCTTGTGTTTCCCGACCCCTTTGTGGTTGGGTGGGGCCAGTGAACTGTGAGGGTGGTGCTCCAAACCGGAGTGCTTTTAACAGTGATGTGAGGTCTCCCAGAACTCTCTTCTTCCTGACCTGGCGACTAGCAATGTTTGAGATGGTGTCTGCTCCATCAGTCATATCTCCTGAGTGTCTAAGAGGCTCAGAGCTCCCCTGCTGACCCACGAGGGCCACGTAACATGAAGAAGAAATGAATCTTGGTGTTTGAAGCCACAGAGATTTTGTAATTGCTTGTTACCACAGCATAACCTAGCCTGTCCTGACTGATTCAATGCGTCAACCTGAAATGTCAGCCAGAAGGAACAAATTTGAGAGGCAAAAGTAGTCTCAGGAAGGCCAATGTATTAGCCATCATGGAACCTGATATCAGTGGGATGATATCCTGAAGCCAACTTTCTCGACCTCAAGTGCAGTTAAGTGGACTTTAATTCATAATGTGAAAGCCGTCCTTGTACTACCCACAGGACACAGACAAATTAGCCCTCTCTCCTGTGTCTCTACACAGGTGAGTGGCTAATGAACCAGAGCATGTTCAAGGTAAGCCACCAAATTTAATATGAACTTCCAGGATGACCATCCACAAAAATTTAATGCATGATAATGAAGATGGCATAGTTTAGGACAAGCCTAGTTAATGATACAATTCACATGTCTGCCTTGCTGAGCCTGCCCTTAAGAAGAAGAAGAAAAAAAAGAAAACCCGGGCAGGGGCGAGGTGACTAAGAGTTAAAGCATTAATGACCTCTTCAGTTACATTAAAGATCTGATTTTATCTCTAAATATAGTATTTCACATCCTCAGCAAAGTCAACAGAAATCCATTCAATAGTGACGGGGCTCTTCCATAAGGACCCCAAAGGTACCAGCATCCAACCAGTGTAACAGAGGGCAAATCAGATGGGGGAGGAAAGGGAACACTAGTAGAATTCAATACCAAGGAGGTGGACTGCTTGACTTGCCGTTTCAAGTTTCACTGTTGCTCACATTTCACTTTTAACTACTATCCTTGGGCTGATCATGGGACGGGAGAGGCGAGCCACATGGATTTATGCCAGCAAGATGGTTGGTTCCACAACAGATGGTAACACAGAATCTTACGCAACATACTCATGTGCTAAAAACCACTTAACATAACTTGAGTTAGGTTCATCTGGCTTGAAACGTGTGCAGAGTGGGGTGTGCGGCAAAGGGGACAGTAAATGGCTCCAAGTGTGACTGCTGATTCGGTCCTTTCTCGGCAGTCACGCTCTAGTTCTCACTCGCAAAGGTCAAAGGAAGACCACTGTCACGTAATGCTACACTTCCCTGGAGTTTTCAATTGCTCATTTAACAGGAGGGATGAGATAATTCATCTCCTCCTTTTGTAAAATCCAAGTACGGATTGCTTTCTACACTCCCTGAATGTATACATGCCTCATTTTTTCTTTTGGTGGTTTTCATCTTCAAGTGTCAGTTTTTAAAGCAAAAAATAAATATTACATATTTAAGGATATCAATAGTTGCGGTGATGGTTACAGTTTCTTTTCAAGATTTCAATGGATTCCCACCCTACCATAAAAAGGATAATAAACCCTTTCAATCTTTGAATCATTTAATTTTATGTCTTCTTTTGGTATTTCATTTGGGAGTTATGGCGTGTGAAATATGCACCATGATGAGAAAACAATTAGTCAGCACACCTGTTGTTTATTCACACTGTGTTCAGGGAGGGCCTGCTGGAGCTGTTATTTCATTCCACAGCACGGTGTCAAGCAGGGGGCTTTCAGAGGTGACCTGATGACACCAGATTCTACTTTTATTTGTATTACATGCCTTGGGCCTTGCCCTCCTGTTGGAATGATCTTTGCTTCTCACGTCAGAATCCTGTTTGTAACCCACAACAGCAGTCAGTAAGATTTTCAGGTTTAAAAGAAAAATTAGAGTTCAGATGTGCTACAGGAGTGAGTAGTGAGAAAAATGATAAAAGTAGCAGAGACAATGATCCCTTATTGAGTATCAACTGTGCCCAGGTAAAACACGAAGTTTAGAGATAAAGAAGTGGGGAGAAAAACAGGCCATTCTAGGTTTGTCCATAATACAGGGGAAGAAATGTTCTGTTTGCTCCCCCTTCTGTTAACAGACTGTGGTGGCAGAAGGAAGTAATACACGTTAAAGAAAATTTAAACTCTGCTTAAAATTATGACTGGGGACCCATGAAGCCAATAACAAAAAACTGTAATTTCACAGCTTTGGCCAGTTCTCTGGGTGGGTATCTGGGGGTGAAGGACTGTTTTATCTAAGACAATGGTTCTCAATCTATCAGACCTAATGTCCCTTGGAAACACACGTATGTTTTAAAAATTCCCCATTTACTGTTTACCAATGCTATTCATAGGTAGTATAACCCACTGCAAAGAAAAAAAAAAAATTAACATAGCAGGCTTGGCTGCCATCTCTTGAAAGGCCCACTTACAAGGGTGGGTCTGAGTTGGCGTCTGGATTTTGGAGGGCTCCCACCGCCGTAGCTAATCAGAGTGGCTCACTGTGCCTAAGCTGCTTGTACAAATGATGTGGTGTGTGCTGAACACCTGCTTTCCTTCTGGGAGTCTAGAATTTTCATACATGCTGGGTAAAGGGTGCCTATGTGACCAGCCCTTAATAAAAGTCCTGGGCACTGAGGCTCTACCGAGCTTTCCCGGTAGACGACACTCCACACATGCTGTCACAACCCAATGCCTGTCCTGTGTGACTCTAATAGGAGAGTCTGGAAATCTCGTGGCAGGTCTCCAGACTCACCCTGTGTACCTTGATCCTTCACCGAGTTTGCTTTGGATCCTGTCACTGTAATAAAAAATATAATGTACAAACTCGAACTCACAGAAAAGAAAAAAAAAATGCAATTTAGGATAAACAATATGCTTTTCGATACGCAAATGCTCAGGCGTTACTCCCTTGCGGGAGACAATAAAGCGGCCAGATGCTTGCCCAGTGGAGTCACCACCAATGAAACAGCCATAAATACAGACTCTTCCTGGTTTCTTGTCCTGGAAGTTCAAACACAGTGAGGGCCACTGCAATCAATGAGACAGTGAACAATTCTGGGTAAAGTTTAAAATAAAACAAAGTTCGGTTTTTCCTGAAGAATGCTGAGAAAATTCAGCTTCTATTAAAACCATGCCCCCAATACTTTGAGTTTCTACATGACATGGTGTCAGGTTCTGTGCTCAGATGATCACGGGCACACATGAAGGCCTGGCGGGAAGTCTGAGGCAGTGAGGTCCAAGGGACCAGGTCTGGCATCCTTGTCTCCAGTCCCTGAAACGTCAGTAGTGCTTCCCAAACATCGTGTCATCCAACAAGATGCCCCAGATACCCCCTTTCCAAGGTGTAGGACCACCCCGTTCAGAACTAATGGTCCTTGAGAACATGTGAATGAAACTAGGAGGCCCATAAGCAGGGCCTGCAGCAAATCTGAGATCAGGCAGGTGGAGGTAACAAGAGTTAATCGCACAAAGGGATAAAACAAAGAAAGTAGGAGTCTCCTAGTAGCTGAGAGCAGACCTCAGTTCAGCTTAGTTCCACAAACCTTTCGTGAGCATCTGCGATGCAGTGGGTGCTGTGCAAGGTGGGAAAAGACAAGGCAAGAGAAAAGGGCAGGGAGGAGAAAGTGCTTGTATTTAGAGGCGAACAGACACCCTGGTATCCCCAGAGGTGCTGATACATGAGAGACTGCTTCTCATGCATGAAAAGACCACAAAGAGAGAGTGGAAAATCTCAACTGTCATTCAGCTGGGGACGGAGTGTGGAGGTACAGTCATATAAAAACAATGACAACTGTAACCGTCAAAATGAAGGCCCAGCCACTGTGTGTCAGGCCTGATCCAGGTCTTTATGTGTTATTTCAATCCTCACAACACCCCTATGAGGTGGATGTGGTTATTAGTCCCATTTTACAGATGAAGAAACAGAGGCAGAGAAAGGTAAAATAACTGGCTCAAGGTAAAAACTTAGTCTGACTCCAGAGTGCATGCTTATAAGCTCTATGCTATGAAGAATGATTCAGTGAGAAGCAGTTACCATCACACTAAAATGTTGCTAGGATTTTCTGAGTCTCTGTTGACTCATGACCTCAAAGTCTCCTGTTTACTGATTCTTGTTTTTGAATGAAGGCCTCTATGGTAAGGTTTAGATATACTTCAGCTGGATTGCTGAGATTTGATGGCACTGTCGCTTGGGTTTTACAAAGCTCAAGGTTGACCCTGTACCTGTTTTTAGTTTAGAGAAGCACTATGGCATAGTAGTTGAGACACAGGCTCTGAAGTCACACTCAGGTTCAAATCCAAGTTGAGGGATCTGCCTGATTTTATTTATCACTTACAAAACGGAAATATTTCCTCATCGTATGTTCTGACAATAAATGGAGAGGCTGCGGGTAAACTTCTTAGTGAGGTGTGTGGAGCACAGAGAGTTCACGGTACCCAGCTGTTAGCATCACGACTCTCCTCAGGTAGACAGTGCGCATGTGTGGTCCAGGCCCAGGAGGTGACCATTTCTCTCAGGTGACCCCTCCTACAGCCTTCTTTCCACAGGTAACTGCTGGCTCAGTGCATGACAAAACCGAGAAACAGATGCTTCCTGCTGGCCTTTTCCTGTCCAACCTTCCCTCAGGGTCCTGCCTTAGATGCCCAGACCCCCGCTGCTTTCCTAGGGCTCCCCATCTGAGGCCTGTGTGGGCGTGGTCTGGGCGGTGCTCTGTATGACAGGTCTCTCCTCCCACTTTTGGTTTCCAGAAGCAGTGTGGTGTCATCTCAGCTCTCAGCTGAGAGACCTCATATCTTACAAAGGAGATGAAAGGAAATGGGACCCTGAGATAACAACTAACCAGAGAAAAGCATTTATGAATATTCCTTTATAATGACTAAAAAAATGACACAGCTCACCAGATGAAGAAAATGTCAGCCATTTTTGACTTAAGTACTAATAGTAATATCGGTACAATGCAGTTAGTTTCCATTCATTTGATATCAAAAGAAAATAAAAGCATGGCCTTTGCAGTGAAATAAGGCCTGAATTCTGGGCCTGTGAACTAAATGCCTTTGGGAAAATCTGATACTCATTTCAAGACCTATAAAGATGAGGGAAACAGCACCTACCTTATGGAGTATTGGGAAATGAAAGAGATGATTTATAAAAAGCATTATACAGGCCCCACAAGAGACACTCAGTGAGTCATAGCTGCTATTATTATCTAGAACAGGGATTTGCAAACCGTAACCTATGGGCCAAATCCCTGTTTGTATGAATGCAATTTCAGAGGAACACAGCCATGCCTATTCATTTACATATTACCTCTAGATGCTTTGGCTGACGATGGCAGACGGAATACTAGTTCTGACCGATAACTTAAAGCCTGCGAAGACTCAAATATTAACTGTCTGGCCCTTTGCAGAAAAAAAATTTCTGATGTAGAGTAGAAGTTCTCAAATGGTAGCATACATCAGACTCACCCGAAGACTCGATAAACTCCCCATCACTGAACCCCATCCCCAGCTTTCGGACGTCATAGGGATGTAATGAACCTGATAACTTGCATTTCTAACTGGTTGCCAGGTGATGCTGATGCTGCTGGTACGGGGACCTCACGTGGAGAGCAGCCCATCGGGAGGAACTTTCCAAATCTCTCCTTTTTACAGTTCTAACAGGATGCACACCTAGCATCAGGTTTGCTTTGTGGCTGTTGAAATACACATAAGAGGCATTTATTTACTCTATCTGGTGCTCCAGCCAAATTTTTAGATTTCAAAACTAGTGAGGTTGGGACTTCCCTGGTGGCGCTGTGGTTAAGAATCCGCCTGCCAACGCAGGGGACACGGGTTCAAGCCCTGGCCTGGGAAGATCCCACATGCTGCGGAGCAACTAAGCCCGTGCGCCAGAACAACTGAGCCTGCGCTCTACAGCCCACGAGCCACAAGTACTGAGCCCACGTGCCACAGCTACTGAAGCCTGCGTGCCACAACTACTGAAGCCCATGCGCCTAGAGCCCGTGCTCCACAACAAGAGAAGCCACCTTAATGAGAGGCCTGTGCACCACAACGAAGAGTAGCCCTCGCTCAATGCAACTAAAAAGAAAGCCCACGCACAGCAACGAAGACCCAACAGAGCCATAAATAAATAAATAAATTTATTTTAAAAAAACCTAGTGAGGTTGACTTGCCCCTTCTTAGTTCCTACTGCAGTCCGAAGACACAACAGGTAAAGCCCAAGCTTTCTGCTACTCTTCCATGAACTAGGTTTGGTTCCTTTTTCCTAAAAGGAGCAGGAGAGCATTCCTAATGTCTGAGCTTTACTTTTTCAGTCCTTCATTTCTCCACTAAGGCTTTACTGAAAAATCCATTCCCACATGACCCTTTGCAACTCCTTTCCAAGTCTTAAAAATTTTTGGCAACAAGATGCACCGAAGTGAAAACAATGGAAAGTTCTTGAGAGTGGGACTCCTGGTTTGTTTGTTTTGGTTTTTTTTGAAATTGTTTTTTTGTGGCTGTTGCTTTTGGAAAGGGTGATGGGAGGAGGCTGGGAGAGTAAAATGGCTTATTGGTGCTCTGGTAATTATGCTAAGGTGCTAAAGACAGATAAGTGCTGGCAATTTTCCCCCTTGCAGTGCTACCAGGAACTCAGGAGGGTAAACAGTATCTCCATCCAAAGAACAAAGGACTAAGCTGGAATGTGGGCTCAGTGGCCAACAGCAAAAGATATATTTCTGGGGCACGAATCACTCCCCAAATCACACTGCAGAGATAATAGCACAGATGAGCTTGTTTAACCTATCTGCCGAGTACTTGAATATCTTTAATATTGCTTCCAGCAGAAGTGAAAAGAATACAACTTTTCTCTCATTGGGACTGACAAGGGTACATATTCATCATCTGATCAATCAGTCAGTTCCTGAAGCTGTTCAGAGTTACAAGAACAGAATATGGTAATTATCAAAAGAATATAAAGAGGATCAGTGGCATTTAATAGTCTTAAATTTAAAAAAAAATATAATATCTGAATATGTTCTTATAATAAAACTTGAATAATGTAGAAGTATATGGAGTAAAAGTGAAAGTCTTTACAATGTCCTCACCTTCATCAGTTCTATTCTTTTTCCCATAAGTAGCCATTGTTTATATTTGGTATGCATCCTTCCAGAACAATTACGATGCATGGAATTTACAAATCCATACTGCATTAATCATGCTTTTCTGTTTTATGTAATTCTGATGCTTTCATATCTTGGGGCCTTGCTGATCCTGGAGAGACTACTTCTCCCAGGGTTAGCCCTTCCCTAGACATAGTAAACAACTCACCTAGGAGGGTGCCTTTCATATGCAAACTAACCAAGTGAGAGCCCATATCCTTCCAATGCCTTCTTTTTCAGGCTCTTACTCTCTTAGACATTATCATACTAGGTCTCTGCCTTAATCACCTCAGGGCTAGGTATCAGGCACCTAAGAGCGGCCCCTACACCCCAGAGCCTTCGGACATTATTCAAACCAGCCAATCCTAAACCTGCTTAACCTGCTTCACCAGATCCTTCCAGCACAACTGGAAGGAATCACAATTGTGAAAACTACAATAAAAGCGTCTTGCCCCCGTTTCTGCCTTACTCTGCCTCTCCCGATCAACCCTGCTGCTTCCACATGGGCCCCTGCATTGCATCACATACGGCATATGTCTTCCTCTTGGGACCTGGAACAAACTAACTTCAAACTATCTTTTCTTTTTTTTTTTTTATGAGAAATGTTCTAGCTTATTTATTTATTTATTTGAAGTATAGTTGATTTACAAAGTTGTGTTAGTTTCAGGTATACAGCAAAGTGAGTCACACTTATTACAGAAAATTGTAATTACAGAAAACTGAGCACAGTTCCCTGTGCTATACAGCAGATCCTTGTTATTTATTTTATATACAGTAGTGTGTATCTGTTAATCCCAGACTCCTAATGTATGTAAGAAACTGACGTCCAGCATTAGGCATGTGATGCATGAATGTTGTTGAGTACGAACTGATACTTTATTTTGTTACAATTGGTAAACTGCATTGTTCAGAAGAACAAAAGGCTGTCACTGTCCCTCCAGATCGTCTCATCTGCTGTCCTCATCAAACCTGAGTAATAATAAAACCTACATTTTAAAAATTTAATTGGGGTATAGCTGTTTTACAATGTTGTGTTAGTTTCTACTGTACAGCGAAATGGAGTTCCCTGTGCTATACAGCAGGTTCTTATTAGTTAACTATTTTATACATATTAGTGTATACATGTCAATCCCAATCTCCCAATTCATCCCCCACCCCAGCTTTCCTCCCTTGGTGTCCGTACATTTGTTCTCTACATCTGTGCCTCTATTTCTGCCTTGCAAACTGGTTCATCTGTACCATTTTTCTAGATTCCACATATATGCATTAATATACGATATCTGTTTTTCTCTTTCTGGCTTACTTCACTCTGTATTGCAGTCTCTAGGTCCATCCATATCTCTACAAATGACTCTATTTTATTCCTTTTTATGGCTGAGTAATATTCCATTGTGTATATGTACCACACCTTCTTTATCCATTTGTCTGTTGATGGACATTTAGGTTGCTTCCATGACCTGGTTATTGTAAACACTGATGCAATGAACATTGGGGTGCAAGCATCTTTCTGAATTATGGTTTTCTCTGGGTATATGCCCAGTAGTGGGATTGCTGGGTCATATGGTAGTTCTATTTTTAGTTTCTAAGGAGCCTCCATACTGTTCTCCATAGTGGCTGTCACAATTTAAATTCCTACCAACAGTGCAAGAGGGTTCCCTTTTCTCCACACCCTCCCCAGCATTTGTTGTTTGTAGATTTTTTGATGATGTCCATTCTAACTGGTGTGAGGTGATACCTCATTGTATTTCTGATTTGCATTTCTCTAATGATTAGTGATGTTGAGCAGTTTTTCATGTGCCTCTTGGCCATCTGTATATCTTCTTTGGAGAAATGTCTGTTTAGGTCTTCCACCCATTTTTTGACTGGGTTGTTTGTTTTTTTGACATTGAGCTGCATGAGCTGTTTATATATTTTGGAGATTAATCCTTTTTCCATTGATTCGTTTGCAACTATTTTCTCCCATTCTGAGGGTTGTCTTTCCGTCCTGTTTATAGTTTCCTTTGCTGTGCAAAAGCTTTTAAGTTTCATTACGTCCCATTTGTTTATTTTTTGTTTTTATTTCCATTACTCTAGGAGGTGGGTCATAAAGGATCTTGCTGGGATTTATGTCAAAGAGTGTTCTTCCTATGTTTTCCTCTAAGAGTTTTATAGTGTACAGCCTTACATTTAGGCCTTTAATCCATTTTGAGTTTATTTTTGTGTATGGTGTTAGGGAGTGTTCTAATTTCATTCTTTTACATATAGCTGTCCACTTTTCCCAGCACCACTTATCGAAGAGACTGTCTTTTCTCCATTGTATATCCCTGCCTCCTTTGTCATAGATTAGTTGACCATAGGTGTGTGGGTTTATCTCTGGGCTTTCTATCCTGTTCCACTTATCTGTATTTCTGTTTTGTGCCACTACCATATTGTCTTTATTCCTGTAGCTTTGTAGTATAGGGAACACTCCCAAACTCATTCTATGAGGCCACCATCTCCCTGATACCAAAATCAGACAAAGATACTACAAAAAATGAAAATTACAGACCAATATCACTGATGAATACAGATGCAAAAATCCTCAACAAAACACTAGCAAACAGAATCCAACAACACATTAAAAGGATTAAACACCATGATTAAGTGGGATTTATCCCAGGGATACAAGGATTCTTCAATACACGCAAATCAATCAACGTGATACAGCATATTAACAAATTGAAGAGTAAAAACCATATGGTCATCTCAACAGATGCAGAACAAGCTTTTGACAAAATTCAACACCGATTTATGACAAAAACTCTCCAGAAAGTGGGCAAAGAGGGAACCTACCTCAACATAATAAAGGCCATATACGACAAACCCACAGCAAACATCATTCTCAATGGTGAAAAACTGAAAGCATTTCCTCTAAGGTCAAGGACAAGACAAGGATGTCCACTCTCGCCACTGTTGTGCAACACAGTTTTGGAAGTCCTGGCCATGACAATCAGAGACGAAGAAGAAATAAAAGGAATACGAATTGGCAAAGAAATAGTAAAACTGTCACTGTTTGCAGATGACATGATACTATACAGAGAAAATCCTAAAGATGCCACCAGAAAACTACTAGAGCTAATCGATGAATTTCATAAAGTTGCAGGATACAAAGTTAATGCACAGAAATCTCTTGCATTCATATACACTAACAAGAAAAAATCAGAAAGTGAAATTAAGGAGACAATCCCATTCACCATTGCAACAACAACAAAATACCTAGGAATAAACCTACCTAAGAAGGTAAAAGACGTGTACTCAGAAAACTGATGAAAGAAATAAGATGAAAGAAACTGATGAAAAGAAAACTGATGAAAGAAATTAAAGATGATACAAACGGATGGAGAGAGATACCGTGTTCTTGGATTGGAAGAATCGATATTGTAAAAATGACTCTACTACCCAAAGCAATCTACAGATTCAATGCAATCCCTATCAAACTACCAATGGCACTTTTTACAGAACTAGAACAAAAAACCTTAAAATTTGTATGGAAACACAGAAGACTCCGAATAGCCAAAGCAATCTTGAGAAAAAACACGGAGCTGGAGGAATCAGACTCCCTGACTTAGGACTATACTACAAAACCTACATTTAAAACACATACCAACACACAGTTTTCAAAAACATAAATGGATGACACAGTATTATGCATACTGTTGTACAACCTGTTCTCTTAGACATAATACAATATTTTGGAGCCCCTTCTGGTCAGTAGATGTGGATAAATCTGATAATTTTTCTCACTGCACTGTGTCCCATCACTTGGAAGACTCATTCTTTATTGAATCTTTCTTCCCAATAAGGTCTTTTGGTTGTTTCCAAGTCATTGTTCTTCTGAACACTGCAATAAACATCCCAACGAATCTATATATGCACGTGTGCGAGCATTTCAGTGGAAGAGGTATCAAGAACAGGTATTTCTGGGGCTGAGAACACACACACTTAGATTTTTGTTATAAGCAGCTAAATGGCCTTCCAAAAAAACGTACCAATTCATACTTAACAGCATTGATGTATCACATGCCAAATGCTGGATGTCAGTTTTTAAAATTTTTGCCAGTGTTTCTGATTGCTGTTCTATTTTCACTTCACTGATTACTAACGCACTTGATGGTATATTTGATATCTGGAAATTTTTTGTTGTGAAAAAAATTTTTCACAGGAAAGTTTGCTTTGAACCTTTGCTTCTCCAAAGGTTTTGATCATTTTTTCTATTGGGTTATTTGTCCTTATTTTTGGAGGGGCTCTTTATATAGCGTGGATACTAATATTGGGAGTTCTTCCTCCCTGTTGTTTGTCCCTTAACTTTATGCTGTCTTCTGTAAAAGGGTTGTTTGTTGTTTGGTTGGTTTAGTTTTGAATTTAAATATATCAGTCATTTATGACTTCTGGGTTTTGTGTCTTGCTTAGTAATACCTTACCTATCAAAAGATTATAATGCCATTCTCTTCTCTATTTTTATATTTAATGCTTTATTTGAAATTTATTTTTGCTTGTGCTGTTAGAACAACAAACTAATTTTTTTGAAATACATTGATGAATGTCTATTATTTTCTCTATTGATTTAAAATATCTCTATCGTAAACAAAACTCCCATTTAAACATTATTCCTGAAAATGTTATTTTGTTTAGTTCATCTGTTTTTCTGCTTTTGAGCCAATACCATACTGACTTAGTTGTAGCTTTGCAATTTGTTTTGAGATTTGGTAAGCAAGTCCCTCTTCATACTTTCTTTTTCAAAAAGTTTCTTCCAGTTCTTGTCAAAGTCCATAAAATAAACTAATGGGATTCAGTTTAATTTCCATCAATTTGGGGAACTAATATTGTTATTGCCAACTGAAGAATGTCACTACCCATTTGCTTCTACAATGACTGAGTTATTAGCCACTGCTGCCACTGACCTTCGACACCCCCTGAAAGGAGTTCAGGGTGGAGATCAGGAACGAGGCCCTCTGTGCTCTGAGAAAACTGGCAGAACAGGCCTTCAGACAGTTAGATATTTTCAGGAGAAATTTTTAATGAACCTGGATTCTTGCATCTTCCCAGACTTAGAAAAGCACGAAAATCATTAACTAAGATATCCATTCCTCGTGGCTAGCAGCAACCAAGATGTGTGCTTGGTGGCATGTACGCCTTCACCAAAATCGCATGTATACTGGCTGACGTCCCTCCCTACCTCTTTGAAACAGTTTCTCAGAGCGATCTGAAATGCCATCTCCCAGGCTACAGTCCTCAGTAAGACGCTGAATAAACGACTCACGTGTGTGTGTGTGTGTGTCTGTGTGTGTGTGTAAGGTAACATTATCTTTATATTGTTGAGTCTTGCATGGGTATCATATGCTTCCACATCATATATCTCTTACTGTCCAATACAATCTTATAGTTTGCATCACATATGATTTATAGGGCTCTCACATGGACTTATTTATTGGTATTTTATGGTTTTTACTGTTGCTACTATCAATACATTTCCCTTTTTAATTTTTTCTTTTTTTCTTTTGCGGTACGCAGGCCTCTCACTGCTGTGGCCTCTCCCGTTGCGGAGCACAGGCTCCGGACTCGCAGGCTCAGTGGCCACGGCTCACGGGCCCAGCTGCTCCGCGGCATGTGGGATCTTCCCGGACCGGGACACGAACCCGTGTCCCCTGCATCGGCAGGCGAACTCTCAACCACTGTGCCATCAGGGAAGCCCCCTTTTTAATTCTTTACTTAGTCATTATTGGTATGTAGAAATGGTGTAGTTTTTTGTACTTCTGTATTACACATTAAAGAATTTTCTTAATTGTTCATAGAGGCTTTCTAGTAATATGTTTAGACTTTGCAGGTCATATTATTCAGAAATAATGATAGCTATATGCCTTTTTTTCCCCCAATACATATGCCACTTATTTGTTTACTTATCTTATTGGATTGGCCAATAAATATTAAATAGTAATAGATATAAACATATTTCTATTTTTTATGATTTTAATTTAAATGTTTCAATTTTAATTTAAATGCCTTAACATCGAAAATGATACTTGCTGTTGGATTCTAATAGACAACTATTATTAAGTATCTTCTAGCTTGCTAAGATTTTTTTTTTCTTTTTAATTGGGTAATGAGGTGTAATTTCTGGCAGCCACTGAGATGATTATATGAAATTTGTTTTCTTTATTTTTTAACGTAGGGGATTACATAAACAGAATCATTAAGTTAGATCTTTGTGCTACTGGATTAAACTTTGCTTGGTAATAATTTGTTATAAGTTTTAATAATATGTCATTTTTTTTTTAAACAATATGTTGACCTTTATAAGCACTGCACTGCAGGAAGGAGAATGACTGTGCTTACCACCTAGGGGCTGGGAATGTCACACACAAGTTCCTTCATGCATCAACGTTACAAGACTTTCTTTAGTATGAGCACACCCAAGACACCCTCTCCCATCAGTTCTTATCTCCTCCCATAATTGTTTTGTGATCTACAGAAGAAGGTAGTCCTTTTACTTACAAGTGTTTAAATTTGAAAGAAAAAAATGTGTCCATTTGAAAAGGGGTTAAATATATATTTGAAAACAAGGGACCCACAGAATTTGATAAGAAGAACAGAAAGTGGCCGAACATTCTCTAAAGATTTCATGGTGATCATTCAAGGGGGCAAAACATCAAGCCATTTTGTTTCACTTTACTTTTAGTTCATATTTGTTTTAACTTCTGGGATATGTGGCATAACGTTTTGCTGATTAAGTGGGGGGGGCTGATTTACTCTTTATTTCCCTCCCCCCATGGATATAGAAGTGCACGTATTTTATCTATGTGTTCATTAGGCTATAAATATGCCTTCCCAAGGATGTAATTGTTTGCCATCATAGTAAGAGCCACTTAAGGGAAGCGACACAGGGAGAAGCAGAGAAAGAGAACCTTGTTGGTAATAGCAGCGAACTAGAACTAAAAGCCAGATAAAGACTATTACGTGTCCTGCTTCTCAACACAGGTCGAACATCACTATGGGCTTCATTCCATCGACACAGATATTAGAAGGCCACACACCTTTTACGTCCCAGACCACAAGGCAGAGCAAACCTGGGGAGGCCCTGAAGCTACATCTGTGGTTGGCAGTAGAGTCTGGCCCACCCTGTTTTGGTGACTATTTCACTGCTTAAAGGAACAGTTTCATAGGAAAGGACCAACTTGGAATGAAAGGCATGGGGTGTTATTTGTCAATGTTTAGAATTATTTACCTTTTTTCCCACATGTGTTTCATAAGTGAGAGACTTATACTTCGGGTTTGTGAGGGCTCTGCTTGACGAATGTCAGTATCTGGGTTCGCCTAGCCTCGTGGAATGAGTTGGGAAACTTTCCCTCTGAAATGGTTTAAATGATGATACAAATTATCTGTGTCAAAAGGATGGGGTGGTACAGTCTTGTGAAACTGCTGCTTTGTTCTGAGATAAGTCTGCCCCTGGAGCTTCTTCTCCTGTCATTGTCACTGGTCGGCTAAAGCTTCCTACCTTCTCCTGAGATGATTTTCCTCCTCTGTCTTCCTTAGAACATTACGCATTCAGTTTTATTGGTGTAAAGCTCTCCTTATCTGTAGTTCAAACCATTTTCTAATTTCCAATGTCATTTATTTGCATTTTTACTTTTTCTCCCTACTTCAGGCTTATTCAAATTTCTTTCTTTGTTGGGGAGGTCTGTGTGGATTTTTTTTCACTTCTGTGCCTTTAATGGACTGATTAATTTCTTTGCTCCAATTTTAATTCAAATAGTTATATTCACCATAGCCCTATTATCATACTTTTCCTTTTAATCTTGCACTGCCGGTTAATTTCATGTCAATTAATTTTATTTTGTTCCAGTACAATATGTAAAAGTCAAATATTAAAAATGGTTTATAATTAAAGTAAAAAATAGAAGTCTTTTCTCCCATTCTTCTCCACCTCTTCGGCCTATATTCTATTACCACGTTTCCTCCTTATATTTGCCTCCAGTTTTTGGAATAATAATCATAGTCATGGCTTACAAACTGCTTTTTGCATATTAGACACTATTCTAAAAATATACACACAGCAAAGGAAACCATCAACAAAATAAAAAGGCAACCTACTCAGTGGGAGAAAATATTTGCAGATCATGTATCTGATAAGTGGTTAACATCCAAAATGTGTAAAGAACTCATACAACTCAACAGCAAAAAACCCAAACAATCTGATTAAAAAATGGAAATTTTTAGAGAAATTTAATAGACATTTTCCCCAAGAAGACATACAGATGGCCAACAGGCACATGAAAGATACTCTACATCGTTAATCATCACAGAAATGCAAATCAAAATCACAATGAAATATCACCTCACACCTGTTAGAATGGCTATTATCAAAGAAAAGAGAACCCTTGTGCACTGTTGGTGAGAATATAAATTGATGCAGCCACTATGGAAAAAAAAGTATGGGGTTTCCTCAAAAAATTAAAAATAGAGCTACCATACATTCCAGCAATTCTACTTTTGGGTATATATTTGAAGGAAATGAAACCACTAGTCTTGAAGAAACATCTACACTCCCATGTTCACTGCAGCATTATTTATAATAGCCAAGACATGGAAACAATGTAAGTACCCATCAACGGAAGAATGGATAAGAAAATGTGATACACACACACACACAAACACACACACACTCACACACACAATGGAATGTTATTCCGCCATAAAAAGAAGAAACACCTACCATTTGTGACAACTTGGATGGACCTTAAGGGCATTATGCTAAATGAGAAATGGGGCACATACTATTCTTTCGTTTGTTTGAGTCCTTGTAAGGTGGCAAATATCTTTATTCTTGTGCTTGATTAATATTTTGTTGGTTGTGGTAGGTTGAACATCACTCCACTGCTTCCTTAACAGTGACGCTATTGAGAAGTCTGATGCCATTCAGCTTGTAATTCCTATTTTGTTATCTGTAGTCGCTCCGTTATTCTTTGGTCACCTTGGTCCTTAAGGAGCGTCTTTTCTCTTTGAGTATTCTGAAATTTCATGATACGTTTGACGTAGGTGTTTCCTAAATCACTGGGCTACGTACTCAGTGGCCCTTTCGATCTGCAGGCTTGTGCCTTTCCTTAGTTCAGAGCTATCTTATTTGTTTCATAATTGCATTCTTCTGTTTTCTCTGTGGTCTCTTTCTGGTATCCTTATTATTCTTACTTTTGCATTGTTCCTCTAATTTCCTTATTTTGGGACTCTAATTCTTCAGTTCTAATTTTTTCTCAACCTTCCAACCCTTCTACTGAGTCTTTTATTTTGGTTACCATAGTGTAATTTCCAAGCATTCTTAAATTTCTCTAATCTCTTTTCATGGTAACCATTTCTGTATCAATAGATTTAACATTTTCTGTCATATTTTTTCTTTTCAATGTTCACTAGTTATTTCTGTGACCTCTGGGTCCTTTTTCTCCATTTGTCTGTATTGGTGTCTTTCATTTATGAATGTGTCCTCAAATGTCTGGTCACCCTTGACTGTCAATTCGTGTATGAGAATGCATTTCTAACAGCTGATTACACACCCCCGTGCACGGGCACGGCTTGTTCCTGGCTGGGTTTCATTGAGAGGGTGACGAGCTGACCTTCCCATTGAGGAGACTCTCCAGATAACAGAAATGGGAGGTTTTTCAGTTACTGAGATGAATCCTCCAACCTCCCTCCTGGGCTGGAGCAGGGTGGTGTACATCTGCATGTTGATGTTCCGGCAGCTGGACAGAAGTGGAGGTGGGCACGGGGGGCTCCCCATAGTTCAGCATGTAGACTGTCATTTAAGTCCCTCTTTTCAGTCCTATTATTCACTCCAGACTTTGGCTCTACTGGCATCTCTGAGTATGGGCCCTTCCTGCTCAATTTCCTTTATTTCTCAGAATATGGGTGTGAGTGGTGATGGTGGAAGCAAACCTGGGGGTCTAGCCGCTCTACACACAGACTTCCAATGCTCCTCTCTCTGGCACCTGGGGGGTCTCCCAGTGGTACCCCTCAAGGGTCCTGCAGGGAGAGCTGCTTCCCCTTGCTATTTGCCCAATGCCAATACTTAGGTTGTAACTTCTTTCACTTCATTAATTCAGCTGCTATTACTCCATTTGTTTCTCTCTCCCCCAAACTTATAGAAATCTCTCATCTGTTTTCGTTTCCTCTTCTGTACAATTTTCCCCTTCTGGACTAATAGCTTATTTCTATGGCACAGAGTCTTGGGATTAGGATTGCTGGCTGAACAGAAGTATTTTCAATTTTAGTAGATATAGCTCGCTTGTTTTCCAAAAAGTGTAACACTTCACATACATGAGAGTAGCCTCTCCATGGTATCCATTAACAGTCAAAATTATTTCCCTCCTTAAGTATTGCTAATATGATTGTAATTGTTACCTAAATTTTCATTTCCTTGAATACTCATGAGTTAAGTATCTTTTGAAATGTTTGTTGACCATTAGTACTTGCACTTATCAACTGTCTTCCTCAATTTCTAGTGTCTTATATGTCCCCTTCTTGTCAATTTGTAAAAGTCCTTTGTATATTACAGATATTTATTATCTACATTGAAAACATTTTTTCCCCAAATCTATTGTTTGTCTACTGCCTTTGTTAACGGTACTTTTTAAAAGCCATACACATTGCTGTGTTTTTATAGAATCAAATATATTCACCTTTATTTTACAGTTTCTGGGATTTCTATACTTGATTATATATGTATCCCATATTATTTTGTAATATCTATCATTTCCTTTATATTAAAATTTTTAATGTATCTAGAATTTGACATGTGGCATAAGGCCAATTATACCTATTTCCTATATACCTTTTTTTTTTTTTTTTTTTAACCAGATAGCTAGCTAGTAATATAAGTATAATCTTTCAAAGAATCCACCCCTTTTCCTGCAGGACTGAAATGCTGACTTTATCATATATTAGATTTTCATACATACTAAGATCTATTTCTAAATCTTATATGTTGTTCCCCTGGTATGTTTGTTAATTCCTATGATAATACCACATTGATTTTAAATACAGTAACTTTCCAGGTGTTCTGATACCTGTAAGAGAGTCCCCCTGACTTTTTTTCTTTTTCACATTTTTCTTAAATTTTCTCTTCTCAGGCATCTATTTCTCCAAAACTACACTAAAATAATTTAATTCAATTCCAGTTTTTTTCGGTGAATTTTATCATGTGGTTCGGTACATTTCTTTTAAAATTTATTCCTAAATATATTATAGTTTTAATCCTGACTATGAGAGGGATTCATTTCCTGTTTCCATTTCTAGGTGCTTTATTGCAAGAACAAGCAAGAGCTATTAATTGTTATTATATTTACCTTCAGTTGAACAAGTTTACCATTTTTATAGTACATTTTTTTCAAATTAGAGAGGATTTCTAAGTTGGAGTTATAAAATGAATAAAAGAGACAGTTGTATTCTACCTTTCTAAAATTTATACCTGAGATTTCATTTTCATGTCTCACAAGGTTCTTAGTTGCGGCATGTGGGATCTAGTTCCCTGACCAGGGATCGACGCTGGGCCCCCTGCATTGGGAACGCAGAGTCTTAACCCCTGGACCACCAGGGAAGTCCCTATTTCCAGATTTTAATTGAAACAATTTCTGTTTTTTTTTTGTTTGTTTGCCAGCATAATATATATATATGCTTTAAAAAATTGTTATATATTCTGTATTATATTTAAGTCATTTCCATCTACTCCATTTTACTTAGAATTTTTATTGGGAATGGGTATTGAGCTTTTCAAGTACATTTCCAGTATCTTTCATCTTGGCCGTATGGTTTTTCTATCTTAATTTGTTGAAGTTGTTATTCTGTATTATGTTGACATATTTCCTGATATTGAACCACCCTGGCATTTCTAGAATTACCTTATTTTATTATTCTATATTTTAAAAGACATTTCTTGAGTCTGTTTCCTAATATTTTCTTTTGAATATATGCATCTAAATTCATAAATATTTGACAATAGTTTTCATATGTGTACTATTTTTACCCGATTTTGGTATTAAAGTTATGATGATTTCATCTTTCATGTGGTCTGAAATGATTTAGATAGTATTGGTATTACATGCTTTTTTAAAGGTTAGATATAGCTCAGCTGTAAGCCCATATGTTCCTGGGACTTCTGTCAATGGTAGGTCTTTAATCATCTTTCCAATCTCTTCTACTATACTCTTCATTTTCAGTTTATATTTTTATAGGCAATAATTTATTTCAGGGACTTCTGTGGTGGCACAGTGGTTAAGAATCCTCCTGCCAATGCAGGTGACACAGGTTCGAGCCCTGGTCCAGGAAGATCCCACATGCCGTGGAGCAACTAAGCCCATGCGCCACAACTACTGAGCCTGCGCTCTAGACCCCGCGAGCCACAACTACTGAGCCCACGTGCCACAACTAGTGAAGCCCACGCGCTCTAGGGCCTGTGCTTTGCAACAAAAGACGTCACTGCAATGAGAAGCACGTGCACCACAATGAAGAGTAGCCCCCACTCGCCACAACTAGAGAAAGCCTGCGTGCAGCAACAAAGACCCAATGCAGCCAAAAATAAATTAATTTAAAAAATGTATTTCAAATTTGTTGCTGTAGACTTGATTATTTTCTTATAAACATTTATTCTCTCTTGTATCTGTGACTGTTTCCTCTCATTCTAATATAGTGCAGCTCTCCTCTTTCTTTATTTGGTCAAATGAGAGGTTTAACTATCTCACTGGTAATTAAAAAGTATTTTGGAAATATAATACTAACATACACACACATATATAAATCTTCTATTCATTAATTTCAGCTTCAATTTTAGTTATTTTTTCTTTGTAAGTTTCTTTGGTTTATTTTGTTGTCCTTTCCCAATTTCTTAAAATAAGGATTAAGTCACTTTATTATTTTTCTTTATTTTCTAATACTAAAGACATTTAATGTTATCCAATTTCTATTTTTTCTATGTCTCATATAAAATTTCTGCTTTTGCCATGTCCCATAGATTTTGTTAGGAAGTATATTTCTTTATACAGCTTCACAGGTAGTTTATAAAACCACATTTTCTATTCTCTTTGATCCAAGGATTGCCTATTTTATAATCTCCAAGTAGCAATATGTTTTGATCACTTTTTTATTATTAATTTGTAATTTTATTAGCTAATTATCAGAGAATGAGCCTGTAAATCCACACATTTTTTATTTCATTAAGGTTTTCTCTGTGGCTAAGGCACAATTGATCTTTTCCAAATGTTCCATAGACACATGAAAATAATGGATATACCTTATTGAAATGATGTAGAATTTTGTATATAGCTATTACATCAAGATTATTGGTTGTATTATTTGTTTCTTTATGTCCTACCTATTATTTGTCTGTCAGAGCTACCCAATTCTGAAAGAATCTATGTCTTTGTGTTCTGAAGTCACTTTCCGTAATGATAGTTTTACTATTATGTTCTCCTTGCATTTAAGTTTTTTGCTGTGTAATTGCTGCGGTATTTGGTGCACACAATTTTGTGACCACTAAATTTTTATTCCTGACTTATACTGTTTATTATTACTAATTTCCCTCGACCTCTATAAAAGGCTTTTACCCTTAAATTTCATTTTATGTGTGCAATTCCTCCATACCTGTTTTCTTCATGTTTGCATTTTTCAGGTATTACCTACTCATTTATTTTCCCCACTATAAGTTTGTTTGTTTAATAAACAGCTTATTATTGGGTATTATTATCTAACCCAATCTGACAATCTCACTCGGCTTTTGACCACTATCTGACCCTATTTTCGTTCCCATCTGTATACATTGTAGTGTCATGTTAATATACTTTATTTTATTCATTCCCTCTTAATTTAGATCTCTTATGTTATATTGTTCTTCCATCTCTTACTGATTATTTTTATTGGTTTAAGGTGTTATTAGTTTCTTATTTTTCCCCTTGTTAACTTAAAAGTTCTAGTGCTCTTTTGCCCTAAATAATACACATATCCTCCTCATGTTTTGAGAAAACATGATACCAGCTATTTTCCCCACTGAGACACAACGTTTCCTTTATGTCTGCATTTCCTCAACCTCCTAAATTGTCTTCAAGAACACTTTCACCCACCCCCTCCTCTCTTCCTCCTTCTCCCCTCCCCCCTTCCATGAGATCTCTGGAACACTTTTACTCTCCCATGCCCCTCACTACTCTCCATGGCGAGGTTTTACTGAGGATAGCTTAGCATTTTAAGATCTAGATTAATAATCTCCCTCGCAATATGTGCTTTTTGTTTCAAGAGTCCCTATGGAACACAAAGATTACATGTTCTCAGAAGTCTATCATTATAAATGTATGTGTGTGCTTGCCTGTGTATAATATTGCATATCTACCATTATTCTCAATATTTATAATTTTCTTCTACCACTGATACTATTTTAATTTACTTTTATTTTAAAGAATTAGTAATATATGAATAATTTCTCACTAAAGAATTCAAACTCTACAAGAAAGATGAGGTGTCACTTGACCATCCCTCATCATATTCCCTTTCCTAAAGGTAGCCTCTGTTATCAGTATGCCACGTACTTTTCCAGAATATTTTCCATATATATACATACGTATACCTACACATGTATTTTTTTTTAAATTTATTTATATTTGGCCGCGTTGGGTCTTTGCTGCTGCGCGTGGTCTTTCCCTAGTTGTGGCGAGCGGGGCCCACTCTCCGTTGCGGTGCGTGGGCTTCTCATTGTGGTGGCTACTCTTGTTGCGGAGCACAGGCTCTAGGCATGTGGGCTTCACTAGTTGCAGCACATGGGCTCAGTAGTTGTGGCTTGCAGGCTCTAGAGCGCAGGCTCAGTAGTTGTGGAGCACGGGTTTCGTTGCTCTGTAGAATGTGGGATCTTCTGGGACCAGGGCTCGAACCCATGTCCCCTGCATTGGGAGGCTGATTCTTAACCACTGCACCACCAGGGAAGTCCCACATGTATGTTTTTAATATAAATGGTATCATGTTGTCTGTACTGCTTTGCAACTTCATTTTTTTCGCTTAATATATTTTAGAGATCCTTCTAGATGAGTAGGTATAGTTTAACTTGATTATTTTAAACTGTTGCATAATATTTTCAGTAAATTTTTTTGGTGAGCATTTAGGTTGTTTCTACTAATTTGCTACTGAAAACAGTGTATAACATTTCACCTGTCACCATCTGCACGTGAATGAGAGTTTCTGCTAAATCAAAGGGTAGATGTTTTTCCTACTAAATTGCCACACAAGAATTACTGTACCTATTTATAATCTTACCAGCAATGCTTGAGGTTTACATTTTCAACAACAGTGCATGAGACTGTTTCGCTCTACCATTTTTTTATACTTGTCTGCATGTATTACAAAATGGCTATCTCATCCGATCAGTGAAATAACACTGTTATCAACGTGGCAAGCTCTCTCTACCTTTGGCAATGCTTAATATTATCACAGTTTTATCTATGCCAGAATATACTGGTGAAAAAAAAGTGTCTTGGACTTTAATTTCTGGTTACTAGTGAGGTGAGCGTCTTTTCGTAAGTTTATTAGCTATTTGTGTTTCCTATCCTGTTAACTGCCTGTTTTCCACCCTTTGTCTTCCCTCTTCAATTTTTCTAACTCATTACAAATTTGTAACTCTAATTTATAGGAACTATTCATATACTTTAGATTTCATTCCTTTATAGTTCAATATGTTAAAGGGTTTTCTCCAGGTCTGTTGCTTATTCTTGCTTATGTTTATGGAATATTTGGTCAACAAAAAATTAGAAATTTTGAGGTAGTCAAAATTTAACAGTCCTTTTCTTTGTTATCTTGGTTTTCTGTGTTGTTTGAGAAAGCATAAAGTATACTAAGATAAAAAATAACAGTCTTCTGAATTTCCTCAGCATTTATATTATTTGTACGTTTAGGATATTAACCTGTGCAAAATTTGTATTTCTTTATGGTGAGGTAGGGCTCTGATGATGGTGATGATGATTTTCAACTGTATTGTCAAATGTCCTGAAACCATTTATGCATAGTTCATTATTCCCCACTGCCACTTTTATCATAAAATAAATTCACATTTTAAAATAGGTCTGCTTTTGGACTTCTATCAATGGATTCCTCTCTTCCTGGTTCAAACTCCCTCTTTTCTAATTACTACAATTTTAAGTATATTTTAAAGTATTATAGGATAATTTTTCCACCACACACATTGGTGTAGTTCTTAATTTTCAAAGCTGACTTGTCTGTATGAGAACATTTTAAGCTTCCCAGGTGTATTTTATAATCAGCTTGGCAAGTCTCATAAAAAATTCTGTTGAATTTTGATTGAAAATGCATTTAATTGTAGATTGGCTCTGGGAGAATGAACATTTTTATAACACTGACTTTTCTCATCTCATGGATATACAATATACTTCCACTTATTCATTTCTTCCCTTCTTTTCTTATTAAAAATTTCCATTTTGTTCATTTAGATATATCTTATTAGGTTTATTGCTAGGTAGTTCATATTTTTTATTGATATTATGAATGGAAATTGCATTTTCCAACTGGCTGTTAGTTTACCTTGGTGAACACATTAGCTTTCAAAATTCTTTTCCTGCTGAAGGAAACCGTATTTTCCAGCAATAAGCATTTAATTTCATATAGTGCATTTGGAGCTAAAGTTTCAGAAGTGAGACTCAAACCTAGGTGTACAGAGCATGAATCCCCTTTCTTTATGTTATGTTACGCTGACTCAGCATTCAGTGAGTTTCCCCATACCCCTGCCCCCAACCTGATCCCTTTTTCTCAGTGCAAACAAAAATATAACAGAAAGAAGGGCTCCTGGGTCCTTGACAAACGCCTCATTTTACCTACTGAGACCTAAAGCATTTAAGTGACTTGGCTAAGGTCACACAACGTAGGACTCAGAAAAAGGCAGAACTGGATTAGCTTCTAGAATGGTTATTACAAATTCTAACATAACAGGAATAATAGTGGCTTAACTGTGCTTCTCTTACAAGCTGTATACAATTCTACACACAGCTTTACCTGTTATTCTGTGGAACGGTTTGTGTAGTATTTTATGATTGTGTATGAAATGGGCAAATTTCCATGCCATGCAAATACTGTTGGTTTTCAATTATATACTTTTTAAAAAGTCGGAAATGGGTCACATTTATGTTGCAAAGTATACAAGTGTACCCAAAATGGCTGAAGGCAATTATCAAAATGCTTGAAAGTAAAAGCCAATGAAAAGTTATTAATTCCCAAAAGTGCATTAAGCACTGTGAGAGAAGCAAAGACATATAAGAAAATGGTACAAAAAACAATAGAGAAGTGATATAATTTAGTAGCTGTTATTTACAGTTTAATACATTGTACTATATGCTTTCCGTATGGTAACTCACTTAACTCTTTTTTTTTTTTTTTGCGGTACATGGACCTCTCACTGTTGTGGCCTCTCCCGTTGCAGAGCACAGGCTCCGGACGCGCAGGCTCAGCGGCCATGGCTCACGGGCCCAGCCGCTCCGCAGCATGTGGGATCTTCCCGGACCGGGGAACGAACCCGTGTCCCCTGCATCGGCAGGCGGACTCTCAACCACTGCGCCACCAGGGAAGCCCTCGTTTAACTCTTAAAGCACACACACACAACAAACAAGAGCTAAATGTTGGGTTTTGTTCTTCACAGAGGAGATACCAGAACTTTAGTGATGAAGTTACTTGCCCAGCGTCATGATATTAATGAGTAGCAAAGACTGAATTGGAACCCCGGTGTATTTAACACCAAAAATCTTGTTCTAACTTTTCTACGTACTTATCTATTTTCCTTAGAATCCAGCTAAAAATACACATCTTCCCTTTTGGCAACACTGCATTAGGCTAACAAGTCCTGGGAACATTTTTAACGATTAACTGAGACCCAAATGCATCTACTACCAGAAAGCTGGTCATTAACTTACTGAACATTCTCACGAACGCCTTTGAGGAAGTACTCATGACACATCGCAACACAAATCAAAAGATCAAGTCGTTGTGGAAGAACTGATACAAGCAGCTACCCGGATGAATATCAAACACATGCTAAGCAAAGTAAGCCAGACACCAAAGCCTATATATTATATGATTTCATTTATATGAAACTTTTGAAAGGCAAAACTAATCCATAGTGACAGAGAGCAGATCAGCAGTTGCCTGGGGCTGGAGATTATGGAGAATTGACTGGGAAAGGGAACAAGGGAATATATGGGGTCGGGGGCGGGGGCGGGGGTGGATGAATAGATAAAGCAGATATTCTTCAGAAATGGGTCACAACCTTTGGTGAAATGGGTATAATGGTTCCTCTTAATGAGGGTAAGGTCTAGATATCAGAAAATTGCTTTGAGGAGTCACCAATGAATACCATGTTATGTGGATCTTCAGTGTTTCAGCAATCTGGTCTGAGAATAGCAGCAACATTTAGCTCCTAAAGTAAACAGTCTGGAAGCTTAGTGAACAATCAGTGGTGGTAATCCATCCAGCTGCGCCAAGGGCATGCAGGAGCACCTCAGATGTTCTGTTTTGTGTGGAATTAACGCAGTCAGTTATTTTTCCTTTTTGCAATGGATGTAACATTGTAATGAGAAGATAAGTTTGCATCAGGGGCGTCAGCTTCTCGATGATCTCTTGCATTTTGGCTTTCCCCACTTTTACGGCAAATTCTGCTGCAGCGTCATGGTAATGGCATTTTGCACTCATATTATTATGAGATCTGTGCATTAATTCAAGCATCTCAATGCCTGCCTTGAACAACATCACACGGAAGAGTGAAATATGAGCAAGGCTTATTGGAAAACATCTGCATGCATCTCATGTCAAAAAATGCACAACAGATTCGGTTATGAAATTCTGATTTTCGTCACATTAAAATTGCTTTGAAAGATACCTATTATGCAATATGATTCCTATGACATGATCCTTTATCATCCCCTCCCATTCAATATTTAGCTATCTGGGAAAGAAATGCAACCATAAAAAGGGAAACGTGAAAACAATTCTTGCTTTTAGGGGGGCCTGTACTTTGAATTTTTAAAGGTGGACATTCAGGGACCTAGCATACTTGGTAAGGGTTTTAAAACAGGTCTAAAGGAAAGAATCATATAAAATAGAAAGTGTCTAACACAAGATGAATGAATCAAGGTAGAAGGTAGGTCATGATGCAGACTACCATCAAGGATTCAATCTTAATTTAGGATTCATTTCTTATTTAAGGAAGTAATAGACAGGCTTCACAGGATCCCTGAAGATCTTTGGGTTATAAGAAAATTTTTCTCTGTATGTGGGGAGAAACCTATAAAGGATTCTGTGATCCAGCCATGACCCTCTTCCCCTTCAAAGTTAACCAGCAGATGAGATAAATAGCTTAATTCAGGGCATTTCCAATTCATTCAACTCCAGCACATCTCATACACATACTCTTGCTTAAAGGTTCACTCTGAGTCACTGAGCTACAAGCCAGTAAAGATCTACTTAGAGCTCAATATCTCCAGAGAATCTCCAGAAATACAAATTCCCAGGAAAATCCAAAAACAAACAAACAAACAAGTCAACAGTGAAGAGAAACTGATTTAATGCAGTAAATGTGGGCCTAATACCACATCCTTTCAGACCAGTTTCTCAGAAAGATTCTTGCTGAACAAACGGATCACCTTTCTGCACCGCCTGTTTCCCTGCTACCCTGCTGCCGATCACTGACCTCACAGGAAGAGAGAGGAAAAAAGTTCAACATTTGTTCAGCTTCTCCTGTATGACAGTCAGTGGACTAGGCGTTTTAGACATTTTTCACTGCTTTTTTTGGATGGACAGTTACGGTTCTAGGAATTTCAGGAGCCTGCCCCTGGTCACCTAACCAAAGAAACTGTGGCGGAGTTGGGACTTGAATTCAAGAGAGCTTGGAGCTTAGTGTTCGTTGTCTTTCTGCCCCTCCACACAGTGACTCCTCTTCCCTTCCTGCCTCTCTGGTCCTCTCCATCATGCCTCCTTGGAGGCGGGTGTTTTCCCAAAGCTGCCTATTAGGCTAACAGCACACATCTCCTGCTGAGTTCTTACTCTTCCTTAATTCAGGCAAATTTCAAATGTGTTACCCGTTGCATGGTGGAAAAGGCACAGTGCTGGGAATCAGGACTCCTGGGTCCTGTCTGCCCTAAACAGACCATGTGACCTTGTACCAGGCATGAATCAATCTGAGTATCAGATAACAAGGCGGGTAGCTTACATGATCTTGAAAGTTGAGATATAATATTCTAACTCTCTTATTCCTTGGTGTAAACACGTTTGTATTGAGAGTGACTTGATCATGTTACGAGGCTATTAGATTCATTGTCCTTATTTGCGGAAATATTATTTAGGCCCACCGTGGTGCTGCCTATCACTCAGATTATTAGGACATCACCCAAATGTATTTAACTTGATTTGTCCGAAGTGTAGCACATTGCCAAGTCCAAACAGACCCTTAAATGCCTTTGAATTGGCTGATTTGCTGAAGGCTACTGCTCCAGCCTTCCCTTCTGCAGGCCAGGGGAAGGTAATGAAGGGGAGAATTGGAGATGAAGGCGTGAGCTGGCAGTGGGTACTTTGGGCCAGAAGCTTTGGACCAGGAGAAGAACCCTGGCTAAGAAGAAGCCTCTAGGAATTTTATCTTCCTGTTTGTAAAAAAGCAATAATACTCCAGGCTAAGAGTAGGGGTTCAGTGAGATGACATCTGTCTGCTAATAAGGTACAGCACAACCTCAAACTTTATTGACATCACTATCAGATACCCATTTGGAAAACCCTAGATTTGACGAGGCCTGGTCTTCCCCCAAGCCAGCTGTAGAAATCGCCTTGCAGCCTCAACGCAGCACATTCTAAGCTGACAGAACTGCATGGGTGCATAAGCTACATGTCAGTGCATCAGGATATGAGAGCCCTGGGAATGTTTATCTCCATCTGTCTGATCGGTTTGGGGACTACTGTGAACCCAGTCCTAGCATATTCCTGAGCGACCGCAGCAGGCCAGGCACAGCCGAAGGCCACTCCCATTTGTCTCTAGAGTCTGGCTATCCCAGGCTGCACTGAGCTTCACACCTGCCTGAAGTTCTCTCCTCATGGAGCCTCAGCCCATTCTAGGTCGGCTCTGCTGAGAAATTTCAGATGCTTCTATGTGTCTCCGTGGTATATACCCCAACCTCCCCTCCCTTCCCTGACCCATGCAGCCAGGACTTCAAGGATAAGCATCATCACCGAAGGCTGATCAGTTAAAGACTTGTTCTAGAGTCTCCTAGAGAGCTTTGGCAGATTGCGAATCGCTACCTGGTTCCACGAAGTGGTTCTCGAACATGTCAGGCAGCTCTCAGACAAGTGTATCCTCATGGTAAGAGAGGTGACAGAACAAAGCCAAATTGCTTTCGCTCCTGGAAACACTGGTCTTTCGTGTCAGAGTTTGGGTTACTTCATCTTTTCGTGCCAGGGATAAAATTTCCCTGGTGTAACATCCACTGATAGCAACGGACATTCCACAACTTTGAGTGCCAAGAAATTAATGCTCCAATCTGCATACTCAAATCCCCAGGTAAACATCACCATGCCTTTCTCAGTACTTTCCGTGCTGCCTTGCATTTCCAAATGCTTACAGTTATCCACAATTCATGAAAATGTAATGCTTCATAACAATTTTTACTGGGGCAGCTTTTAAGGTTACTATGATAAACATCGACTGCATGAAATTCACCGAATTCAGAATTATCCACCAAATTCAGAATTATCAAGTTTTCCTATATGTTTGAAATATGAAAGAAATATATAGCCTGAAGGTTACATGCTACAAGGTACATTTCCTGAATTTACATTTCAATCACTTAGTCTGTTTCAATATAATGTTGATTTATGTTCAGGTTTGAAACCTTCGTTTAATGTTAAAATTCTTAAAACAAACCTCAGACGCAGAGGGCTCTGTATTTTTCATCAGTTTTTTAAATTTAGCTTAACTAGATTCCACTCAGATGAAAAGCTAGAAAGAACGGCTGTTGAAGGTCACAGTGGCAGAGAATTCAACTAGCATGGCAACTCCTCAGAGGTTTTTGTGTTTCCACAGAGCTCAGTGAGTTAATCTGATATTGCTGGAAGGGTTTGGGAAGGCCAAACAAGACCAAATCAGGTGAAGACAATTTTATAATTTTACAGCGTGATTAAAGCCAGACTCTGGGATTGATCTAAATATAAACCCCAGTACTAAGCTTAGTCCTGAATCTAGTCTAAGAGTTGTTTGTTACCCTAACAAACTCCTATGCATCCTTCAAGATCCATTTTAGCTGTCACCACCTCCTAAAAGGCTTCCCTGATACCCCAGATAAAATCACTCTTTCCTCTGAGGACCTCTGCTGGTAAATATTGCTGTTTCATTTACTACTCTACTGCACTGTTGTTTGTTCATATTATCTGTCTCCTTATTCAATGATAAATTCTGTGTCCTCAGTAGACGGTCAATGCATTTTTCTTGAAATAATGAACACAGGAATATATTCTAGCTGTATTATGAATATGAGTGTGAAGCCTGGTGCCCAGGTATTCTGAGAATTTGTACCATGTTTTAAATGAAAATCCACCATCACTAGAAAAAGGAAAGAAGAGCAGGTTGCAGGTCAAACCTGGCCTGCAGATGTTTTATTGGGCTTCCTCAGTGTTATAAAATAGTTGAATCAGGCGCAAACATTTAAAAGTCAGGAGGCTGCACACAAGTGTCTGCATTTCCAGTTTCTTAAAATGTCTAAATCTACGATAACGTCTAACAAGGATTTCCACATGACCACAAGTGGCAGCCGAGTACAGAGCCTCCTTTGCTTATCGCTTCACCTGGCTCAGCCCCTTTAAGCAATTCAGTTCGCGATGCTGCTTTTAGAACATCAGATTTTTCACTGTTTCAGGTGACAGGTTGGTTTATGCAGAGCCAGCCATGTGCTCTTGAAAGCAATTAATACATATTTGGCATATATCTAGTTTTAGGAAGAGACAAAGAACAGGAAGCCAGGTGCCTTCCATTAAGTAACTTAAAATTTGGGTAGGGGGTTGGGATGGGAGAGATTAAAAACTCACTATGGTCCAGGAAACCATATGGAACCTCAGTCCCTCAGTCAAAGATATATCATGTAATACAGTTCTCTGTATCAATAGGATACAAACAATTCCAAGATGTAAACCACATCTGAGATCTCACTGACAACAGGAAGAGAGAAAAGTAAAGCAAAAACCAACCAAACAATAACAAAACTGAATGCATTAAAAAGAAGAGAGAAGCTCCCCTGGTCGTCCCAACTTCTCTAAACATAATATTGCAAAGTCAGCCTTCTACGTCTGATATGCACAGTGCCCTAAGGACTGCTCTCCTTCCCTTCTCTTCTTTCCCCCTCGTGGTCACTTCCTTTGTGAAGCCATCTCCTTCTTCCTTCCCTGTCGGCAAGCCTTTCCATTCGCCCCAGAGGTTCACTCAGTCACTAATTCACTCAACATTTATCAAGGCTCGCTTTGTTAAGAGGTACGCATTGGGAGGATTCAGAGGTAAATAAGGCAAGGCCCTTGTCCCTATGAAAATAAAAGTCAAAGCAAGCCAAGTCCAGAGTAGGAATCGACCCTGACTTCCTTCACAGACCATGTGTACCCTCGACAATACTGCAGGCAGGAAGCACACCATGACACATGAACCGATAAGCCTGGGTCTTGTGCAAAAAAAAAACAAAAACAGAAAACATTCCTCAACTGATTTGGGAATGAAGAACAAACATGTGAGAAAAAAAACTGTAGCATACTTACAAAGTAACATATTAATACAGACTGGGACCTGGTAAGCCAGGTGTGTGTGGGGACTGAGGGGCAGGGGTGCTTATTCCAGGGCCGCTACCAAAGCCTGTAGCTTCAGAAACAGGACCGGAAGCGTGCCTTCATGCACAGAGGGTTCCTTCCGGCTGGCACGTATGCTCTCCCTTGTCCGCTTAACAAGCTCTTCTTCATTTGTTTAGACACACGTAGGGGCATTATTTCCTCTGTTAGGTCTTCCCCAGGCCCCTCGCCCAACAGAATTAGCCTCCACCCCTACCCTGCCCCTCACCAAGTGCCCCTCACCATAGTACTCTGCTCTGCATGGCATCTGCAGACCGCAGCTGTTGAGGAAATGCATTTTACCCCTGAATCTCCAGCACCAACAGACCCTTGGCGCTCCCAGCTGGTTAACTGAATGGAGAGCAGGGGCCGCGGGTGGGATGAGGGTAGGCCGAACAGCATTTTGAACGGGGCAATGACATACAAAATGGGACAGTTGAAAGAAAGCCTATGTCATGCTGTGTGGAGTGAGGGTGTTTCTGCTTGGCTGGAGTATTTGTGTCAGGGAAAAAAGACGAGTGAGGCTGCTGAAGGTAAAGGGAGCTGACAGAGGGCCTTGGGTGTGTCCCGCAGAGGAGAAAATCACATCCCGCCGTAACCCTGCAGATTCTTCATCTTCTCTGCTGCTCTTACTTGCTCCCAAGCCAACCTCGTGTGAGGCATCTGCAAGCCCTGCCCTGCAGGAGTTGTGTGATCTTTCAAAGGGTCCCCGGTTTCTCAGAGATGCCACTTTCTGTACCTCAGACAAGTTAACGTCCTTCCCAGGGCTCCGTGTGTAAGAGAGAATCCCTGCTGCACATCCTCCGTGCGTTTTCATGGCTGGCAGCTGTCCATAAGGAAAAGCCAGCACGGTGCTCTGATCACGCGGGATGACGGGTCACTGCTGGTGGGTACTCCGCCATCTGGATGGACCCTGGCAGCCCTCAGCATCCCTGAAGCATCACCGGCCTGCTCCTGCTGTTGCTCTGTGGATCTTTCTAAATTAGACAGCAGGTCTACAGGACAGGGCTGGAGGCTGCCGCTGAGGCCAGCACACAAGCGCCTCAAGGGCAGAGCTGATCGGTTGTAGAAACTCATAAGGCAAATGTACATCCTCGCATGGGAAGCCAGGTAGCTGCTCTAACCTTGTGCGGATTTTCCTGCCTTTTCTCATGACTCTTTCACGGCTTGTGGCTCAAGAGAGGCACAGATCAATCAGAATGAAACCCTTCTATGCCAGAACTCAAGACCCACTGTCCCATCCTTGACCCAGTCCCTCCTTCCCTCACTGCTTTCCATGTTATTCCAATGCCCTCGTAATGATTTCTTTTCATCTCACTTAACTGTATATATTTTGAAAGTACCCAAAAGGCAGATAGGTAGACCTTTTAAAAAGCAAAATACATACATTTAAAAATGTTTTATATGGCTGGCATTTTCCAATTTCTCTGAATGGCCAAATACCCTAGAGGAGATGCCTTTGGCCTGGCTGCTTGATTGTTCAATTCCGGGTACTTCTGTGAGGCTGTGTTCATTATCCAATGGCCAGTTCCAAGGTAGTGAAGAATGTAAATGCCTAAAAATCTTTGCTTCTCAGAAATAAATAAAAGGATTAAAAATATGAACTGGGCACCTAGGTACAGTGGATTGATACAAAAATACACATAAGCAGACAGAAAAAAGGCATGGTCTTCAAACCAAGAATATTACAACCTTATTGTCGTTAGAAGCATCTCCCTCAAGGGTGACGTCATCAAGATGGTGACATAGGTCATTCCTGAATTCAGTCCCCTTCGCCAGAAGACCGGCTAGAGACACCAACATAGGCAAGACACCACTGTGAAAACCCCAGAAGACGGAGGTGAGCCGGCAGCACCCCTCGGGACCACGGACACCACGAAAGACCTCGTTAGAAGGGTAAGAGGAACGGCTAGACTCTAATCCCATCACCCCTCCCTCAGGATGACACAGAGCCACACTGAGAGGGCCCCTGGGGCCTATGGTTTCTCTAGTGGGACACAAAGAGCCCAAGGTGGACATCCACCTTCCCAGCACTGTGGGTCACCCCCTGTGAGGCCCATTTGGGTCTCATCCCATGGGGATCACAAGGAAGCTGCGGGGCTTGACACTGGAGATCCCATCAAAGGGGGGCAGGGCTTACGGTAACCAGCACTTAGATCTGGGCAGAGTAAGTTCCTCCTCACGGTGGAGGAGGAGATCCCAGCCAGTGGCTCTGCCCATCGTCAGAGTCAAGCTGGTGACCCCATGTGGCCAGAGTACTTGATGCACAATTCTGCCTGATTTGCTCCCAAGACAACAAGCAATGCTGGCCTTCCGGCCTGTTCTGCTGCACCACCTGGGCAGGGAAGTAGGCTGCTACCCCCACCTACTGTTGAGTATAGCCCTCAGTCTTGCCTGATCAGGAAGCGTAACGAGAGCACCTGGGAGGCTAAGTGGCCCACCCTGTAGCTGCACCTCCAGGGTCACCGGAGCAGAAAACCCAGTCAGTAGCTCTGTCCGTCTGCAGAATCAAGTCAGTGGCTCTGCCTGACCAGGGAGCTCAGGGGACAGTTTTGCCTGGCCTTGGTCCCCAGACAGTGAGCCATTCCAGCAGTTCTATGACCTCGGCCAGGCAGGGCAGTAAATCTGCAGGCCCCCTTAACTACTGAGTATAGCGCCCGACTAGGAAGCCTGACCAGCGAATGCAAGCAACTGTGGAGTCCATTCTACAGCTGCACTGGGGAAAAGAACCAAGCCAGGAGTCCTAGTCAACTGTCCCCAGCCAGTTCAACTGGCACCCCTGAACTCAGAGCTTGGGCAGTGGCCTCCCTCAAATAGAGATCCTGATAGCAAGCCCCACTTCTAAGGATGCTACCAGCTGGCTCGTGAGAACCCCAAGCTGAGCTGACAGGTGAAGGACTGCCTCTGCCCAAGTGAATCTGTAAAGTCTGGAGGAGGAAACTGCTTTCTCAAATGCACAGATACCAATGCAAAGAGTCAAGGATTACAAAGAATCAGGTAAACATGACGCCATCAAAAGAAACTAATAAAGCTCTAATAACTGACCCTGAAGAAACAGAGATCTATGAACCATCTGACAAAACATTCTGAATAATCCTCTTCAAGAGGTTTAGTAAACTACAAGATCACACAGACAACTAAATAAAATTAGAAAAATAATGCATAAGTGAAATGAGAAGTTCAACAAAGAACAGAACCCATCCAGAAAACCAAACAGAAACCCTAGAGCTGAATAATACACTGACTGAACTGAAGAATTCAATAGAGAACTTCAGCAGCAGACTCAACCAAGCAAAAGAATAAATCAGTGAATTAGAAAACAAGTCATTTGAAATTATCCAGTCACTTGAGCAACATAAAAAAAAGAATAAAAAGAAAGAAAGAAAGAAAATGTTTAAAAACCTATGGGGTTTAGGGGACACAGTCAAGAAAAACAATATATGCATTATGGTTTAGGACTGTTTCTGCTGGAATGAACCTGTAAAAGCTGGAGGAGGTGACCATTTATTCAAATGCACAGCCAAGAATACCAGAGATGAAGGAGAGATAAAGACTTCCCCGAACAAATAAAAGCTGATAAACATCACCACCAGACATGCTTTACAAGAAATGCTACAGGGTGTTCTTCCAGAGGAAATAAAGTGATGCTCGTTAACACCATGAAAGTATATGAATGTAGGTAAAAAAACTCACTGGTGACAGTAAATATATAAGCAAAGCCAGATTTTCTAATATTGGTATGGTGTTCCATAGTTCACTTACAACTCCAGCTTAAGACATTAAAGAAAAAAGTATTAAAAATAACCATAAGCACAGTAATTTATTATTGATACACAATCTAAAAATATGTAAATTGTAACATTAAACATAAAATGTGAGAAGGGAGAAGAAAAAGTGTAAAGTTTATGTATGCTATTGAAGTTAAGTTGTTACCAGCTTAAAACAGGATGTCATAAATAGAAGATATTTATGTAAGTCTCATGATAACTACAAAGGAAAAACCTGTAGTAGTTACACAAAAGATTACAATAAACAAAGCATACTGCTACAAAAAGTCATCAAATCACAAAATAAATCAGTAAGATAAGAAGAAAAAAAAAGAAGCAAGGAACAAAGGTTTAACAACACAATCAGAAAACAATTAATCAAATGGCAGTAATAAGTCCTCACCTATCAATAATTACTTTAAATGTAAGTGGATTAAATTCTCCAATCCAAAGACACAGAATAAAATTTTTAAAAATCCAACAATATGCTGCTTACAAGAGACTCACTTTAGCTTTAAAGATACACACAGCCTGGGAGTGAAGGGATAGAAAAAGATATTTCAAACAAATGGTAACCAAAAGAAAGCAGAGTTAGCTATATGTATATCAGACAAAATAGACTTTAAGCTGCAAATGCTCAAAAGCGACTAAGAAGGTTATAGTATGATGATAAAGGGGTCAGTCCACCTAGAATATATAACAATTGTAAATATTTATGTAGCCAACATTGGAGCATCGAAATATATGAAGCAAAGAGTAACAGAAGTAAAAGGAGACATAAACAGCAATACAGTGATAGTTGGAGACTTTAATATCTTACTCTCAACAATGGATAGATCATCCAGCAGAGAATCCATAAGGAAACAGTGGATATGAATAACACTATGAATCAAATAGACCTAAAAGACACATACAGAACATTCCATTCAACAGCACCAAAATACACTTTCTTTTTAAGTGCAAACAGAACGATTTCTGGGATAGATCATATGGTAGGCCACAGAACAAGTCTTAGTAAATTTAAGAACATTGAATCATACCAAATCTTTTCCAAACAGAATGATATGAAACTAGAAATCAACAACAGGAGAAAAACAGGAAAATTCACAAATATTTGATACATGGATTTTTTTAAAAAAACACACTCCTGAACAACCAAGGGATCAAAGAAGAGATGAAAAGATAAAAAAGTATCTTGAGACAAATGAAAATGGAAACAACATACAAAAACTTACAAGGTGCAGCAAAAGCAATTCTAAGAGGGAAGTTTATATGGATAAACACATACATCGAAACAAAAGAAAACTCTCAAATAAATAAACAAATTTTATACCTCAAGGAATTAGAGAAAGAAGAATAAATGAGGCCCAATAGTAGCAGAAGGGAGGAAATAAAAAAAAGAGGAGAAATAAACAAAATAAAAAATAATGGACAATATTAACAAAACTATAGAGTTGGTTTTTGGAAAAGATAAACAAAACTGACAAACCTTTAGCTAGCCTAACCAAGAGAAAAACAGGACTCAAATAAATAAAATGATAAATGAAAGAGGAGACATTACAACTGATACCACAGATGCAAAGGATAATAAGAAACTTCTTTGAACAACTATATGCCAACAAATTGGATAATGTAGAATAACTTGAAAAATTCCTAGAAACAAACAACTTACCAAGAGTGAATCATGAAGAAACAAAAACTCTAAACAGACTAAGAATGAGTAAGGAGATTGAATCAGTAACCATAAACCTCCCAACAGAGAAATGACCAGGACCTGGTAGTTCACTGGTAAATTTTTACCAAAGATTTAAGAACTGATGCCAAATCTTCTCAAACTCTTCCAAAAAATTGAAGAGGAGAGGAATACTCCAAAATTCATTTTATGAGGCCAGTATCACCCTGATACCAAAGCCAGACAAAGACACTACAAGAAAAGTAAACTACAGGCCAATGTCCCTGATGAATATAGATGTAAAAATTCTGAACAAAGTACTAGCAAACTGATTTCAACAGCTCATTAAAAGGATCATACAGCAAAGTCAATTGGGATTCATCCCTTGGGTGCAAGGATGGTTCAACATATGCAAATCAGTAAGTGTGATATATCACAATAATAGAATTTTAAAAATCCTATGATCATCTCAATAGACACAGAGAAAGCATTTGACAGAATTCAACATTCATTTATAATAAAAGCTCAACAAACTGTGTAGAGAAGGAATATACCTCAAAATAATAAAGGCCATATATGATAAGTCCACAGCTAACATCATACTCAGTGGTGAAAAGATGAAAGCTTTTCCTCTATCACGTACAAGACAAGGGTGCCCAGTATCACCACTCCTATTCATCATGGTACTGGAAATTCTAGTAAGGGCACTCAAGCAAAGAAAGTAAATAAAAGACATTAGAATCAGAAAGCAAAAAGTAAAATTGTCTCTATTTGCAGATGATGTGATTTTATATATAGAAAATGTAAAAACCTCATAAAAAACTTTTAGATAATCATGAATAAAGTTGCAGGACGCAAAATCAACATACAGAAATCAATAGCATCTCGATACACCGACAACTAATTATCTGAAAAAGAAACAAGAAAAACAATCCCACTTATAATAGCATCAAAAAGAATAAAATACTTAGGAATAAATCTAACCAAAGAAGTGAAAAGTCTCTACAATGAAAACTATAAGACACTGATGAAAGAAACTGAAGATGACACAAATAAATGGAAAGATATCTTATGTTCATGGATTGGAGAAATTAATATCGTTAAAATATCCATACTACCTAAAGCTGTCTATAGGTTCAGTGCAACCCTTATCAAGATTCCAGTGGCATTTTTTACATAAATAGAAAAACAATCCTGAAATTTGTCTGGAATCACAAAAGACCCCGAATAGGCAAAGGAGTCCTGAGAAAGAAGAATAGAGCTGGAGATATAACACTTGCTGATTTCAAACTGTGTTACAAAGCAACAGTAATCAAAACGGTATGGAAATGGCATAAAAACAGACACACAGGGCAATGGAACAGAATCAAGAACCCAGAAATAAACCCATGCATAATATGGTCACTAATATTTGACAAGGGAGCCAAAAATACTCAATGGAGAAAAGACAGGCTCTTCAATTAATGGTGCTAGAAAAACTGGATATTCACAGGTAAAAGAATTAAACTAAACCCCTATCTTACACCAGTCACAAAAAGTTAACTCGAAATGAATTAAAGGCTTAAATGTAAGATATGAAACCATAAAACTCCTATAATAAAAACATAGGGGGAAGAAAACTTCCTTGACATTCGTCTTGGCAATGATTTCAAGGATGTGACACCTAAAGCTCAAGCAACAAAAGCAAAAATAAACAAATGGGACTACATCAAACTAAATAGCTTCTGCACAGAAAAAGAAGCAATCAACAAAAATAGAAGGCAGCCTACAGAATGGGAGAAAATATTCTCAAACCACACATCTGAGAAGGGGTAATATCTAAAATAAATAAGGAACTCATACAACTCAATAGCAAAGTATCAAATAATCCAATTAAAAAGTGGACAAAGGACCTGAATAAGCTTTTTTCCAAAGAAAATATTCAAAGAGCCAACAGGAACATGAAAGGGTGCTCAAGATCACTAATCATCAGCAAAATGCAAATCAAAACCACGTGAGATATCACTTCACAACTGTTCAAATGTATTATCAAAAAAACAAGAGATGGGCTTCCCTGGTGGCGCAGTGGTTGAGAGTCCGCCTGCCGATGCAGGGGACACGGGTTCGTTCCCAGATCCGGGAAGATCCCACATGCCGCGGAGCGGCTGGGCCCGTGAGCCATGGCCGCTGAGCCTGCGCGTCCGGAGCCTGTGCTCCGCAACGGGAGAGGCCACAGCGGTGAGAGGCCCACGTACTGCAAAAAAAACAAGAGATAACAAATGCTGGTGAGGATGTGGAGAAAAAAGAGCCCTTGTACACTCTTGGTAGGAAATGTAAATTGGTGCAGCCACAACGGTAAACAGTATGGAGGTGCCTCAAAAAATTAAAAGACAGAACTACCATATGATCCAGCAACTCCAGTTATGGGCCTAAACTCAAAGGTAGATGAAATCACTATCTCAAAGAAGAGATCATCTGCACTGTCATGTTCACTGCAGCATTATTTATAGTAGCCAAGACGTGGAAACAATCCAAGTCTCCACTGATGGATAAATGGATAAAGAAAATGTGATATATATGATATATATATATATAAGATATAAATGTATTTTAGAGATATATTTATATATTTACATATATATAAATGATAGAATATTTCATAAAAATGATAGAATATTATTCAGCCATAAAAAAGAATGACATCTTGCCATTTGTGACAGCGTGGATGGACCTTGAGGACATTATGCTAAGTGAAATAAGTCAGACAGAGAGAAGTAAAAACTGCATGATCTCACTCACACGTGGAATTTTTGTTAAAAAAAGAACTCATAGAAAGAAAGAACAGATTGGTGGGGGTGGGGAGTTGGTGAAACTGATAAAGGGGATCAAAAGGTATAAACTTCCGGTTATAAGATCAATAACTTCTGGAGATGTAATGTACAGCATGGTGACTCTAGTTATTAATACTGTGTTGAATACTTGAAATCTGCTAAGAGATCTTAAAAGTTCTCATCACAAGAAAAAGAAATCTGTTCACAGTGACAGACATTAATTAGACTTATTGTAATGTCCATTTTGCAGTCACTATAAAACTCCTAGAAGAAAACAAAGGCAGAACACTCTCTGACATCAGTTGCAGCAATATCTTTTTCAATCCATCTCCCTGAATAATGGAAATAAAAATAAACAAATGGGACCTAACTAAACTCAAAAGCTTTTGCACAGCAAAGGAAACCATAAACAAAACGAAAAGACAACCCACAGATTGGGAGAAAATATTTGCAAATGACGGGGCCAACCAGGGATTAGTCTCCAAAATTTACAAACAGCTCATGTGGCTTAATATCATCAAAACAAACAACCCAATCACAAAATGCACAGAAGACCTAAGTAGACATTTCTCCAAAGAAGACATGCAGATGGCCGAGAGGCACATGAAAAGATGTTCAACATCGTTAATTATTAGAGAAATGCAAATCAAAACTACAATGAGATATCACCTCACACCAGTCAGAATGGCCATCATCAAAAAATCCACAAACAATAAATGCTGGAGAAGGTGCAGAGAGAAGGGAACCCTCCTACACTGTTGGTGGGCATGTAAATTGGGGCAGCCACTATGGAGAACAGGATGGAGGTTTCTTAAAAAACTAAAAATAGAGCTACCATATGCCCCTGCAATCTCACTCCTGGGCATATATCTGGAGAAAAACATGGACCCCTGGAAGGATACATGCACCCCGATGTTCACTGGAGCACTCTTTACAATAGCCAGGACATGGAAGCAACCTAAGTGTCCATTGACAGATGAATGGATAAAGAAGATGTGGCACATATATACAATGGAATATTACTCAGCCATTAAAAAGAATGAAATAACGCCATTTGCAGCAACATGGATGGACCTAGAAATCGTCATACTGATTGAAGTAAGTCAGACAGAGAAAGAGAAATATCGTATGATATTGCTTATATGCAGAATCTAAAAAGAAATGATACAGATGAACTTATTTACAAAACAGAAACAGACTCACAGACTTAGGGAACAAACTTATGGTTACTGGGGGGAAGGGGTGGGGGGAAGGGATTGTTCAGGAGTTCGGGATTGACATGTACCCACTGCTATATTTAAGATGGATAACCAACAAGGACCTACTGTATAGCACAGGGAACTCTGCTCAACGTTATCTGGAAGCCTGGATGGGAGGGGAGTTTGGGGGTGAATGGATGCAAGTATATGTATGGCTGAGTCACTTTGCTGTGCACCTGAAGCTATCACAACATTGTTAATTAGCTATACTCCAATATAAAATAAAAAGTTAAAAATACATTGAATTAAATGTTAAGCCATCCAAGTATACACTGACTATGTATTATGAATGGTGATAATATCTGTGGGAGGGTAAAATGCAACATTCACAGCATAATTGCTGCCCTCAAGGAGATTCCTATTTAGGTGAAATAAAAGTTAACATGAAATCCCTAGTTATGGGGGTTGCACTGCATGACCTCCACCGTCAGTACCATGTAACTCTAGGATGCTGTAATTGCAATATGAAATTAAATAAAGATGCAATGAACGAAAAATACATCAGAAGCACAAAGATAATTTTAAAATCGTCTCATCTCATCTGAAATAATATAAAAACACTAGCAAAAAAAAGTCAACGCTCTCAGAAGTGACAGCAAAGTTTTACACCTTGGTTCTAAGCTGTCAGATTCTCAACTGTCTGTGAGAATAATCTACACTATAACAGTCTTTTCTTTCCATCTTGGCCCAAGGATATGAGTATAGGGCCTTTGAAATATCAGATAAAAAGGAGAAGAATAAACTGTGTTAGGCGGAAAATATGAGAATAATGTCCTATCAAGATGACGATAACACAGGTGTCCAAAGGAAAACAAGAGCAGAACACACAGGAGAGGGGAAAATCTTGGATGCTACAGATCGAGAGGCTTTCAGAAATGTGTAAATATAGTAGGCGATTACACTGCAGAAGCCCTCTGAACTGATCTGAGCACAGGTGGGCCCGTTAATGAAAATGTCTGTCAGAATACAGAATCAGAAAAGTGTTCCTCGTGTCCATTTGTATTCCATGTAGAGGGAGCACAGACAGGAAGTGAAAGGGAGGAAGCGGACCCTGACCATGGATTTAAATCCCCAGTCTGTCCATTACCACTGGGTGACACAGCCTCTTTGAGCCTAAGTGTCCTCATCTGTAGAATGGGTATAGAGATAGTTCGTACCTGAAAGTACTGTAACGGAGATAAACTGGTGAACACTATAAAGGTTGTAGAACAGTATCTAGCACTTTTTTTTTTTTTTGGTAGGGCCAAGGTTGGCTTTTTTGCCTAGGGATCATATTATTAGAGTCCTCCAATGTCTTTTGTGGTTTTTTTTTTTTGGGGGGGGGCATCAAACACATGCTTTATGCATTGTCTATGATTTCTAGGTTTTGTTTTTCTTAATGGTGGAACAAGAACTTAAAACCACCTGAGGGCTTCCCTGGTGGCGCAGTGGTTGAGAGTCCGCCTGCCGATGCAGGGGACGCGGGTTCGTGCCCCAGTCTGGGAGGATCCCACATGCCGCGGAGGGGCTGGCCCGTGACCCATGGCTGCTGAGCCTGCGCGTCCGGACCCTGTGCTCCGCAACGGGAGAGGCCACAGCAGTGAGAGGCCCGCATAGCGCAAAAAAAAAAAAAACCACCTGAGAAGCAATTTGCAAGCAGAATGCCTCTACATTTAATACAATTCCCCAACTCCCACATTTTTTTTTTTTTTTTGCAGTTACACACCTATATTTCATTTGATCACAAACGTTTTTAGGGACGTGTCTTTATAGTGTTTTTGAAGCACTCAACTTTATTTTATAGAAACAACTCTTTTTGCACCACATTTCGTCAGTTTATAAAGTAGTTAAAAATTTCATAATCACCGTGACAAGTACTAGTCACGTGAACATACTGACTTACAAACATAAGTCATTCATGGTGGAAATTCAACTCAACTGGTAAGAGAATTAAGTACTCTTAGTAGAGAGTTTCAACTAGTTGTCAATGTTTGGTAAATTGAGAGTGTAATCTAATATAATTTATAAGAGGAAATGGTGAGCATTGGTTAATCTGGCCAGTGAGTTCAAATAAGGTTAGTTATAGACTCCGGTTCCGTTAAGAATGTTACTTTTAGATTTTATTTGCTACACTGGTTTCTTAATCCATTAGAATTTAGCTCAAATTATTGATTTTAATATGGAGGCCCTTATTAATCTGACTTGCTTCCACCCATAGTCCCAGAGATGCTTTTCTGGAAAGTGGAATCGACAGAGAAGTTTATGGCCATTCTTAAGGTTTTAAATTTCAGGTCAGGCTTCTTTACTTTCCCATCATGGACTGGTTCCCTTTGTAAGTTTCCCAGAATCTGTCAACGAATCCTTAGAACTATCCCTCTTTGTTCCTCTTATATCAGAATTTGCTAAAGAATATCCATGTAACCTCTTATTCTCTGTTTCTGAGGGACAAATAATTAGCTATTTCCTATAAATTTTCTTTTCTACAACTTACAATGTATCTACTAAAATCACAATGTGTTCAACAATCTTCTTTCTGTATTTCTCTTCAGGTGGCTACTTAGATTGTAGAGAATCATTAGGCTGTATTCAGCAGATGACAACGAATGCAGTTTTTTAAGATACACAGAAACCTACTTAGAAATCTTCTGTACCAAATCTCCAGTCCGCGGGCAGAAGCTGTAACATCTCTCATACTCGGGACCAGGCACACTGGTGGGTTTGCTGTGCTCACCAGCCACACCCTCAAACAAACTGGGCTGGACCAGCACGGCTGCATAGTTCCAAAGCCTCCACACAAGACAGGAAACATTCAGAAGAAGACTTGCAGAATGAATCTGGGTCATTTATTCATTATTCCATTCAACAAATAATGACAGAGCTTCCACAGGTGCAAAGCAAGCTCAAACTGCTTTTCCTTTAGCCGGTGCTCCATGATATGTATTTGTGCCACCAGAAAATTAAAAACTCACGGGTCATATAATGAACAGACCACCTGAAAAACCAGCAACTTTGTCTATGACTGTGAGCCCTTAGATGTTAGAGGGCAGGCATCATCCTTGCTATTATTCTACGTCCAGAACTATTATCAGCCCATCTTTTATAAATTGCATTTAAATTAGAATGGCTCCTGGAAGTGAGGTCTATCTGGGGAGAAACAGTGTGTTGGCTGAAGACACCCAAGGAGTAAACACTGAGTTCTATTGTTAGCGCAAACACCATCCCCTGCCAGTTGGATATGTATTTAAGAAATCTGTGTCAGCCAATGAAGAAGCTTAAATATCTATGGCACATGTGTTTACTGTGGAAATGAACCATCATGATTCACAAACAGGGACCGTAGATCCTTAAAAATTGTTCCAGAAAAGCCTCAAGTTAAAACACGTAAAACGGAAAAATTCATGAACATGCAATAGCTGTCAAAAGCAATTACAATAGTGGATCTTGATTATAAGAGAGCAAATGAGATACAACTTTTAACAGATGCAAGATTCTCTCTGACCAACATTTATCGTGGGCAGGATCAGGAAACAGAATAGAGATAGATGATTTTTTTTCCACACAATTTATGAGTCATAAATTATGAATTATGCGCTAATAGATAAAGCAGAGAAAAAATTAATTTAAGAGATGAGATCTATTTTACAATTCAGAGAGCTCTTTTCTCTTCATCGGAGGTGGGGGGGCGGATTACATTTTGATGTGCGGTTTTACCAAACATCTTTCTTTCTCTGAAATGAACTGCAATTTCTCATTATTTCCCTGAGGAGTCAGGGAAAGATGTTTGTGCCAAAGTTCAGAGGGTAAATTAGCAACACTGTCTCAACCATCTGGAAAAGTGCTGAACTTTCTAGCATGATGGAAATGTTCTGTACAAACACTGTCTAATATGGTAGCTGCTGGCCACGTGTGGCTTTTCAACACTTGAAATCTGACTAGTTTGACAAAGAAACTTAATTTAAATTAATGTTTAATTTCAATAGCACCACATGGCTAGCGGCTACAGTGGTGACAGGCCAGTCTAGAGGGTATCTCTGTCTTTCCCCTTTCCTTTGGTCAATCAGACCAGGCAGCTGGGGGTTACCCTTTACAAACCTGGAGCTTGTTTGAGCAAATATGAACATTAATAGCATTAAAAAAAATAGGAAACAGCAAAGATCAGCCTTCTAGACCCCTCTGCCAATCCACGTGTCTCCCTGCAGTCAGATATATTTTCTAGTGCTTTCTCGGGGGGCAGCTTCAAAATGATTCAAATGGTTTGCCTTTCCACAACTTTCCCTGTTATGAAGGCAACCGGAAGAGTTTGGTGAGAACGCTTAGACAAAGAGAACCTGTAAAAGACTGAGGCGGAGTGTATTGGATTGTGAGGAGGCAGGCTGCAGAGACAGAGAGAGAGATGAAAGTACAACAAACCCCAGCTGTAGTTTTGCTTACGGAGAGTTTGAAATAAAGAAATGTACTTCGGCATCACATAAAACTCCGCCTTGCTTATCAGGGAGTGCAAGATTACTAATACTTGTCCCCAGAGCAATCAATTATTTGCTGACTCCATTCCCCGATTTCACTTGATACCTCTGATTGTTTCCTTTTACCTGTTTATTATTTGTTGATGCATTTCTTTATCAAAATTAGGTTTAAAGAGTCAAGAGATTTAAGAGACATTCAATTTTAATGACATCCCTTGAGAGGGGAGAGAATGGAGGTTCTGATGCAATATGTCCTGCCCATGGAGATAGTGGTACCTTTTGAAGTTAACTCACTTCCTGTCAATAGCATTTCAGGAGCAAAGACTGTTTTGCACAGAAACACATACCTGGAGGAGCAGATCAGAAGTTGGTCTGACTCGCTGTTGGAAAAGGATGCTTAGCGTTCGATTCTGTTGTTCCAAATCAAACACTCTCGTTTTCAACTTTACACATTCCTCCCTTAGATCCTGCAACAAACACATTGAAAGAAAAAAAGGTCTATTACCATTAAGACACTTTTGCATATTAACACTATATTTCATCTGATATTTCAGGCATATTAGTAAAAAAACAGTTATTTTAAGCCTTCAAGCCCCCCAGAAATAGATCACACACAATGTTTTCTTCCACAGCCCACTGTCTGATAGAATTATTATGTTCAGGGAAGACCTACTTGAAAAAAACAAAAAGCACCTTGAAATCAGAAATGCATTAATCTAGCATGTTATTTTTGAAGATGGTAAATCTCAGCAATATAAAGTCAATTTAAGTTTCCACCTATATATTTGGCTTTTTCACTGTCTTCATAAGAGGAATCATAAAGCACAAACCACAGGACAATGTTTTTACAGTGAATAGAGATATGATCAACTAAAGAAACTATCACTTTTTTTTTTAAACGTCTTTATTGGAGTATAATTGCTTTACAATGGTGTGTTAGTTTCTGCTTTACAACAAAGTGAATCAGTTATACATATACATTGTTCCCATAGCTCTTCCCTCTTGCGTCTCCCTCCCACCCTCCCTATGCCACCCCTCTAGGTGGTCACAAAGCACCAAGCTGATCTCTCTGTGCTATGCGGCTGCTTCCCACTAGCTATCTACCTTACGTCTGGTAGTGTATATACGTCCATGCCACTCTCTCACTTCGTCCCAGCTTACCCTTCCCCCTCCCCATATCCTCAAGTCATTCTCTAGTAGGTCTGTGTCTTTATTCACATCTTACCCCTAGATTCTTCGTGACCTTTTTTTTCCGAGTCTCTCATACAGAGTGAAGTAAGTCAGAAAGAGAAAAACAAATACCGTATGGAAGCTTCCTCTGTCGTTTGCGGAAACGAGTTGAAATTCTCAATGCGGCTGAGTCAGTGATGCATTTAGACGGGGTGAAGCAACTGTGGAGGGAAGGCTTACAAGGCCACTTGAAACTTGCCCATCCTCTGAACTAGTGGATTTCCATATCTTTTGGGGTGTTCTGGTCTTAGTGTTGGGGAAGAAGTAGAAGAACCGTACCTCAGCATCCCCTGAGAGCAGCTCTTTTGAATAGTTCCAACACCAAGGAGCTTTCATGAGGGGGGCTGACATGCGGGAGCTTTAGGATGCTCTAGAATCCCACCCAGAAGCTGCCTTCCAAGTTAACTTGTGATAAAGACAGTACTTATACTGACATGTCTACACCCTCTTTGGTGGGGTTCAAGGAACACCAGGTAGAATAAAGCCCCAAGGCAAGGTTCTTCAAAAGCTGACCCTTTTCTACATTTCAAACTTTATCTTACACGATTTCCTGATTTGAAAAAAAAAAAGGTTTCTGCTCTTACCATGCTCTTACCCTGTTCTTTAACAAGGGTCTACCTGTTCTTGAAAGCACCAGGCATTCTGCCTCCTTCCCCCTCCCCGACCTCCCTTCTGCTTCTCATCCACCTCCTTCTTCTGGTCCAAGTTTGGCTCTTCGGTTGACAGCCAGTTCAAATTCTGTTTCCTCTCCCACGCCTTTACCTGGCACCCTCCGCTTTCATCTGCTCCCTTTCCTGAACTCCAGTAAGCCCTCGATGCCTCTTCTACGACATCTAGCTAATGTGAGATACTGCTCTGTGTTGATTTGCTTTCAGGCTCTGGACTTATCTTGTCAATTAGATGACACGTTCCTCCAAAGGCACGAGGAGATACTCACAGAAACACCAGCACGAGCATATCGTTCTGACATTTTTCCTTCACCACCTAGCACAACACCCCACAGAGCAGTAGGAGCTTGATAAAATTGTGTGCTGATTTTGTTAAAGGGGTTAATGATGATGAGTTCTATTCTCTTACGATGGTGTGATAGAGTTTTAAGTTTCTCAACACTGCTAGTGTGTCTACCTATGTATTCTGAGGTGGGGCAGCTACAGGCCTCACTTAAGGCTCTGCAAGCAAGACAGGGTGCCAGTCCACAGCTCTGCTCCCCAGGACCTAAACAGCAGTCACAACGGTGAGTGCGCCTGGTTCATACGTAACCTTGGGGCAACCTAAGTGTGCGGCTAGAGAGAGGTCTAGCTTCCGAGGCTTTACCTGAGATGCATCATCGTTGCCAGGCTTCTTCATTCTATTTACAGGAGGCAAAGAGACAGGCCAAGCTATAGCTCAGTGCACAGCTTACACTCACTTCACCTTTTTAGCTAAATAAAGAAGCTGATGCGTAGGATGGTTTCAACTGATTGCCGCCTACAAATGCAGAGCAGAGCAAAGGAATGCCATGTCCAGACGGGGCAACCAGGGTGCAAGCTGTAGGAGGGCAGCAGCTGTAAAAGCAGGGGCAGGGGGTGTGTGCATGCCATTTAGCAGAGGCTGTTTTGGGGGCCTAGGCACTGCTCAAATTAAAAGGCTAAATTTGCTGTCTTTATTTAGAATTCAACCTCTGTGTCTCACTAATGCTACTTTTTGTTCTTAGCGTGTATATAACACTCCCTGCTCCCAAACGCTAATTGTTTTCACTACTGCTAATTAAGCAATTAATAAAACTTGACTGTGAGGTAAATAAATATTAATAGTACCTATTGGGTGGGAAAACACCATCATTCTCACTTGCGGCGGCGGCGGGGGGGCGGGGATGGAAACAGAAGCATATGAGTTTGGATTTGCAAGGAGAAAGGAGACTTGTAAGGAATACCAGCAACAGTTTTTAGTAGCAAAACTGAGAATAACTTGAAAAGATTTCTTCAGATGGGTAAAAAAAAAAAAAATCAATATATTCTAAAGCAAGTTTTTGTACCAGTGCCCAAATGTCCATGGCCATTACTGTTACTTAAGGCAGTAAAAGTTCATCAGCAGGAACACACTTTATCGACCTTGAGAACCGTTCATCACGCGTGGCTCACCTCGATCAGCACAGAGCAGAGGGGGAATGGAGGGCTTTAGGAATGTGACGCTGCTCTTACGATCACTGACCAACAGAACTGAGCTGACAGAAAATGTGTAGATATAAAAGAATATTCTGTGTTGTTTTAACATTCTTGTTTTCTTCACTCGAGCTCTGGATGGTTAAGTGATGCCAGACAGCTGTCATCCCAAGAAACTGTAATCAAAGCCATGTGTGTGTGCCCATGTGTACACACAGAAACACAGCCAGACTGGAGAGATGGAAAGAGAGAGAGAAAAACCACAGTTTCCTTGACTACTAGGCAGAGTGTCAGCAGGCTGTCTGTGCTTCCCCTGGGCTCACCACGAGAACCCGCTAACATAAAGGCCCATATGACATTTTGAGGCTGGGTGCAAGAGCCACTGTTCTAATGCTGTCGATTATAGACGGGAGACTATACTAGACTATGCCCCCCAGGTAAGGCGTTACAAGCTAAAGAACTCTCCTGTTCAGAGGCCAGCCTCTGAGATCATGGCTCCCAACAGGGGCTGGACCATCTGCCCTCATCCACAACCTTTTTCTTTCTCTGCTCCCTAGTATGTCTCAGGCCTCAAGGGGAGGACCCCCCTGAAAATATAAGGTTGTGTCTTTTGAAAGAAAAAAGGGGATATGTTGTCTAATGTTATCAGGAAGAAAAAATGCCAAAGAGTTGACTACATTTCATCTCACGTAAGCAAGTATAGTGGTCTTTGGGTTCAAGGAAATAGCCCAACCTGTTTTCTTTGCAATCTGCATGCCACTCTCAATTGAAACAAAGTAAGGCATTACAGCTGGATGCCAGGGGAGAATATACTGAGCGCTGTGATGCTACTGGTCTAAAAGGGCCCTGTGTATCTTAATGATCCCAAACCATAACTTCCCCGGAGGATCCACACATTGTACTCCTGACAAGTTTCACCTGTGTTTGGGGCTGAAAGAGATTCTGGCTTCACTGCTGTGTAGTAGTTATGGAGTATGGTTACTTTATGCATTTAGAGCAAAACCATTGCCAGCTCCAGGTTAAAGGAAATTTAGGGAAATGCTGGTTGATTAGAAGCTCGATATATACTGATATTACCACTGGAGTACTGTTGATTAAATCTGATTTTATCGTGTACAGTGATATTATACTGGTATTCCTATTTCAGAGGCAGTGGGTATCATGGGAACATACTGGATTGGCAGTTAGGAGGCCTGGGCTCTGGTCCTCATTACCCACATGACCTTGAGGAAGTAACTTATTCTGGTTACGCCTCAGTTTCCTCACCTTACAGGTAGCTTCTGCGCAAAACCAGGCTTTCAAGACAAGGCATGCCTCAGCTGCTTCATGAGATGGCTTGTCAAGGGCCACCTGAATCCTTCCCTTAAGCTTACTGGACACCACATCCACCAGCCTCTCCCAGTCACAGCCCTTCTCAGTGTCTGTCACTGATATATCCCTATCTCTTCTAAGAATGCTAATACTTCTGTAAAAAGAAAAGGATTACTGGAAAAGGCTGGTCACATCTCAGACCAACCAAGGACCTCAACATCAAATACTTAAAAAGGCAAGACAGGTAACATAATTGTATCACTGAATCAGGCCAGTTCTAATCAATAGGAAGTGGTGAGTCTCGTGGCAAACTGAATACTGCAAGCCTTCATCCAAAAGGCATTCAAATGAAAACATTCTTCATCTGGGTGATGGCTAAACAGTTTATGTCATTACAGTGAATTGAGCCTATTACCAAAGCTAGTTGACAAGCTCAGGGTTAAATGCTCACTAAGGTCCCTGGCAGTTGGGAAATTCTGGGGTCTAAAATAAGACTGATTCTTAGAAAGCTTGATTTGGAGAAATCTCCAAATTTAGAGTCACTTTTGACTCCACGCATGTCAGATCCTGGACATCCTTGCTAGCGAGGACTGGCGATGCTTCCAGAAGTTTTAAGAAATCTACTGGCTTCCTTGCCCTTTTGTTTTATTTCCTGCAATCGTATGTAACTAATCATTGGGTTTCAACACATCTGTTGATTTTTATAGCATCTCTTCTGGTATGCCAGAAAAATACCTTTTTGGTTGCCCAGGGAGGAGGATATGAAGTCATGGCAGATTTGCCTTTGTGTCATAACAAATGATACAGTCCAAATTTGTACCGAATGGTACAAAGGGTAAGGGCATGGAGTGGAGTGCAGTAACCCTAGGTTAACATACGGGCTTTGGCACTTCTAGCAATTGGAACTATGGGAAATTGATTTTCGTAGCCCTACCTCACAAGATGGCAGTGAAAACAAAAACAATTCAGTGCATTTAAAATGCTGGACATGGGGTCTGACTCCTTGGTAGTGCTAAGTAAATATAAACAGACTCTCTTCGAGGAAACCAGATCCTACCCACGCCATTGCTACACAAGTGGACCCAGATGGCCTGACCATACCTCCTACAAGGGAAATATGTAGAAGTTGGGAGTTCTTTTAGCTCCAAGCTACAAAATTGTGTTCTGCTGCTATCTGGTTGGCTGTACTGCTAGATTCCACCATACAAGGGCCTTAACCCATGCTGGCAAATTAAAAAACACCATGAATATTTGGCGATTCTAAAGAACATGAAGGTAAGGCTGAGGTTGTTGATATGCTGGAAAATAACTCCAGGGAAAAATGCTTTTCTTCCAAGTTTGGTGTTAGTGGCAAAAAAGGAAAAAGGAAAAAAAAAAAGAACCTAGGAGAGTAACATTTTCAGTGAGTGTAATTGTCTTAATGAAGATAAAATATATTTCAGACAAAAATATGAGTTTAGCTCAGGTTATTGATTTCACTTGTACTTATAGACTTGGACCTATGATTTGGAGGCATAAGTGGAAGTGAGCTGGGTTTAATATTGTCATTTTAGCGTTATTGATCTAAAGGAGGGACAGTCAGCTCTCTTAAGAGAACTCGCAGATTTCTGAGATAAATTGAATTACTTGACTAGGACATGATATGTACATTTAACAGAAGCTGCTAAATTTACAGAAATAATTTTTTTTCTACCAGTATTTGGAAAGGAAATACTCTGTGACTTCAAGATGCTTATCTGAGCCAATTCCTGGTATGCCAGAAAAATACCTTTTTGGTTGCCCAGGGAGGAGGATATGAAGTCACGGCAGATTTGCCGTTGTGTCATAATAAATGATACAGTCCAAAACGGTATGGTTATGACTGTAATTTTACCTCATGGATTTTATGTGTGTGTGAGATAAATTGAATTACTTGACTAGGACATGATACGTACATTTAACAGAAGCTGCTAAATTTACGGAAATAATTTTTTTTCTACCAGTATTTGGAAAGGAAATACACTCTGTGACTTCAAGATGCTTATCTGAGCCAATTCCTGGTATGCCAGAAAAATACCTTTTTGGTTGCCCAGGGAGGAGGATATGAAGTCACGGCAGATTTGCCGTTGTGTCATAATAAATGATACAGTCCAAAACGGTATGGTTATGACTGTAATTTTACCTCATGGATTTTATGTGTGTGTGTGACTTGGATAAATCACTCAAGATTTCTGTTTTTCACTCTGTGCCAGCTACATCCCTCTTTAGAATTAGGTTTCTCATCTGCTTTCGCAGAAACCTCATTTTATTTCCTATATTGTGCTCTTAATTAAAAAGAAATGTTTGTCTTTTTGTAGCAATTCTACAGTCTCTAGAAAAACTGGGAAGTGCATGTTTCTGCAGAACATGGTTCTTTTGGAATCTCTGAAAGCCCAGGCATCTTTGCCTGCTTCACAGTATCCCTGAGGTATGCTATCTCACAGTAGCACATCTTTTTGTGTCTTACTGCTTAACTGTACCAAGGCAGATTTATCTGTTTACTAGTTACTACTTGAATTTGTGTAGCTATTTTTTGTGGCTGACCTGAAAGGTCCCATTTTCCTTTATATTGTACCAGACAGCTTTCTTGTCTCTTTTCTGAGGCACCATTAAAAAAGACAGGCATGAGAAGTCTTTCAACAGTTACACACAGAGCTGCAACAGTGCCCCTTCATTCCTTAGGTTTGTAATTAAATGAGTGTCGAGTTTCCAGCAGGAGGAAAGCAGCTGAGAAATTAAAGCCTTTGAAAAAGAAATGGCATTCAAATACATTGTGACAGAAATCATGAGTTGCCCTTCAACATCTGTTTCGACCCTTCTTCTACAATAAGGTGACAACCAATTTTCAGCTGGGCACATACCCAGAATAAAGATTCCACTGTCAGCTTCCTTAGGTGTGGATGTGTGATTAAGTTCTGTTCATGGAGATATAAGTAGGGAGGTGTGAAAACTTTTGCAAGTTTCTCTTAAAAGACAGCAGGTGTGTGTCTTTTAGCCTCTTCATTTTCTTTGGCTTTCATTTCTTCCTGATGGCTGAAATGTGGATGTGATCACTGGAGCCAGGGCAGCGATTTTGGACAATGAGGTAACCCTGGAAATGAAGGCCACATCCTACAGAATAATAAGATGGAAGCCCGGATGCCAGGAACCCTATCAACTTTATGGAGCAGAGTCATCATACCAGTTACATACTGTCCACCTGTAGATTTAGATCTGAGAAATAAATAACTAATTTTATTATATTTTATCTGATTTAAGCCACCATTATTTTGGATCTCTGTTACTCACAGTGGAACCTAATTCTAACCTAATAAATGTGCTCAAATCTCTCTATTTATGTAGTTTAATGTAAAATCTGAATCAGTTAAAATCATTTGTAGCAGGAAGCATGATATTTTGACAGAAGTAGTTCGGGGAGAGAATCTAGCAAAAATATTATTCTAGTGCCTCTACAGTATACATTTAAAATAATATTTATTTAAGTACCTTTAAAATTGTTTTCAATTAAAAAAATCCAAAATGTCATAAATGATTTTGCTCTCCTTAGCCACATCCTCCTGAACATGCCACATGATCTAAGATTTTCTTTTAAAGAGGAAATCTGTCTCACAGAGAGGTAAATCAGAATAAAAAAATTTGAAGGAATCAGAATTTAGCCTCTCAGACACATCATGGAAGGAGATGCAAAAGGTTCAGTAAAATTCACCAAACCTGCCAAATTTGGGCAACTTCCTGCATTTACCCACTCTGCCCCAATAACGTGATCTGAAGGTAGAATAAGAAGATGACAAAGGAGAAGGTATAGAAATTTCAGGCTGAGAAATCACCATTTGTTGTTTTCCCTAACTTTATGAGTAACTGACAAATATAATTGTATATATTTAAAGTGTAAAACATGATAATTTGATATACATTACATGGTAGAATGATTACCAAGATCAAATTTATTAACAGAAAATTATTAACACATCCTCATAGTTAATTCTTTTTTTATTTTGTGATAATAAGGCTTAAGATCTACTCTCAGCAACTTTCAAGTATATAATACCACCATTTATCTTTACCACAAACGTGTTCCTGGGGGGACAACTCTATATGTTTCGTTTTATAGGACGACCACAGCAATTCTGGGAAGTAGACATTGTTATCCCTATTTTACGGAAGAGGAATTAAGGTCCAGAGAAGTTAAACAAACTTCCTAACCTCAAAGATTTCTTGCTGAATTTTAGGCCTCTGTTAATGCGGCCCATCACAGGCTATTCATTTTACAGGAGTCAGAGGAATCCATCAACTTATTTAATGTTTGCATTTACTAAATAAAAATGATAGGTTTGCTACCCATCTGGGTGGGCCCATGGAAATCTTTCATCTTCAAAAGGCTTTCTATTACTTTCCCAAGAGTTTACATTTTATGAATTTATTGGTCATTGATGTTACTGCATATGCCATCTAAAACGCACACAATTTTAACCTAAGTGAATAAATAGAAAAGTATTGTAGCTATCAATCATTGTTTCTGTTAGTCTGACAATGTGAGTTCCAATCTATTCACATAAGTACTTTGAAAATAATAAAGCCAGAAAGTGACCTACCTTTTGAGTGAGCAGAGCTTGCACAACTTGGTTGGCTACCTTTAAAAAATAAAGAAAAGAGTTGCCGTTTATAATAATGAGACTTTATATGCACGGACTCTAATTTATCAATAAGTTTCCCACAGCTTACTATAGCTAATTAGCTCCTTATTTTCCTCTTTCCTCTAGCTCCAGAGGACCTGATTCTTTTCATAATAAGCCTTTCCTTCTAGGTAGTACTTCGCTTTTTCCAAAGGTGACCTTGTTGCTAATTAAGATGGTTAGGCTCGAAAGATCATTCATACCTTGACTCTCACATTTCCATATTTGGAAAAGTAATATCCTTTCATATGTAAAGTACTTTAAGAAGGCTAAAAAATGATACAGTGTAAAACACGATCCCAATTATCTGTATACGGTTTCTACACTGCTGATTTACAATGTCCTTTGCCTCTCCTTCCTATTCTTTTGTTGTGTGACTATTTCACTGCTTAAAATTACTTGCAATAGGGGTAGGTGGAATGGTGGAGAATAGGGGCAACTCATTCTTTCCTATACGCTCTGCTTTCCTACTCCACATCTTCTTTTATGCCATCCTCTTGTCATTGTTACCTGTGATAGAATCTGATAGTTGTTTACTCTATCCCCCATTTGCCCCTTCCTCCTAAGTCACAAACACTGATTTTTTGGCTGGACACATCCAAATACATTTCCCTGCCTCCCTTGTCACTGTGTGACAAACTTCTGGCCAATGAGTTTTTAGCAGTCTATTTTCTTGGACTTATAGGCAGTTTCTTATAAAAAGGGGGCTCATCCTACTTTCTTTTCCTAGCTGGGATATGAAAGTGATGGCTGGAGCTTCAGCAGCCACCTTGACAATGGAAGTCACATATTAAGTATTTGGGGGCAGAAAAATAGGATGAGCCTGGTCCTGATGATGCATGGAGCTGCCTTGTCTATCTCTGAACTGGTATATGAAAGAGAAATAAAATAGGCACTGTTATGTTGAGTTTCTTCTAATATACAACCAAATATAACTGTCACTAATACATTGCTAGAACTCTAATTTTCTTCAGGTATCAGGCAGCTTGTGACAGTAGGAGAAGCTGGGCCCCTCTCAGCCCAAGGAGGTGAATCTTGATTAATCTAAGCCAGTGTTGGTTATTCCAGTCCCTTTCAGCGACTGGCTTAGGAGTGGGCATGTGACACAATTCCAGTTAACGGCCATGTGAAAAACCGATAACATGTCCATGATATTTCAAGAATCTGGCATTTTCTCCAGATAACCATTCATCATTTCTACATGTATTTACACTAAGATTTCTTTTTCACCTGCAGGTTTCAAAAACACTTCACAAAGAGTCATTAAACTTCACCACAACCTTGAAATTATGTACCCATATGGCTAATATGATAAAATTACGGTAGATAGGTGAATTATGTGGAATGTTTTAGTCAATACATACATAAACTATAAACATTTAGTGTGATAAATGAAACTGACAGCATTAAAGACCAAGTCAGGATATTTAAAGATCTTAAATATAAGGTATTTCTGTTCGTTCATTTATTCGATATAAATTTGCAGAGTATCTATGACTGGGATGTGTTCTTTCATTTCAAAGAGAACATAGCTGGTAGGAGGTTGGCAGTAACACAATTATAAGTGTGATAATCGTGTAATCATGTTACCAATCATATTGGCAATTCTCACATTCAACCTAAGGCTGAGGACCACACTTTTATCTTCTCTTTCTCTTCATAACAAATGTATTTCTGATGATGCGGAACTGTGTGTGCTCATTTCTCTGTCTAGTATAGGGGAACAGATTATGGTAAAAATGTTTTCATGTTTGTTTCTTAACTCAATATTGACAAAATAACATATCCTTAATGACAGTGAGCCACCAGTAAGCCTCACTGAAAATTAAAATACAGGCTGCAATCAACTTGTGGCTAGCAGACATCTACACCACAAGCAGTAACTGACTAGAATCAGATTACCTATAATCGGTTCATTGAACTGTATGCACAGGAAGGATTTTTTTCCCTATCAGAATCCTTTTCAAATTTATATTGTTGACATTAAGTAAAAAAGAAAGGCCTTTCATTGAAACTAACTACAGTTTTGAAGAAAAAGTATTCTTAGGTATTTTGCTTTTTAGTCCAGCCCAAGTTAAAGAAGCATATCTAAGAACTATCATAGTCCAAAATAAATTGTATTTTCCGTAACTGGTGCCATTACTTTTTCCTTCACTACTTTATTTATACATGATCACAGTGGTGATAAATGTTATTTGGCCGACACAAATTGACCAATAGCATAATCTTGAAAATCTTTCAGTTTTTAAATGTTCATTTCAATTTGTAACTGTGAATTTAAAGTCAAACGATATACCATCTATTTTATTCTTGAAAATTAAAAAAAAAAAAGAAGAATTGAACTATTCATGCTGCTTAAATCAGGAACAATGTACCAAACTTAATTTATACCATAAATAATTTAATTCTTTTGGATAGCAAACTTTAGATTTGATTTACATTCTCATAAAACTGCCTAATATCAATGTTTTCTTTTCTTCCTCCGAACTGGTCTCTCACTTAAACCAGTCTGTGGCACAGTGGTCGCATAAAATAGCTCTCTACATGATTTAGCAGGAGTCATAAACGAATACCTTATCTGTAAGAGCCTGTAGCAGTAAATATGTTATATCTTTGCGATCCAATATGTTTGCCCTATAGGCTTATAGACTCTATCTCTGATACAGTTCCTTTTGGCACGTACTTTGGACAATTGTTTGCTCTACCTGAAAACTGAACAAAGATATACGAATGCATTGTTTCTTTACCTACTGACATGGGGTTCTATTACCCAGAAGGGCTCACAGGTTCCTTGCAGAAAAGCAGGCATGTGATACACATGCTTTCCTTGGTACTGTCTCTAACGATAGTTTCCTGGGTTTTGTTACTACCTTTAACAGCTCAGGTTCCCCGATGCATCAACAGAACAACTGTTTGGAGCTTGTGCCTGCAACCTCTAATAGGTTCACAAGATGATCCCTGGAATGGGCCCCTGCCCTCATCATAGCATCTTGCCCTTAGCACTCAGGTTGCAAATAATCACACCCTGGCAGGCCCAGCTAATGAGAACAAATACCTTCTAGTGTCAGCTGACAGCTTTCCTCTCCAAAGAAAGAAAAAAGACCAGCTGGGCTGGGCCATGGGGACCTGAGACACACTGAGCAAAGGTGACAGTCGGTCCTTAAGCCCCTGGCTTGTTTGACAACCTCCCTTAGGCTCTTTGTGGAAACCTCCCTCTTTGAATCTAGAAGAGGAGCAGGGGTGTGGGCAGCGGGGCAGCCGGGCGGGAGGAACAGGGGTGCCAAGAAGAGCGGCCAGGTACATCTCTCCTTTCCTCTCCGTAAGAATTCTCTCAGACAAGCCAGCTCCTCTGACACTTGGCTCATCTGTGACCCACACACATCTTTGTTCTTCTTCCCTGTCAGATGAAGAGGGATGGGGGAGGAGGGCAGAGAGAGGAGAATCAGGGCTGCAGAGTTGTCTGTTGCTTTATTGCCAAACAGTCCCTGAGGCTGAATGAGTTTATTCCAGAGGGAGCCAATGCTCACTACATCCTGAAGACTGTCGGGGATGGGGTCCAGGGTGGGGCGCGTAAGGTACTCAGCGGACACCATGCTTAACGGTCCTGTCCTCCTGCTTGGTGGCCCTGCTCTCACCCTTTTATGCGCTACTTTATCATGCCAAGCCACTGTCATGTCAGCAACGTAATGTACAAACCTGGTCGCTAAAGCGCGCCTTTTGGGAAATGTGCTTTGGAGAAGTTTTCTCTGCTTCTGAGCTTGGTTTACTGTAGGAAGGCAGCTGGGGGCAGGTGGGAAGAGCACTGGGGCAGAATCACAAAAAAGACCTGGGTTCAAATACTGCCTGTGTTGGTCATTCACTGATATGTATGGGGGTGGGGAAGCAACCTGATTTTTCTGTCAAGCAGGGGAACCGTCTGCCTCTAAAATTGTGAAAAAAAGCATGAGATGATAGACATCATCAGAGAAAGCACCTTGGGCAGTACCTGATCAAAAGCAGTCACCCCAAAAATGTTAAATCTGAATCCAATCATTCAAACTTCAGAAACTAAAACACATTTTCAGGTAAGCAGTTAAGGAAGGATGGTTTGAGAAGAAGGGCTTTTATCTGTAAAGGGATGGTGTGTGTGTGTCTGTGTGTGTGTGTGTGTGTGTGTAAAATACATGTATAAATAAAAATCACTAAGCACCTCAATATGTTCATTTCCCAGAAAATAACACTCAGTACAAAAGGGACTGAAGAACACTTCAAATTTACATTTTATCCACCTGTGTATGTTTCATGAAACCCATTAGCAAGGAAATAACTTACATGAGGCCTTACCTTGTTAGTTTGTCTAATTAGTATGAAAAGCCTTGAAAAGAATTTCCAGTTGGCATTATTACTGCATTCAACTACCCCTTTGAGAGTGTTCTCTTACAATGCATGGAAATGGATTGTCTACCCTCATGCAATTAGTTACAAAACGACAGGCATGTGTAATCAGGGGCCGGGATTCATGAATACAGAACATTTGTGCTGCTCACAGGTGGTTCTTTATTGCAGATCCCCTCTTTGGCAACAGTTAAACTTCTGCACTTAAGGACGGAGGGCCCAGGACCTGCACGCAGTCCACCTGGCATCCCGCCCGCCACCGTGGCTGGCCTGCATCAGCAGCATCTCCTCCAGCTCTCGCCTATGAAGGGGCTCAGCCTGGCGGACTGGGAGGACACTCCCCCGTCGCTCAGTGGGACCGCAAGGAGGATCTGCCAGGAGCCCGCCGAGCCGAACCCTAAGCCATCTGCCCCCAGGGTGGAGGATGAACCACTCTTCTGAAAGAAACCCCCCGCCGCTCTGTCATCTTTCCTATCGAATACCGTGATGTTTGGCAGATGTGTAAGAAAGCGGAGGCTTCCTTCTGGACAGCTGAGGAGGTGGACCTTTCCAAGGACATTCAGCACTGGGAAGCCCTGAAGCCTGAGGAGAGATGTTTCACTTCGCGTGTTCTGGCTTTCTCTGCAGCAAGTGATGGCATAGTAAGTGAAAACTTGGTGGAGCGGCTTAGCCAGGAAGTTCAGATTACGGAAGCCCATTATTTCTATGGCTTCCAAATTGCCATGGAAAACATACATTCTGCAATGGACAGTCTCCTCATTGACACTTACATTAAAGATTCCAAAGAAAGGGAATTCCTCTTCAACGCCACTGAGACAATGCCTTGTGTAAAGAAGGCGGCAGATTGGGCCTTGCGCCGGATCGAAGACAAAGAGGCTACGTACGGAGAACGTGTCGTAGCCTTTGCCGCAGCGGAAGGAATCTTCTTTTCTGGTTCTTTTGCATCGATATTCTGGCTCAGGAAACAAGGACTGATGGCCGGCCTCACATTTTCCAATGAACTTATTAGCAGAGACAAGGGTTTACACTGTGATTTTGCCTGCCTGATGTTCAAACACCTGCTACACGAAACTTCGGAGCAGACAGTCAAAGAAATAATCGTCAGTGCAGCTAGGGTGGAACACGAGTTCCTCACGGAGGCCCCGACAGTGGAGCTCATTGGGATGAATTGTGCTTTGATGAAGCAGTACGTCGAATTCGTGGCAGACAGACTTATGCTGGAGCTGGGTTTTAGCAAGGTTTTCAGAGTAGAAAATCCATGTGACTTTATGGAGGATATTTCACTGGAAGGGAAGACTAACTTCTTTGAGAAGAGAGTAGGCGAGTATCAGAGGATGGGAGTGATGTCCAGTCCGACAGAGAATTCCTTTACCTTGGATGCTGACTTCTAAGTGAACTGAAGATGTGCTCTTATTTTGCTGAGTTTTCTTTTCTTCCTTCTCATCAAAAGAGAAAAAGATCAGCTACCTGAATGGTATTAAACGGCTATACCATAAATTGCCCATAATTTTCATTAACAGCATCTTTAAAACTGTGTAGCTACCTCAAAATCAATCCTGTTAATGCCAGTGGGGTCACCTAGGTTGAAAGCGTTGACAAGAGCTACTCGGATTCTTACGAAAGATCTTGTCCATGTTTGGCTTTTCCAAGCAGGCTAGCTGTACATGACTTCCCCCTGGCTCTTAACAGCACCTTCCTTGGCCTCAAAGTGTGGGGAGTCAAGCGAGTTTGATCCAGCAGGATTAAACAGTTACTACCACAAGGCAGTAGGAAGACATCAGACTCACTGCTTCAGATTTTAAAGTTTACTTATGATTTGTATATAAAACTGGCACATTACACACAAATAAACATAGTTTGTACTGTCAGAGTGAAGGCTCGATTTAACCTAAATTTGTTGGTTTCTACACCAAATACAAAAGTATTCTATTTACCACTAATGGGAGCCAATTCAAGATTTACTAGGTGATCAACGTAGGTTAAGCCTGTGTAAACTAAGGGTGTTATTTTTATTCTTTCTTTTCTTTGATGAGTTGAAGAGCTTTTTAACTCAATCCTGTGCACACTTAGGTATCAGTATCAGCCAGGTGGTGCCACATAGAACACAGGTTGGTTTTGTGTTCTGTAGCCCACGTCGAGTATCGCGGGATAAGAGATGTGGAGAAAGGAGACTCTTAACTTAGGTCATTAGGAACTGAAGTGTGATCCGGACTCACTGTGGGTAACCTGGGTGTGCATGAGGGGCGGTATCATTTAATTTCTCAAATTGTATGTTCCCCAACTTCAAGTTAGTATGAAAGATCCTTGAAGAGTCTTCTTAGCTAGGATCCAAGATATTAACTTTGTGAATTGGTTTTCAAATCATCCTTGAATGAAAGGACCCACGTAAGATCTTTCTCCTATTAAGTGGTAAAACCGGGACTGAAACTGCTTCTCCTAAAAGTTGAGTGTTTATTCTGATTTTGTTTAATTTGTGTGGAAGTAGGTACTGGTGACTTAACGATTTGTACTTTAAAGTTAGAAAGTTGTTCTACTCTATGTTTTTTTTTTTAATATCATATCTGTAGTTCATACTTTGAAATACTTACCCAGTATTAGTTTGCAGTTCATAACTGACTGAGTGGATACTGTTCAGGGCAACTGCTCCTAGGATTTGCCTAAATGTGGACATCATCTGCTGGATTCTTAAACTTCAGTAGAAAGCTGGTGTTATGTGAATAATTCATACATGTTCCACTCAAATATTAATTTCAGAAGAAAGTATAAACTTAATAGATGTATTTAATAGGGCTAGTTTGAATCAATCCACCTTTATATTTCCTCCCCCCCTCCAAAAAAGATGTTACACGGAAGGTAATGCATGACACACACCGATCCTTTGGCCACGTTTGTTAACACGTTGTGTTGTGTGTTGGCTGACCACTGGCCTGTTCTGCTGTCAGTTTTCTTCATTTATTGTATTAATATAAATGGTGAAACAGTCAATTTAAAAACTTCTGTAAAACGGGACGCTTTTCTACCTTTTAAATTATTGTTATAAAGTTAATCCAGATTATATGGTCCTTACACTTGTGCGACACAAAAATAAACACCTTGCCTGGCGTCAGGTTCAGGTGGCAGTTGGAAGCAGATTTTAGGATTCTACCTCCCATTAGCTGTGTGACGCAAGCATTAGCTTCTGCCAACTAGGGTTCGGTTTTTTCATCCGTTAAAAGGAAACAGACTTTGTCTAAATCGTTTCAAAGTCCTAATATTGAGTACTGCACCAGTGATCGATGATTTAAATAAAACCGTTCTCATGTCAAATAAAAGAACAACAACAAAAAAGTACAGTGGGAGTCCCCCTCTGAAAATTCTGTCTTCAGTGGAAACTTTATACTCAATGATTTTGTGGGTGAAAACTTCGGTTTCACCAGACACATGCTAATGACACCTTCGGAATGCAGGCATAGAGAACGTACAGAAGGCAGGCTGTGAATTTCCAGAAAGGAATGCTGGGAGCTTTTTGAGTGATGGGGGGGATGACTTGTGGGAAAATTGTGACAACTGAGAAGCTTCTGTGGTGTGATTCACGTAAATTTGACTTCTAAATGCAGATTAAGTCTCACTGGAAATTTCTGTGTAGGAGGTTAAAGTGGAACTTTGCTGATCAATACATATGACCCAAGGGCAATATTTGTTCCTTTAAATATCCTTGGATCTATTTGGTCTTTCTTGCCCTAAACTTTGATTGGACCAAGTACCTGGGGAACAGGGGGGAGGGGGCTGAACTGGCCTCACTAGACACCGAGTCACCACTCCTCCCTTTATGTCAACTTACTTGAGCGATTCTTTTAACTTTGGACGGTGTAAAGATTATTCAGTCCTTTTAAGTCTTGACAGGGCAGACGAGTGCAAACACCATTTTGCTTGAGTAACTAATATATATGGCTGGAGATATGAAACAATTAAAATCTTAAATAGCTAAACCGTTTTCTGGGGACATTTTGAGGGTTCTTCAACAAGTAACTGTGAAGCAAAGTGGTCTGTGTTATGAGGATAATGGCTCTTAGTTTGCAGGGCTCAACAGCATCACCCAGAGAGCTTGTTGATAAACAGATCGATCATAGCCAGGCCCACGTGCACTCCCAGAGTCTCTGATTCTCTACAGCTTAACGGGGCTTAAAAATTTGCATTTCTAACAAGTTCCCAGATGAGGCTGATGCTGCCAGCCCAGGGATCCCATTTCAAGAAGCACTGGTGTAGGAAAATATCCAGCACAGGTGGAACTCTGAAGGAAGCACCATTTCTAGTTTCAAGGGAGAAGAGGAGTACATGGCGGAGGGGATGATGCCATAACTGGGATTTGAACCTGTGTTCTTTGTCGTTCAACCCATCACCTTCCGGGACAATCAATGGGGGGATTGGGGGAGGGAAGGGGGAAGGAAGTTCAAGAGCGTTTGTCGGGAAAGGTTTTCCCAATGGTTAGTAAAGAGGCAAAGACTGAAGATACATTGCTAGTTTCCACTGGTAAGGTAGCAGAACTCGACGGAATGTAATTTTTCTTATTTTCTTAAAATCTCCGTCAGCTATATCATAACAGCTCTTAAACAGAATCTCTTAGAAGAATATGTGCAAGTCTTAGGGTATCAGGCAGATGACTAGAGAAGTCATCCCATCAAATGAGTAACTCCAATCACCAACCAAGTCCCAGATAAGAGCTTGTCAGGGAGGCCAACGGCCAGTCCGGGCTGGATGACATAGGAAAGATGGGTGGTACGATCCCTGGCGCCGTGTGAGGGGATGGCTGAGGGGAAAACCAGGGCCCTGCATACACTTCAGTCTTCCCTCCCCTCTCAGGAACTCTGAGCCACCCACCATCTCTGCTGTCATCTCTTCAGCGTCGTCGAATCACATTTCTCCAGTTTACTCAGGTGTGTGGCCCCGTCTCCTTCCATTCTGCTCAAATTTTCCTCCTTACTTCCCTTTCTCTTCTTGCCTTGTTCTCAATCCACTGGTTTTTCCCCTCTGGCTGCCAACTGTGAACATCGTCCCCACCCACTCTATCAAGGATTTGCTTTTTCAGAAATGGCATCCAATTGGAGGCGATGCAGCGTGCCCTGAGGTGGCTTTTCTCATTCACGGGCTGGGATCACACTTACTGGACAGGACGAATTTATCGTACGGTGAAGCATCTCCCAACCTATGCCCCAAGCATATTAAACAATAACCAAGAGGAATTTGCAGATGCCCATATAAGGATATAGGGAGGGAGGGGGAGGGGACTGCCTGACCTTCCTTCTCCACATTCACCATGTTTACAGCCTTCCTTTGAAGGCGAAAATGCTAATGTTCTCTGGAGACCGGTAATAGACACACATTAAGATCTGACATAGGGAATCCTAAACAGTCCAGCGTCTTATCCAGAAGCACCCCGCTCCCCTTACCTCATCAAGACACCTCTCATACTGTTCCCTTTGATTTTCATTTTCCAAAGCCAACGCTGAATTCTCTGCCTGCAGTAGAGATACAAAAATAATACAGATAAATCTATGAAATGCTCTGTTACGTGACATCTTCAATACAGTTACTAAATATATCTCCTCAGGATCCGAAACACTCTTGTAGAAGAATCTTTGACGAGTTTGCTCTAAGTACTATTATAAATCTCTCAGGGAGGACTCCTGTCTTATTGTTCACAAAAAGGCATTAGCATTTAAAGAAATGCAAAACTTGATATTTTGAACAGGTAGAAAATCAAATCATGGCCTGATGCGAGAGTGTTCTGTGAAAAAGATTATAATGTTTACTTCATTCTATGAAAATGTAAATGGAAAAAATGCCTTAATCCACTTCATTAAGACCTGTCACAGTTTCGCAAGCTGGTATTTGTTTAGGTCACAGAAGAGAACCTCAGGTAAATTCGTGAAAGCGTAATTCCACAAGCAAACTAAACATGCTGTGTTCTGGGTTAATCAATGACTTTTGAACATGAGACTATAATGAGAAATTTAAGAATTGAACATACTTAAGAGTCCCTCGGCCCTCCCCCTGCCTTTTTAAAAGTACTGCTTTCCTGCTCCTAAGAGCCTTGTAGGTACCTTAATGTTAAATAAGTTACTGTAGGATCCTAGGTTGAATATGGTTACTAGGTTACCCGCAGAATAATAAGGGAACAAAAGTATACAGTATAAGCACATTAGGTTTTAGAAGAAGCATGGAATGGTGGCATGAACATTGCCCTCTGTGTCTGGTGACCTGGGTTCACTTTGGCCACTGCTGGCCCCAACCTGAATCCTGAACTGTATAAGTTAACCCACCCCATGGCTGCCACAGTGATCACCATCCCAATCTCCCAAGGAAACCTGGCTCTACCCACCCCTCATGACAGCCCTCCTTGACATTTAGAAGTGGGCGTACAGACCTTTAGATCATTTTTTTCAAAACTATGGTATGATTTTTAGGAGGTACACAGATTCACATTTTCCCGTTATGGTTTCTTTCAACTTTTTTTTTGGAAATAATTTCAAACTTACAGACAATTTGCAAAAATGGTACAATGAACTGCCGCGTACCCTTTCCTTAGATTCACCAATTGTTAACATTTTGCCACATTTCCTGTATCACTTTCTTTCTCTTTCAATTTTTTTCCTGCAACTTGAGAGTGAGCTCTTTATCCCTAACTACTTCTGTGTGTACTTCCCAATAACGAAGACAACCATAGTATAGTTTTCAAAGTCAGGAAATACAGTGTTTATTAACACAGCACCACAATCTGACCTATAGTCCTTATTCCAAATTCATCCATTGTCCCAATAATGTCGTTATGGCAAAAGTTTTTTCCAACCTAGAATGCTCTCCAGGATCGGGACCTGATCTTGGATGAAGGACAAATCATCTATTTGTCCTTCATCCAAGATCATGTAATCTGGAAGAGCTGTCGTCTATGCTGTCTGTCCCTCCCTCGCTCCCTCCTTCCCTTTTTTTTTTTTTTGGAAGAGTAGAGGGCAATTATTTTGCGGAATGCCCCTTAATTTGGGTTTCCTTCAAGTTTCCTCCTGCACACCTGGCAGTAATGGCACAGAAACGATACTGGGTCCTTCTCAGTGCATCATATCAGAATCGTGTCATGTCCATTTGTCCCATAATTGGACATGTTAACTTTGATCACTTGGTTAAGGTGGAGTCTTCCAAATCTCTCCACTGTAAATTTACTATCTTTCCTTTTAGAATTAATAAGTAAATTGGGGGCACGTACTTTGAGACTATGAAAATCTCCTATTCTGCATCAAACTTTTATCTACTTATTTTAGCAACCATCCATGAATCTTGCCTGGATCAACAATTACTTCGGTTGAAAATGATGATTTCTACCATTTTTCTGCCTACATTTACGAGTTTGCATGATGTCATAAGGAAGTGTTTTTCCTATTTATTTATCAGTATGAATACATGGATTCTTTTATTATTCGTAGGGCTATGTCTGCACTCTCAGTATTTATTCTGATGCTCCATTTTCTCAGCTTTGGGAAGGTGAATCTCTAAGCTGTGCCCTTTGACATATTTCCTTCATTTTTAAAACATGTTCTTTCTTTTTTGGCCCAGGGAAATGTTCCATGCCCATTCTGCTTGTCTGGTGCCCCATCCCTGAAAGCAGCCATTTTCCCAAGGAATCCTGCTTCTTTTTAGCTGGGCAATGATATTTGGAAACTAAGACCTGGATATTAATGTGTGCAAATTACTGAGGGATCACCGCTCCTAGTCTCTTTCGGTGGAAGGAAGCGTTTCTCCCTTCTCTTCCTCTCTTCCCCTCCCTCTCTCCTTGCACATGCGTGTGCACGTGCAGACACACACACACACAACCCCCCACTGACTTCCTCCTTGCCCTCCCTTTTCATATTTGTATCTTCCTTCTTCTAGAGTGAGAGCATGGGCTGCTGACATCATTATGTTTTCTCATTTCTTCAATCCTAAAGTGCGTACGAAATGGTCACACCACAAAAAAATAGTACTAAGAAGAATTCACATTTGCTTTTTCTTTAGAATGCAGGTATATAGTAAAAATACTGTGTTCAAAAGATACCAGACTGGCTCTTTCTCACCCCTCACACCTTAGTGTGGCTACACTATTTATTTGAAACTGAAGCTGGAAGGGTTGCATTTATGAACATTCTTTATGAGACTCAGAGAAATTTTGAGAAAGTTAACATCTGCTTCTTTCTCAATTTAAATTTATTTAGATTTAAATATGTTTTAAGAAGCAGATTCACAGATACAGAGAACTCTAGTGGTTACCACTGGTGAGAGGGAAGGGGGAGGGACAATATAGGGGAAGGGGAGTAAGAGGTACAAATTACTACGTATAAAATAAGCTACAAGGACACACTGTACCACACAGGGAATATAGCCAACATTTTATAGTAACTATACATGGAGTATAACCTTTAAAAACTATGAATCACTATATTGTATACCTGTAACATATAAGGCTATACATCAACTATACTTCAATTAAAAATGTTTAAATTGTTTCAAAAAAAGAAAACTTATTTTGAAATTCAGTTCAGGTCATTTGTTTCTGATAGTATTCAAATTTAGTTTCTCCTCTTCTCATTGGTTTCATTTTATATTTTGAATATGGAAAACATGAACGTGATTCCAAAAGTCAAAACTATACTAAAAGGAGCAAGGTGTCACTTCCTCTCCTAACCCTCCGACATCACCTCTTCCACCTCTCACAGCTTCTCTCCTAGGGTCCATCACTCCCTTTGTTCTTACCATCGTTAAAATCCTGTGCCCTGCTCCCTCCTGTTATATATGCAACAATCAACTGTTCCCCCGCCTTCTTTCCTACCAGTTCTCTACTTGCATCCTTTCTGTTTTATCCGTTTATCACTTTCACGTACTATTCTTCCACCCTTGCCCTATACACCCCTGTTTTAGCCTCTTTGCTGAATGATGACCGGGGAGGCTGGTCTTATACTTCTCTTTTATTTCCACAGCATCTTGAAATTTTCCCTCTTCTTTTTCCCTTCACAGTCACATCTTCAGATGGTACCTTTCCTCTCAGCCTCGTTTTCCACAGAATCATGGCCTCGCTGAGATGGTCACCTTAGGTCCTGTACACTTTCAAGCCCTGCCCAAGAGCCAGTACTGAGATTTGAGCTCGTGGTGTCAGACCTTCTCATCCTGGGAGTGCTTTCCTTGTACCCTCTGCTACCACCCTGCCCTGGCACACACAGCCTCGCTGTGGATAGTGCCGTGGGTACAGTATTTGGTGTTTATTTTTCTGCGGACAGCAACTGAAGTTCTAGTGTTCTGTTTTCTGGTTTTATTTGTGCTTTGATGATTTGATTTTTTTTTTTGGCAGATGTATGAAAAGTTTCAGATTTAGGCCCGTTTGTTACTTACCAATGAAACTGATGTGGTGTCACTGAACCAGGATGGGGCACAAAAGCTGAAGTAAACAGTCTGTTTGGATGCCACTGTCAGATCATCCCGACCTGGTCATCTTTCAAATCCAAGGATTTTAAATCCCTGTTTCTTCTTCAACTTTCCATTCTAATACTTGGCTTTGACATTTTTCCTCTGGGCTCGAATCCCTGTTTTAGCAACCCTCTCCCAACACTCCTGTCCCTCAGGTGGGATCCTACACTGTTCTTTCCATTTTCATCATGGACAGACATCTGCCACATAGCCCAATCCTTCTACCCTCATGCTGATCATCTGTTCAGATTTTTAAGTATTGGCTATCCTCAGACAGTTCCATCATTTCATTACCCACCCAAACTAAACGGAAAGCTTTTCCTGACCTGCTATTGGTTCCTCCAGGGCTTGTTCTGGCCTGTCACACTGAACTCCCTTCAGACCTGCAGCCGGTGTAACCCCTCAGCTCCCTGCCCAGCCCAGGTGGGAGGGCCGGTTCTACCCGCTGCAGTTTACCTGGCAATAGCAGTCTGTGTAACCTTCAACAAGTCATGGAACCTTTCTGGGATTACAGTTCTTTAGTAGTTAATAAGTGAAGGGAACATACTAGCCAATCTACAAAGCGACTTCCGGTTCAAATATCTGGATACCATGAATAATGGAGAAACTGCTAGAATTTCAGTTTTATAAAGTCACTGCTTTCTTTGGAGAAATTTAGCTTCCCTGGGGTCTGCTGGTTTTAATAAGGCAACAGCACAGAGGATGATGGGGAGAGATAAAGGAGAGAACAGCGATGCCAGCTTACACTGCTTTCACTTGAAAAATCTTGGGAAATAATACATAAGGAAATAAAGTTGAAAATGGGAATGTATACGGGATGTCTGTATCTCGTTTCTACCCACAATATCACGTTGCAGTAACACTCTGATCGATCCATTCAGATAATTATCATCATTACACCATTTACATTACTTGCCTTACGTTTACTGCTCTGACAATCTATTACAGGCAAGCAAATTAAATACTTTAAGGGTGCTGGGAAAGACATGGCAGTCACATTTATGGTTAATGCGTTCAGTTACAGAGACCAATTTAATTGATGTAATCCTACATATCCCAGGGGACGACGGAGATATTAACAATTATGCTGGTGAGGTTAAAGTAATCTTGAACTCATGATTTTCTTTAATCCATTTGCATTTATTACAAATTCAGGATTAACCTGCCACCAACATGAGACAACAGGGGAAGAAAACAGAAAAAGGAAAAAGGAAACTTAATTAAATGTGATTTAAAGAGACAGTGACTATTTGTAAGGCAGGGATGGGAGAGGATGAGGCAGAGAGGGAAAGGGAAAATGTCAGTGTCACTACTGAGACTTGCAGGACGAAAACATGGGTTGCGTCACTTTAAATAAGTGTGTTATTAAAGCAGTGTACTCAGAGGATGTCATTAGAGTGTTCAATTAAATATAACAGTGGGTCTTAGGGCTCAGCTTGGTCTCGCACAACAATCAAAAGCTTGTGCCAGACTTAGTCTCTGATTTGGAGGATTTCCTGCTCTGTGTGGTTTCCTCAGGGCTCCAAATTGCAGGGATCTAAATACGTTTCTGATTTCATCCCTAAAGTCCTTAAATATCTTTATACAATTGAAGAGCTTCATAGAGTACATCTGTATTGTTTTGGTTTACTGTGGAAAATGGGTCTGAATTAATATATGTAAATTTTTTTAAAATTGAAGTATAGTTGATTTACAGTGTTGTTGAATTAATGTATGTTTAATATTAATATATGTTTTAAAGAAACTACGTTCTTTAGGGGGTCTGCTTTGTGAATAGACGTGCTGGCCGGAACTTACAAATGATTAAAGGGACCAATGCTTCTAAAGTGCTGCTTTACATTAATCCTCTAAGTGCTCATTATGTATAACTCTTTCTATACTATAAATGTGTTTAATACATCTGCTACAGTTGAATGTTTGTGTCCTCCCCAAATTCATATGTTGAAATCCTAATGCCCAATGTGATGGTATTAAAGTGTGGGGCCTTTTGAAGGTGAGCAGGTCATGAGGGTGGAGCCCTCATGAAGGGGATTAGAGTCCTCATAAAGGAGGCTCTGAAGGTTGCCAGCCCCCCTTCCTTCAGGGAGGACACAGCAAGAAGGCACCGGCTATGGCTATGAACCAAGAAGAGGACCCTGACCAGAACGTGACCATGCTGGGGCCTTGATCTTGGACTTCCCAGCTTCCAAAACTGAGAGAAATAAATTTTTGTTATTTATAAACTACTCGGTCTTTGGTATTTTGTTATAGCAGCCTGAACAGACTAAGACAGTATCCTTTGCCACAGACCAAAGGTAGAACAGTTCTACACAAAAAACTTTCCTCTACATAAAATCACAACTCCGCTGTAGGATTTTCACCTGTTATATTCTGTCCCCACTCATCTATGCAAACATATATTTGCTGCTACATAGCATATGCCATCTCTCAGGCCCCTGTTCATCTCAAGAAGTTCAAGGTCTCATTCCCCAGGCTACGCCTTTGTTTCCGCTGTTTCAGACGGAATATGCTTCACTTTCCCATTGGCTTTTCTAAATTCTACTTATTTTTGTGGTCTGGTGAAATGTGAACCTAAAAACTTATACGGGGGCATATATTTAAATTAAAAAAGGAATTTCAGATGGACACAAAAGTTTCAAAAACATTACAAAGAGTTCTTCTATAACTTTCACTCAGAATCCCCAAAGGTTAGCTTTTACCACGCTTGCTTTATCATGTTTTATGGAAGAAAGAAGAAGGTGGAAAGAGAAGGATGTCTTCTGAAGGAGAGAAAGAGAGAAAGAGAAGAAAAACTCCAATTCACAATAGTTAAAAGGGCTGCATCCCTGTGGTTTCCCTTCTGTAACAGCTGGTCTTTTTCGGAATGACATCTTCCCAGCTTGTTGAAAACCCTCAACTCAGCAAAGGCAAACAGGTCAGAATAAAGTCAGGAAAAAGGTATTTCTCAAAAATCATGGTTGGGCCCCAAAGGCAGGAAAGCACACCTTTTTATGATCGCCCCTCTGAATCAGAGTCCTGTGACACTCCAGTTAAATACCTGCGTATTTATACCTGAGTTGCCCATTATAGTACCATCCTAACAACTTCACTCTGTGCACCAAGAAACTTCAGATTCGGCCTTCGAAGCAAAACAGAGATGCCCCAAATAGCCTTAATTACACAGTAGTCTGTTCTATTTTGAAAGCCATCTAAGGAGAAAGCATCATGGGAGTGGCTGGGCGTGCCATAAAGCATGCCATCCAAGCGTGCACATTTTCATCTTGTAAAGTGATACAAAACCTGAATTCACCAAGAATTGGACCTGGACATTGAATCTCCTTCCCTATATCTTCATCCATTAAAACTTATGGTGTTTCCGGATCATTCATCTTATCATGTCTGGTCACTGTGGTGGCCAGGCTGGAGGTGTAGCTGGCAAAAGGGTGTTTCCCACTGACTGTATTTAAGAGCTACATCTCCACACCTGGGCAACATGTAGGGCTGCTGTGCACTTGGAGACAAATTTTGTCATTCTAGAAAATTTCCGGAAATAGTTATAAGCTCTGCCCATCCACCACAGGAATAGGACATGCCTTCTGGAATGCATTCATGGAAGGCTTAGAAGGAATCTCTGTGCCCATACATGCACAGGCACACTGCCAAAACGTCACTACTCTTGCACTAAAGTAACCTGCGGATGCCCAGTAAGTCCAGGCCAAGCACAAGGCACTGGGGTGCTAAATTCAAATAAAATAGCATTCATGTCTCAAGGAGTTCAGGATCCCAAGCAATGAGAACATGTTATGCAGGACCTGTCTGTAGGTTCATTTTCTTTTTTTGATTTTTAATTATTTATTTTTTAACATCTTTGTTGGAGTGTAATTGCTTAACAACAGTGTATTAGTTTCTGCTGTATAACAAAGTGAATCTGCTATACATATACACACATCCCCATATCTCCTCCCTCTTGCGTCTCCCTCCCAACCCTCTAGGTGGTCACAAAGCACCGAACTGATTTCCCTGTGCTATGCAGCAGCTTACCACTAGCTATCTATTTTACATTTGGTAGTGTATATATGTCCATGCCACTCTTTCACTTCGTCTCAGCTTACCCTTCCTCTTCCCTGTGTCCTCAAGTCCATTCTCTACATCTGCGTCTTTATTCCTGTCCTGCCCCTAGGTTCTTCAGAACCACCTTTTTTTTTTTTTAAATTCCATATATATGTGTTAGCACACGGTATTTGTTTTTCTCTGACTTTCTTCACTCTGTATGACAGACTCTAGGTCCATCCACCTCACTACAAATAACTCAACTTTGTTTCTTTTTATGGCTGAGTAATATTCCTTTGTATATATGTACCACATCCTCTTTATCCATTCATCTGTCGATGGACACTTAAGTTGCTTCCATGTCCTGGCTGTTGTAAATAGAGCTGCAACGAACATTGTGGTACATGTCTCTTTGAATTATGGTTTTCTCAGGGTATATGCCCAGTAGTGGGATTGCTGGGTCATATAGTAGTTCTATTTTTAGTCTTTTAAGGAACCTCCGTACTGTTCTCCATAGTGGCTGTATCAATTTACATTCCCACCAACAGTGTAGGAGGGTTCCCTTCTCTCCACACCCTCTCCAGCAATTGATACTTATTAGATTTTTTGATGATGGCCATTCTGACCGGTGTGAGGTGATACTTCATTGTAATTTTGATTGGCATTTCTCTAATAATTAGTGATGTTGAGCATCTTTTCGTGTGACTATTGGCCATCTGTATGTCTTCTTTGGAGAACTGTCTATTTAGGTCTTTCTGTCTAAGGTCTGTTTTGACAATTTGATTTTAGAAAGCCAACATCAAAGCATCATAAAGCTGTTAGTACCTGTACCTCCTCCCCCATTAATGAGGTTACTTCCTTTGTCTCTGAACTTGCTAATAAGCAGGATTAACTTGACCTCCCCCCGCCTCCCGAAACTCTATCTCTCCTCTCCACTAGCTAGAAGAGGAAAATTGATCTTTTCAGCCTGGAACAGATTGTAGTTGGGACTCAGACTTGTGTTGATTCAGGGAAGTGAAGCTCTGTTACGTCTGACAAGTGTGTGTTTTTAAAGACTGGTACAAATATTTTATTATTCCAAACATTTAATAATATTGTCAAATTATGCCAAATTATTCCTACTAAAATTGAAAAACTCATCAATTTCAAAAATTACATATTTGCACTCAAGATGCAACAAGTAATTTCTAATCATGACAGAGCCTAAAATGCAGGTACCCTAAAGGTCTTAGCAAAAACCTTTGAACATATTTTGCTCCCCAGATGTGTGTTCAGAAATACCAAATCTCTTTGACTTTCAAGCATCAGGGGACTAGAGTGAATTCTGTGGTTTTATAAGCGTCACAGAGAAATTTCACAGAACTGAGAAATGTGAACAGATCTGATCACTTTGTTGCACAGAGGATATTTGTGACATTAACCATCAGTCATTTTAGAAGTTGAATTATTCAAAAATCGATTGATTTGCATAACGTAATATCAATTAAGATATTGACCTTATTACCTCATTTAATTGAAGACCCCTAGACTGTATGGGGTAGATAGTGTTAGCTCCATTTCACAGATTGAAAAATAAACTTAAAGAAATTGCCCATATACATCCTTCATGCTACAGGGATAATATCGTTATATACACACTCCTTATTCCTTAAGTATTTTGAAGGAGAATATATAAACAAAGAAAGCCCAAGAAATAGAGCGTGAGTGTTTGCCCCACTCAGCTGGAAAGCAAGCAATCTGGGTTGTTTAACTGACTGGGAATTCCTTCAGGAATAGGAATCTTTGACCTCTGAACCATACAGACACTGGAAGACAAAACAGGGGAAGTAAACAAGCACAGACATTTGCACTCCAGGAATCGTATTACCCCCAAAACGAAGTTACTTAAAAATGTAAGTTAAGGGCTTCCCTGGTGGCACAGTGGTTGGGAATCTGCCTGCCGATGCAGGGGACGCGGGTTCGTGCCCCGGTCCGGGAGGATCCCGCATCCTGCAGAGCGGCTGCGCCCGTGAGCCATGGCCACTGGGCCTGCGCGTCCGGAGCCTGTGCTCCGCGGCGGGAGAGGCCGCGGTGGTGAGAGGCCCGCGCACCGCCAAAAAAAAAAAGTAAGTTAAAAGTATATACCATTGGGCTTCCCTGGTGGCGCAGTGGTTAAGAGTCCGCCTGCCAATGCAGGGGACACGGGTTCGTGCCCCGTTCCGGGAAGATCCCACATGCCGTGGAGCGGCTGGGCCCGTGAGCCATGGCCGCTGAGCCTGCGCGTCCGCAGCCGGTGCTCCGCAACGGGAGAGGCCACAACAGTGAGAGGCCTGCGTACCGCAAAAAAAAAAAGTATATACCATTACACGTGCACCAAATTGGCACGAACAGAAAAAAGGTAAAAGGCAAGTGCTGGTGAATACGTGGAGAAATAGGAACTCTCATATCACACCGGGAGGAGGTATAAATAAATGTATTCACGTAGAACACTTTAGCTTAACCTACCGAAGGAAAAGATGCTTATACCTCGCAGCCCGGCAGAGCCGTCTCTAGGTACATCCGCTACAGATGTCTGTGAACAACTGTAACAGGATGGCCATACACGTATGTTCACAGCATCTTTGCTCTCACGGGCTCCCAGACGGAAATAATGCAAGTGAAGACTAACAGTACAACTGGCAACTTGTGGTAAATGTATATAATGAAATAATATACGGAAATGGAAGACAGCGGAAGAGAGCACGAAAAATGGATACCACATATGAATCCTGCAACGGTAGCACTGAGCGAAAGAAGCAGGATGTACATTTCAAACATATTCATACAAATACACGTGCATGGGCATACACATACATACACATTATCTCCCCAAATGACTCCAAGTACAAATGTTAAAACTGGAAAAATTACATTGTTTGGGGATACAAAAATAGGAAGTAAAACTATTTTTTTCAGAAAGCAAGAAAAGGATTATTCCGGAAGTGAGATGAATAATTGCCTCCGGTGGGGAGAAAGGAACCTGTGATGAGAGAGGAACCTGTGGGGGGGGCCCTCTGGGCTCCTGGCAATATTTCACTGGCTGACCTAGTAGCAGTTGTTCCACTGTTTGCATTATAATTTTTCACTGTAAATATACATTTTATGCACTTGTCTGTAAACACATTTCACACACACACACACACAAACACACACGCAAATAAGTAATAGAGCACAAGGCGGGGCTTGAGGACAAGGGAGTTCTGGAAGGGTCTAGGTGTACTCGGGCAGCCAGTTCTGCTCTTACAGGGTCAGAGGGTGCAGAGTGGGGACACAGGGCAGGGAAAAGGACAAAGAGGTGGAAGGAGCCAGATGCTGTGGTGAAGGGACACGACCAAATGTGTATTTTGAGTAACTAAGCCCCGGCACCAGCGACGAAGAGGGACTACAGTGGCAGCTGGGGAGATCAGAAAACATGTGACTACAGCATCCTGTCAAGGACCAGCTGCCCCTGAGATAAAACGGTGGCATCGGGGAGGAGGGGGAAGACGCATGCTGGAGAAAGAATTCAGAACAGATTCTTCAGCTCCTCACTAGCACCTGGGTGAGAAGGAGAGCCGAGAACCAAAGACAAAGCAAAGGCTGATATTCTAGGTCTCTGAGACAGTGGTAAGGTCTTTGACAGAAAAGCAGAGCAAAGTGAGATACACAGTGTTACGTGAGATTTCAGGAAAATATCTATTGCTCTGCCATGGAACAATTTCTTTCCCCTTCCTACAGAGAAGACAAAATGACAGCAGGTGTATAACTCTTGCTCTTAGGCAACGTATGCCAGCAGTCCACACTGACCCCTCTCCCCTTTCTTTGCATTGTTTGCATGTTTCCAGGACATCCTTTTCAGTGATGCTGATGGCTCGTTCTGATGCTCCCTTTCTCTTTAGGGAAGAATAATGTCCCTTTGCTTAAGAATTCACAAGGAATGACACAGCAATCCCACTACTGGGCATATGCCCAGAGAAAACCATAATGCAGAAAGACACATGCACCCCAGTGTTCACTGCAGCACTATTTACAATAGCCAGGACATGGAAGCAACCTAAATGCCCATCGACAGACGAATGGATAAAGAAGAAGTGGTACATATATACAATGGAATATTACTCAGCCATAAAAAGGAACTAAACTGTATCATTGGTAGAGACGTGGATGGACCTAGAGTCTGTCATACAGAGTGAAGTCAGAAAGAAAAAAACAAATACTGTATATTAACACATATATGTGGAACCTAGAAAAACGGTACAGATGAACCAGTTTGCAAAGCAGAAATAGAGACACAGATGTAGAGAACAAACGTATGGACACCAAGGCAGGAAAGTGGAGGTGGCGGGGGGTGGTGGGATGAATTGGGAGATTGGGATTGACATATATACACTAATATGTATAAAATGGATAACTAATAAGAAACTGCTGTGTAAAAAAAGTAAAATTAAATTCAAAATAGAAAAAAAAAGATAGAGGCTGATCTTGCCTCAGGAAGACACACAAGGAAGAGCCACAGCCGACTCTTGCCAACATGTAACAAAACCAAGAAATAAAACTTTAATCTTGGAAACAACTGGGTTTGTTTTGTTGTTGTTTTACCACAGCATAACCTGTAAAACTTTTAAAATATATAAAATATACCAGTGGAATAGTTTCGGAAGCCAGAAAGATGGTAAAACATGTTAAGTAATGGGGAAACATTTGACAATGCTATCAACATCAATAATGTGGAATAAAGTTATACATCAAACGAAAAAAAAACAAAAAACAAAAAGAAATAGAAAAAGAATTCACAAGGAAAATGGTATTACGCTTTAAGAAGATTACAGTTCAAATTAATTAGCAAGCATAATCCCTGGCCTTTCCACTCAGGACAACTGCCCTTCCAATTGGTGAGTGGATGGATGGTCGAGAGTCAGTGGAAGGCTGCCTCAGCCCTGCTCTGCACTCCCACCTGTCCCCTACATGAGTGGGCAGTAGCTGCTCCAACACTTGGAGCCTTCTGCCTTCCTCTGAGGATGGAGTGTGATGGGGGAATCCAGTGGCTAAGGATAATTTAGTTTGGTTATTCCCTTTAGCTGAAACTATAAGGACATGTGACACCCCTTGACCCATTTCTATCATTTGGTGTCCTGAAATTTACTCACTGGGGTTCAGAAAATCTAAATAAGATCTGGCCACAAGAGAGGAATTACCCTCAAATTTCTGGCAGTTCTCAAAATAATCAGTTTTGAAGAAACAAGCGGTTCAGTTTTCTATATTTGAGGTGTGAGAGTAACATCTGGAAGAGACCCAGCCAAGTGTTGGAAATGTGGGTTTAATTTGAGATGGAAGCCAGAGCTAGAGTCACTGGCGTATCTGTGCCAGAGACGAGCAAAGGAGCTCTGGAAAATGATGATGACAATGACAATGGGAGTTAACGAGTATGGACGGTTACTATGTGCCAGGCTCCGCGCTCAGCACTAAGTAAACTTGATCTCATGGAATTCTTACAGCAGTGCTACAGAGAGACTTTTCTGTCCATTCTCCAGATGAGTAACCTGAGGCTCAGAGAGATTTAGTGGTTTTCTTCAGGTCACACAGACCTAACTGAAGGAGAAGCACTCTGAGCCATTACAGTAAACTTTTTAGCATCCTGCCCTCCCGCTTGCTTTTGCTTTAATGCAATTATGCTAAACTGAATCCCCTTCTAGAAGTGACATCCTTTATTTGCAAGTCCAGGGGCTAAAAGGGGGTGGGTGATCTTCCACTTCTCTTGAGAGAATTGGCAAGCAGTGAGATTCGCTGTGAAAACTTTAGGGAGAGAGGAAAACTAACACGTTTACACTCAGCCCTGATTCTTCCCATTCTACCTTTGAAAATTTCCTGAGTTGCTTCCTGTGGGTGAGTGGATGGGTGCTGGCAGATAGTTTTAAGCAGCTGGCACCCTGTGGTGATAAGGGATGAGGTGGCTGAAATGTAATTCCTTATTGAGGGCTGGATAAAAACAGAGTAAACACCTCAGCTGACAGCTCAGCTCAGGGGCAATAACAGACATGTAGGTTGGGAAGCTGGCAGCCACCAATTTTATTAAAGGATTCTTCTGTTTGAATTACACATCATGTTACAAAGATAATATTGGATCAATGTGTACATTATGTACTTATCCGTTGATAATACTAAGGAGGTATTTTATATCTAGATGACATCTCAGACAGATATTTTAAGGATAAGCAAAGTGTGTTATCAAGAGACCTGGCTTTTCAGTTATACTTTGGTGGTTTTAAAAACATTTTCAGGAACTGCAGAGCTCCGCCAGAGCTGACTCCACCGTGTGGCTCACAAGGTCTTGGTGCTCCGGCCGGGTGTCAGGCCTGAGCCTCTGAGGTGGGAGAGCTGAGTTCAGGACATTCGACCACCAGAGAACTGCTGGCCCCACGTAGTATCAGTCAGCGAGAACTCTCCCAGAGATCTCCGTCTCAATGCTAAGACCCAGCTCCACTCAATGACCAGCAAGTTCCAGTGCTGGACACTCTATGACAAACAACTAGAAAGACAGGAACACAACCCCACCCATTAGCAGAGACGCTGCCTAAAAGAATAATAAGTTCACAGACACCCCAAAACACACCACTGGACACGGTTCTGCCCACAAGAAAGACAAGGTTCAGGCTAATTCACCAGAACACAGGCATCCCCTACACAAGGAATCCTACACAACCCACTGAACCAACCTTAGCCACCGGGGGACAGACATCAAAAACAACGAGAACTACAAACCTGCAGCCTGCGAAAAGGAGACCCCAAACACAGTAAGATAAGCAAAATGAGAAGACAAAGAAACACACAGCAGATGAAGGAGCAAGATAAAAACCCACCAGACCTAACAAATGAAGAGGAAATAGGCAGTCTACCTGAAAAAGAATTCAGAATAATGATAGCAGAGATGATCCAAAATCTTGGAAATAGAATAGAGAAAATGCAAGAAACATTTAACAAGGACCTAGAAGAACTAAAGAGCAAACAAACGATGATGAACAACACAATAAATGAAATATAAAATTCTCTAGAAGGGATCGATAGCAGAATAACTGAGGCAGAAGAACGGATAAGTGACCTGGAAGATAAAATAGTGGAAATAACTACTGCAGAGCAGAATAAAGAAAAAAGAATGAAAAGAACTGAGGACAGTCTCAGAGACCTCTGGGACAACATTAAACACACCAACATTCGAATTATAGGGGTCCCAGAAGATGAAGAGAAAAAGAAAGGGACTGAGAAAATTTTTGAAGAGATTATACTTGAAAACTTCCCTAATATGGGACAGGAAATAGTTAATCAAGTCCAGGAAATGCAGAGAGTCCCATACAGGATAAATCCGAAGAGAAACACACCAAGACACATATTCATCAAACTATCAAAAATTAAATACAAAGACAAAACATTAAGAGCAGCAAGGGAAAAGCAACAAATAACATAAAAGGGAATCCCCATAAGGTCAAGAGCTGATCTTTCAGTAGAAACTCTGCAAGCCGGAAGGGAGTGAGAGAACATATTTAAAGTGATGAAAGGGAAAAACCTACAACCAAGATTACTCTACCCAGCAAGGATCTCATTCAGATTTGACAGACAAATAAAACCTTTACAGACAAGCAAAAGCTAAGAGAATACAGCACCACCAAACCAGCGTTACAACAAATACTAAAGGAACTTCTCTTGGCAGGAAACGTAAGAGAAAGAAAAGACCTACAATAACAAACCCAAAACAATTCAGAAAATGGTAATAGGAACATACATATCAGTAATTCCTTTATATGTAAATGGATTAAATGCTCCAACCAAAAGACATACACTGGCTGAATGGATCCAAAAACAAGACCCATATATATGCTGTCTACAAGAGACCCATTTCAGACCTAGGGACACATACAGACTGAAAGTGAGGGATAGAAAAACATATTCCATGCAAAGGGAAATCAAAAGAAAGCTGGAGTAGCAATTCTCATATCAGACAAAATAGACTGTAAAATAAAGACTTACAAGAGACAAACAAGGACACTACATAATGGACAAGGGATCAATGCAAGAAGAAGATATAACAATTGTAAATACTTATGCACCCAACATAGGACACCTCAATACATAAGGCAAATGATAACAGCCATAAAAGGGGAAATCGACAGTAACACAGTAATAGTCGGGGACTTTAACACCGCACTTTCACCAAGAGACAGATAATCCAAAATGAAAATAAATAAGGAAATACAAGCTTTAAATGACACCTTAAACAAGATGGACTTAATTGATATTTAAAGGACATTTCATCCAAAAACAACAGAATACACTTTTTTCTCAAGTGCTCATGGATCATTCTCCAGGATAGATCATATTGTGGGTCACAAATCAAGCCTTGGTAAAGTTAAGAAAATTGAAATCAAATCAAGGATCTTTTCTGACCACAACGCTCTGAGACTAGAGAGCAATTACAGGAAAAAACTGTGAAAAATACAAACACATGGAGGCTAAACAATACACTACTAAATAACCAAAAGATCACTGAAGAAATCAAAGGAGAAATCAAAACACACCTAGAAACAAATGACAATGAAAACACAACGACCCAAAACCTATGGGATGCAGCAAAAGCAGCTCTAAGAGGGAAGTTTATAGCAATACAATCCTACCTCAAGAAACAAGAAACATCTCAAATAAAGAACCTAACCTTACACCTAAAGAAATAGAGAAAGCAGAACAAAAACCCCCAAAGCTAGAAGAAGGAAAAAATCATAAAGATCAGATCAGAAATAAATGAAAAAGAAATGAAGGAAACAATAGCAAAGATCAATAAAAGTAAAAGTGGGTTCTTTGAGAAGATAAACAAACTTGATAAATATTTCGCCAGACTCATCAAGAAAAAGAGGGAGAGGACTCAAATCAATAAAATTGGAAATGAAAAAGGAGAAGTTACAGCAGACACTGCAGAAATACAAAGCATCCTAAGAGACTACTATAAGCAACTCTATGCCAATAAAACGGACAACCTGGAAGAAATGGACAAATTCTTAGAAAGGTATAACCTTCCCAGACTGAAAGAGTAAGAAACAGAAAATATGAACAGACCAATCAAGACCAATCACAAGTAATGAAATTGAAAGTGTGATTAAAAATCTTCCAACAAACAGAAGTCCAGGACCAGATGGCTTCACAGGTGAATTCTATCAAACATTTAGAGAAGAGCTAACACCCATCCTTCTCAAACTCTTCCAAAAAATTGCAGAGGAAGGAACACTCCTAAACTCATTCTGTGAGACCACCATCACCCTGATACCAAAACCAAAGATACTAGAAAAAAAGAAAATTACAGACCAATATAACCGGTGAATATAGATGCCAAAATCTTCAACAAATTACTAGCAAACAGAATCCAACAACACATTAAAAGGATCATACACCATGATCAAGTGGGATTTATCCCAGGGATGCAAGGATTCTTCAATATATGCAAATCAATCTATGTGATACATCATATTAACAAATTGAAGAAGAAAAACCATATGATCATCTCAATAGATGCAGAAAAAGCATTTGACGAAATTCAACACACATTTATGATAAAAACTCCTCACAAAATGGGCATAGAGGGAACTTACCTCAACATACTAAAGGCTGTATACGACAATCCCACAGCAAACATCATTCTCAATGGCAAAAAACTGAAAGCATTTCCTGTAAGATCAGGAATAAGACACGGATGTCCACTATCACCACTATAATTCAACATAGTTTTGGAAGTCCTAGCTACGGCAATCAGAGAAGAAAAAGAAATAAAAGGAATACAAATTGGAAAAGAAGAAGTAAAACTGTCACTGTTTGCAGATGACATGATACTATATACATAGAGAATCCTAAAAATGCCACCAGAAAACTGTTAGAGCTAATCAATGAATTTGGTAAAGTTGCAGGATACAAATTAATGTACAGAAATCTCTTGCGTTCCTGTACACTAACAACGAAAGATCAGAAAGAGAAATTAAGGAAACAATCACATTCAACATTGCAACAAAAAGAATAAAATACCTAGGAATAAACCTACCTAAGGAGGGAAAAGACCTATACTCAGAAAACTATAAGACACTGATGAAAGAAATCAAAGATGACACAGAGATGGAGAGATATACCATATTCTTGGATTGGAAGAATATTGTGAAGATGACTATACTATCCAAAGCAATCTACAGATTCAGTGCAATCCCTATCAAATAACCAGTGGCATTTTTTACAGAACTAGAACAAAAAATCTTAAAATTTGTATGGAGACAAAAAAGTCCCCAAATAGCCAAAGCAGTCTTGAGGGGAAAAAATGGAGCTGGAGGAATCAGACTCCCTGACTTCAGACTATACTACAAAGCTACAGTAATCAAGACAGTATGGTACTGCACAAAAACAGAAAGATAGATCAATGGAACAGGATAGAGAGCCCAGAGGTAAACCCATGCACATATGGTAACCTTCCCTTTGACAAAGGAGGCAAGAATATACAATGGAGAAAAGACAACCTATTCAACAAGTGGTGCTGGGAAAACTGGACAGCTACACGTAAAAGAATGAAATTAGCACACTTCCTAACACCATACACAAAAATAAACTCAAAATGGATTAAAGACCGAAATGTAAGGCCAGACACTTTAAAACTCTTAGAGGAAACATAGGCAGACACTCTATGACATAAATCACAGCAGGATCCTTTTTGACCCACCTCCTAGAGAAATGCAAATAAAAACAGAAGTAAACAAATGGGAACTAATGCAACTTAAAAGCTTTTGCACAGGAATGGAAACCGTAAACAAGACGAAAAGACAGCCCGCAGAATGGGAGAAAATATTTGCAAATGCAGCAACTGACACAGGCTTAATCTCCAAAATTTACAAGCAGCTCATGCAGCTCAATATCAAAAAAACAAACCACCCAATCCAGAAATGGGCAGAAGACCTAAATAGACATTTCTCCAAAGAAGATATACAGATTGCCAACAAACACATGAAAGGATGCTCAACATCACTAATCATTACAGAAATGCAAATCAAAACTACAGTGAGATAACACCTCACAGACATCAGAATGGCCATCATCAAAAAATCTACAAACAATAAGTGCTGGAGAGGGTGAGGAGAAAAGGGAACCCTCTTGCACTGTTGGTGGGAATGTAAATTGATACAGCCACTATGGAGAATAGTATGGAGGTTCTTTAAAAAACTAAAAATAGGGGCTTCCCTGGTGGCGCAGTGGTTGAGAGTCCACGTGCCAATGCAGGGGACATGGGTTTGTGCCCTGGTCCGGAAAGATCCCACATGCTGCGGAGCGGCTGGGCCCATGAGCCATAGCCGCTGAGCCTGTGTGTCTGGAGCCTGTGCTCCGCAACGGGAGAGGCCACAACAGTGAGAGGCTCGCGTACCGCAAAAAAACCCAAACCAAACAGACAAACAAAAAACTAAAATTAGAACTACCACAGGACCCAGCAATCCCACTACTGGGCATATACCCTGAGAAAACCGTAATTCAAAAAGATATATGTACCACAATGTTCATTGCAACACTGTATTTCCAATAGCCAGGACATGGAAGCAACCTAAGTGTCCATCGAGAGATGAATGGATAAAGATGATGTGGCACATATATACAAAAGAATATTACTCAGCCATAAAAAGAAACGAAATTGAGTTATTTGTAGTGAGGTGGATGGACCTAGAGTCTGTCATACAGAGTGAAGTAAGTCAGAAAGAGAAAAACAAACACCGTATGCTAACACATATATATGGAATCTAAAAAACAAAAAAAAGTGGTTCTGAAGAACCTAGGGGCAGGACGGGAATAAAGAGGCAGATCTACTAGAGAATGGACTTGAGGACACGGGGAGGGGGAAGTGTAAGCTGAGACAAAGTGAGAGAGTGGCATGGACACATATACACTGCCAAATGTAAAATAGATAGCTAGTGGGAAGCAGCCACATAGCACAGGGAGATCAGCTCAGTGCTCTGTGACCACCTAGAGGGGTGGGATAGGGAGGGTGGGAGGGAGACGCAAGAGGGAGGAGATATGGGAATGTATGTATACTGACAGCTGATTCACTTTGTTATACAGCAGAAACTAATGCAGCATTGTAAAGCAATTATATACTCCAATAAAGATGTTAAACAAACCAAAGCAAAACAAAAACCATTTTCAGCCGCATAATGTGGCAGAGACCACAGTCAGGAACGCGTGGTTCCAAGCTCTGCCGTTTACTTACTGTGACACTGATCAAGCTGCTTAACCTCTCGCGGCTTTATTTTTTGTTCCCTCATCATATTACTGGATCATGCCATCTCCAAAGTCGTTTCCAGCTGTAAGTCTCAGATTTCTTTGAATTTATACAGTAATTATCGAAATATAATCATAAATCTTAAATTCTTAAGAGACGATGAAGCACATCGTATTTTCACTTGTGTCCGAGCAGAACCATCACTTTGATAAAATTCTGAATATACACGATCCTCCCTGTTCCCCTTTGAGTCTATGAGAGGGTCAGCCAACTTCTGCTAGAAATCCCATAGCCTAGCTGGTCTAATGTCTCTAAACCAGACTTTGATACAGTCTGTTGGCAGAGAGAAGTGTAACCAAACCAGACTGGAGTCTCAGTAAGACAAACATGGGTAAATTGTCGGGCTGCACACAGCAAAGCTTATTTCCATGTCTCAACAGATGGTTAGGAAAACAATGTCTTGTTGATCTGCTTGGAACAAATCAGATACAAAAACTCTTCTATATAATGAGGGAGTATGTGAGCAGTTTGTGTATGTTTATCAGTGTGTACATGTGTATGTGTCTGTGTGTACACAGCATAATGCAGCCCTGAAGGAATTGGGAAACATTGAAGCGTAGCAAGAGGAAGGTCTAGAAAAAGTTTTGTAAATAGAATCCTATTTAATGTCAAAGGAAATCAGCAGGGATATATGAAGGGCCTGCAACAAGGTCCCAGAATTGTCTAGAAATAAGCAGGTTACGAGTACTGTTCTAATTGTTAATACTTGGTGCATTTTTATTATTTCCATTTGCTAGCATGCCAGTAGACTCCAGGAGCACTTTCTTTGCAGCTGTGTAATACTTTCTGTTTTTCAGGTTATACTGATCAGGCTGTGAGACAATCACAGCAATGTTTGTGATCCCTATTTCTATTGATTTTGCCCTTGGAACAAATGGAAAAAACCAAAAAGATGAAAACTGAAGTAACAAAGAAACACAAAACACATCAAACACTCACACAGGTCGCTATACCAACATACAAACTAGGGTTTTTCCACCTCAGCACTAGGGACGTTTTGGGTCAGATAATTTTTTGTTTGGGGGGACTGTCCTCTCTGTATTGTACGATATTTAGCAGTATCCTGGGCGTCTACCCACTATATAACAGCAGCATCCCCCTCACCCAGTTTGACACCAAAGTTTACACTTTGCCAAATGTCCTCTGGGAGGGATGCACATATATATCCTTATATATAGACATATGTATGTATATATGCACATATATTCATGCATATGTATCAGTGACATCACATCTGTATTTGCCTGGCACTTTCAACTTCATGAAATATTTTGTGAACTTTCAGATTTAGAAGGGACTGGGATATCAAGAGTAGCCACATAATTTTATAGATAAAGGAAACTGCAGCCCAGAGATGTAAAATAACGACTATCCACCCAGCCACCGTAATTCGTCTTTTGGTATTATTCACAAGAACACCAGAGCTTAAAGAGATCTCAGCGTCATCAAATCCAGTCCCTATTTCACAGACAATAAAATTAGATCTCTGCTTTTTGTTTTTCTGCCCTTCTACCCATTCCACTGATCATTTGGATCAACTGCACTAATGGTTTACTGGGTATTCAGTGAATCTTAATTTTATCCTTCAAGGTGATAGAATTTGTGCCCAAATTACTTGAAGAGTAGCTTCACAAAGCATGTTCCCTTTGATTAAGTAAGTGGCAGCAGGTGGAGACAGCTCCAGGCTTGGGTCTCACACTTGCTGAGTTCTACTTAGGACCCATGGCAGCAAGAGGACAATTATCTAGTCAACTGCTGTGGAGGGAACGTCATGTCATAAACATGACCAAGTTTACACCATCATAATTAATCAGACAACTGCTCTAGTGTGACGGCAGTTAACACTTCACAGAATTGGAACTGTCTTTTTAGTCCCATAAAACACTGTTACATTAAGGCTGAGTTCTATTTACATAAGCCAAGTCCACATTTGGATGCTAATTAGCAAAATAATACCCACAATGCAATTCCACATATATGTATCGCCTCAGGGTGGAAATACATTAAATAACATATTAAATGAAATAGGATTGTGTCAATATATTTGCTATAGAAGAATACTTAAAATCCCTTATTAAAAAAAAATCAGACTCTTCACATTTTTTAAAGCTGTCCTAAAATTACTGTCTTTTAAAAATGTAGCTTTTGGGGACTATCAAGATAGGACTATACAGACTATATAAAGAACTACTTTAAAAGAGCAAAGAGCAGAGCTGCTTCTGTGCATTAATTGCATGTAAATATGTCAGGAGTTTGGAAAGGGCTGATTGCAGTTTGCAAATGCTAGTACAGGGTTTTCGGCCATCATGATGTTATATCACCTTCTTATGTTTGACAGCAGAAATAAGACATTCGTACTTCTAGGTGGCATGCATTTTGCTACTCAAAACCCAAGGCTCTCATTTTCTATCACCGTTTGAATTATTAGTTTCACAGCATTTGAGGATTCCTGAGTTTCAGTACATATTGATTTTTTTTTTTTTGCGGTACGCGGGCCTCTCACTGTTGTGGCCTCTCCACATATTGATTTTTTACTTATCAACATTCGTATACCAAAGCAATTACTATCATGCGTCAGAATGATAATAAACCCGATTTTAAAGCACGAAGGTAAAATATCTGTATTTGTCTGGAATGAAGTATTTTTAAATCTGAGAAAGTCAATTATTATTCCAAGAGCAATCATGACATGGGTAAGAAATGAGTGATCCAAGAGAGGGGAAGGTGCAAAGGAGGCATTTACCAGGCACTGAGGGAAAAGTGAACGAGGATAGATGTCCAGTTAGAACTCAGCTGGCAACTCAAATGTCTGCTAGGTATCACTGATAAAGGTCAAGGGGAACAGAGTTATGACAGTGAACTTTAAAAACACTGACAGGAAACAAGATTACTCGTTTCCATGTACCTTGCCTTGCTATTCATAAAACCAATAGTCCCTTCACAGAAAGGTTTATTGATTTACACAGACACTCATTTGTCATATCCTGTAGAGTACGTCAAAAGCTGTCCGAGTATTTCAAATATGCTCTGCAAATTTGCTTTCTCACCTGTGTGTAGTCTGGGATATTGGCTCTAAGATCATTTTCAATATGAAGGGCTTGATTCAAGAGAAAGTCGGCAACTTAACAAACATGTAGCTTTGAGACCCCTCCCTGATGGCTTATTGAGAAGTTGCTCTCATTGTTCATGGACACTAATGGGGAATTCATGGTGTAAGAGGATGGCAACCACTGGATGCAGACGGGATTCACCTAGGCGGACAAGACATGCTCATTGTCCTGTTCATCCCCATGAAATTCCCTGACTTCCCTTGTAGTTTGTCGTTTTCACCTGCTTATGACTGTTTGGTGCCAGGCCCAGCATTACGTGTGGGAGGCAATATGGAGTCGCGGATGCGGGGGAGGAGGGCGATGTGGGTGTGAATTCTGGTTCCATAATTTATTAGCACTCTCACCCTGGGCAAGTCACTTACCCCCTTTACCACTCAGATTCCTCATCTATAAAATGGGGGTATAAATAATACCTGGATCACAGGTCATTGCGAGGCTCAAATGAGATAATATATGGAAAGCACTGAAGAAGATGCCCGATTCCCAGTCATGCTACATTGTAGAGCTGTAGCCACCTGCCACCTGTGACTATTCATATTTAACTTAAATTAATTAAAATGAAAAATTCAGGTCCTCAGTCACACCGGCCACACTTCAAACTCTCAACAGCCATGTGGCTAAGTGGCTACTGTATCAGCACAGATAAGAGAATATTTCCAACATTACAGAAAGTTCTACTGGATAGCACTATTCTAGAGGTTGACATATTTTTATATTCATTAACTAATCTTTTACAGGCATTATGATTTAATCCGGGGCACAGGCCCATGCTTGATAGTCAATGAAAATTACTGAATGTGCTGACTTGAGAAATACATGTTGACAGACCTCAACTCATTATATTTTTCTTACACTTTTTTCTTCCAAATCATGTTTTCATCTTTATCTCAATTTGTCCTTATAATATCCTTGTGAGGTAAAATATGTTAGACATTCATCATTTTCATATCATAGAGAAACAGATACAAGGAGAGTGTCTATGTTCATATGAGCAAACAATGTCTATCCCTTGGAGAGTTTTGAGAATAAGAAACTAATAAAGTAAGGGATATTACTCAGGAGGAATGGAGTTCTTATTTTTCCTGACTCAAAATTAGTAAGAGTTTATCGGAAAAAACATGGAAAAGATACACAAGTATGAAGAAAACAAAAATTGCTCAACATTACACAACCCTTAGACAGCCGCCATTAGTGTTACGTTGTCACTTTAGAGAAGTATAAAATATATATTGTATATTACAGTTCATTTATTAGGTGACAATTTTGCTTTCACTTAAAACAGAGCGGACATTTTCTCACTCCATTAAAAATTACTGGGCAACATATTTAATGAATGCACAAGAGTTTATTATGGGGATATGTTACAGATTATTTAAACATTTCCCATATTTGCTATCGAAAATAATGTTGCAAAGACTGTGCTTAAACATAAATTTCATTTTAAATCATGGATTATTTCTTTGGGATGCAGCCCTGGAAGTAGAATTACTGGGTGAAAGCCCTAGAATGCTGTCAGAGGTTCCTGATACATTATTACCACTTGGCCTCCTGGAAAGGCTTTATCAATTTTCACTTCCCCAGGAGTAAATGTGTCACCGCAGCTCCTCCAGTGCTGATTAGTACCTTCTAAACATGTTGCCAGTTTTGCAGGCAAAACATACTTTTGTTATTTCATGTTTTATATCTTTCATTACACATAAGGCTAATTTTCTCCCTGTGTTTATTAGCTAAAGGTATTTTCTATTCTGTGAATTGTCTCTTCATATCCTTTGCCCAGATTCTTGTCACAATGTTTTCATTACGGATTTATATTAAATCTTCATATATTGAGAATAGCAGAAATTGTTGTAGTTCTGAAATCTTTTTTCTTTTCCTGTCTTTTAATTTTGTGGTATTTTCATCTTCATAACTTTTAAATGTTTACAAAGTCCAATAAACCTTCTTTCTCCTTTGTGATTTCCTTCATTGACTTTTAAATTAGAAAGTCCTTTTCCCAATGGAGAGCAATTAGATAGTCACTTTTGTTTTCTTCAAGTTTAATAATGTTTCAATGTGCTTTTTTGGTACATTTACCTCTTTGACCCATATGGGATTTATATTATGTTATGCTGTCAGGTAAGCATCTTATTTTCTTTCCAAATAGTGATAAAATGGTTCCAGAACACTTACAGAATCAGCCTTTGTTTTCTGGTTGATATGTGATATCCCTTTTATAAGCATTAAACATTTAAAATGGTAAGGTCTACTGCCACATAACTTGCACTGTTTTACCCATCTACCTGATGTAGAATGATATCCACACTGCTTTAAATGACATGAGTCCATACCATTCTAATATGAGAGCAAGCCAACATTTGTTATTCCTTTTATTTTTAAATATTTCTTGGTTTTTCTTCTATATGATCTATGGAACCATTTTAAACTTTTGTTAAGTTCTTCCCATTTGCCTCCTATTATCCAATTGATTTTGATTTCTTTTAGAATTTAATTCAACCTCAAATTATTCTGGGAAGAAGTATCAGCTTTGCAATGTTTAGCCTTTCCATCCAGGAACATGGTATGTCTCTTTATTAAATTCTTTATTTATCTCAATAAGTTCAATAATTTCCTTTAAAATGGTTCTGCACTTTTCTTTAAATAGTATTTTAAGACATACTACAGTTATGTACCAAATTTCCTCCAATTACTTTTGAACCATTATTCCTCATTGACAGAAAAGTACTGATTTTTGTAATACTTTTATCGAACTCTTTTATTAATTGTAAGGTTTTTTCCAGTTGATCTTCTCAAGTTTGTAATGTAGATAATGCCACTTGCAAATAATAAATGTTTTCCTCCTTTTCAATAACCGTGGTTTTATTTCTGATTCACATACAGGTATCCCCTGGATTCTGAAAGCTCCCTTTATACTACTGTGGTTTTATGAAACACCTACATTAGTACCTATTTCCATTAACTGGAAGAAATTCAAAGAGGACTTTTGCTTTTACAAAAAAAGGTGAAAAACAAAAATAGCATTCAGCGTTTGTTCTGCAGCAAGAAAGTCATTATAGAGGTGCCATGCACCCCAGTAGGGAGAATGGCCCCGGCAAACTTCTTCCCCAGAAACTACATTCAGCATCTGAGCCTCAGGCTGCCATAGCTTTGAACTGTGTGAGCATGTGTGGTTTTTCTGGATTTATTCTGTGCATCTGTTAGCAAGGTATGTCCTAAGGTAATTGCTTCTTCACTTTACACCATTTCGACTTACAAAGGATTTCATAGGAACACTCTACTTTCAGATAGCAGGGGAAACCTGTATTAAAGAATGAGGCAGAACTTCCAAAATGTTAACGAAGGCTTGCTAATCACTGGCACTATGGTTCCTGACTACAGTTTAATATCTACAGCATATTTTCCTACTGAGAGTGATATTGGCTACCAAATTAAGATATTCTTTATCCTATTAAGGAATTATACATTAACTTTTAATTTTCTAAGAGTTTAAACAGGAATTGGTTTGGAATTGACTGAAAGGCTTTTGATCTATAATTTTCTCTATGCTGGAGTATGGTCTTCTTTGTCAGATTTGCATATTGTTTCTCCCTATTCTAATTTCTGGACTAACAGAACAAGAAAATTATCTAATGCTTGAAATTTTACAAGAATTTGTCTATAGACCATCTGACTAAAGAGACTGAATTCTGATTAACTAGATGAGGGATAATCAGTTGTTAATAAAAGTGCCAACAATATTGTAGACGCAGGTGGTCATTTTCCAGATGAGGGATTATGGCGTAAAGAGGGAAGGGCTCTTGGAGTTGTCATCACCCTGCAGAAGCGATATGGACCCAAATTTGGTTTGGATGTTGACACTGATGATGCTACATATACACCAAGAAGGCAGAAACAGGTTTTTTTACTCAATAATGTGGCTTTCTGGGGAGATGAGAGAAGTCTTCCAAGTAGGTCTGAAAATGGCTTGGGAAAGCCAGAGCTCACGTGGTTTGAGCTTTCCGACAGCGCCGAAGGAGGAAACACTGGGGATTTTTTTAATCACCTTGCCCAGATGTGGGACAGAAGGGGAAAGGAGAGTAGTGGGATTGGAAGGCTGTCAGCAAACATCCAAAATGGAGTCCATATCCTTCTTACAGTCCAGGTGGAGGGAGGAGCAGAAGAACACTGACTTTTTTTTTTTTTTTTTTTTTTTTTTTTTAAAGTACGCGGGCCTCTCACTGCTGTGGCCTCTCCCGTTGCGGAGCACAGGCTCTGGACGCACAGTCTCAGCGGCCATGGCTCACGGGCCCAGCCGCTCTGCGGCATGTGGGATCGTCCCGGACCGGGCCACAAACCCGTGTCCCCTGCATCGGCAGGCGGACCCTCAACCACTGCACCACCAGGGAAGCCCAAGAACACTGACTTGATGGTGAAGAGGAAGGGAATTAAAGTTAATGGCAGGTGACCTCAGGAGCTTGGGAGGTGGTAAAACAGCAACTCTCCTCCATATTCAAAAGTGCACTATGGATAAGGGATTCAGAGTACAAAGGAATTTTTGTTCTTGACAGGTGTTACTTGAATGATTTACTATTTTGAAAAACATTTACTGAATTCATACTATGTACGAGGAATTGTGACTTTTGCGCTGTAATCAATATATTTGTTATCGAAATTCCAAAAGGCTATTTCAAACACTGGAGAGTAGAAATAAAGAACGTAGCCACTTCCTAGCATTATAGCTCACATTCTGGTAAACAGAATTACCTAGAGTAGAACTGCAAAATCTAAATGAATAGGCTTTCTACCGGCAGAGGTAACTGAGTCAACAGTGACTAGCGCATAGTATAATTCATTAATAACATCAATAGCTGAATTTACTGTGTGCCATACGCTTTGTACGCATTAGCTCGTGTAATCTTCAAAGCAACCTTATATGTTGGTACTATTATCACCTCCCCCCAACACACACACTTTATAAAAGTGATGTTCTATGAGGCTAAGGTATTTACTTAAGATCAGAGAAACAGTAAAGGAGGCGTTACGTTTTGAACCTAGATCCTTTGGATTCCAAAAGCACCATTTGCTTTTACGCACTGGGCTGCACAGAATATTCTGCCTGTGAACCTACACAATTATGGTATCGTGGTTCACAGTTCCGGGGGTGTGAGGTCATTTGAATCTCAGCTGCCATTTGCTAGCAATTTCAGCATATTTTAAAAATTCTGCCAGTTAGTTTCCTCGTCTATAAAACTGGGATAATAACAGTACCTATTTCCTAGAACCTCAAGAAGATTAAATGATACAACATATTTAAAGAACTCAGTATACTGCCTAGGACACATTATATACTTAACCTAGGTTAACTCTTTTTATTAATAAGGCCATAAGCATAAACATTAATGTTTACTTGGGAGTAGTGACAGAATATTTAGAATAATATATAAAGAAATACAAATACCTAGGAACTGAAAAACGCTTTTTTCCCATCCTCAACTCTAACCAATGATCACCCAACAAAAGTTAGGCATTTCTGAGGCTGAATAAAGACTTTTCCCAGTTAACCTGAGGCTTTGCTTAAAAGATAAACAATCTTGAGTACATACCAGGCTCTAACTTGGGGGTTTCAGAGGTTCAGATCACTGGGGCAAAAAAGCCTTCAGGTCTTCTTACCAGTAATTTAGAGAAGTCGTCTCACTTTAGCCCAGAAGTATAATAAACCTTCACCTTAAGATGTCTAATTTACTTTTAGAGACTGTGTTCACATCCTCTTCTTTGTAAGAGGGAAAGATACTTCCTATTCCACAAGCCTGAAGCTATCACTGACATTAAGTAAGAGGCAGCATGACTGCCCCACCGTAAGCCTCTTACCCCGGGAGAACACATTTTAGAGCCAACTAGCTAAATCTCCTGTTTAATGTAATCACTCTTTATAAAGCCTCACACTTGGTCAATGCTTTTATATACAAAAGGTTGTTAGCTCTAATAAGAAGCTCATCCTATTCCTGGACACCTCTAATTGTTATAAATTCTTTCTTTAGATTTTCATCCCTAAAACCTTTACTCATTAACTCCTTTTTGCCTTAAGAGCTATATTAAGTAGATGTGGTTCCATAGAAAGTTCTTTAAATATTTACGGATCTAAATGATTTCTTCTTGATTTTTATTTCTCAAATTAAGTAGCTGTGGCATGACTTTCTCTCCATCTTTTCCTACAGGATGTTTCTTTTTAAATTTTATTTTTATTTTTTTAAAATTTTATTGGCGTACAGTTAATTTACAACGTTGTGTTAGTTTCAGGTGTATAGCAAGTGATTCAATTATACATATACATATCTACACAAGATGGTTTCGATTCCTCACCGTCTTGTTGCCCTTTTTTTCTCCCCCCCCCAGTCAGCACTCTGATTTGTCAGTTTCTCACTTGAAATGGGACTGTCCGAAACCAAACCCTTTAAGATGTGGTCTGAGCAGGGCAGAGTGCGGCAGGGCTAATAACAGTCTTTGCAAAGGACATTGTCCTTTTATTGAGCATCTTCTGACTGTCTTAGCGTTTAGTGCATTCCTGACTCATACTGAGCTGATCTTCAACCACTCTCCCAAGTTTTTTTTTTTTTAATACTAATTGCTTTTAAGCCTCCTGATCTAATACATTGAGTTTTTTTAGCCAAATAGGCAGGAAATTTTATTCCTGTTAAACTTTACCTTGTTTATTACAGCCCACTGTTCCAGGATGTTAAGGGAATCACAGGATACTTAGAATTCTGACTCTGACAGAATCACAGTTAGTACTCCTTCCTAGTTTGTATGATCTTTACATCAAAAGCCTGACTTTTCATCTTTTTGTCATCAGTAAAATATAATGAGTAACGTTATTCTCAAGGTGGAGCTCTGTGGTATAATTCTGGAAAGTTTCCTCTAAGTTAATTAGTCATTATCTGGCCGCATCTGTGTACAATGGGGCAGCTGATTATGCATCTATCCAACTGAGCGATCCGCCAACACACATTTCTTCATACTCTCTGAACATTACCATGAGTCAAAAAATAGATGCTCTGTTGAAGTCTTGATGCAACCAAGTTATGGCATCTCCTGACTAATAGTTGTTTTCTTAATCTATTAAAACAGAAAATACCTTATTTTTCGTGAGCCTATGCTGGATCTTAGTGATTATGTCTTTCTTTGTTATTTGCTCCTTTCTAGAAATTTCCCAGGCACCAATTTCAAGCTTCCTGCATTACGGTCTTCAGAATTTTTATTTCTGTTATAAAAATGAGGACTGTATTTTTCCATTTCTGATCTTTTAGCTTATCTCCTATATGCCATTTCCATGGAGATTATCAACAGTGGTTCTAGAATAATATCCAGTACTTGGTATTTATCTGGGCTGGGGGATAATGAGTCATCTAGAGTAGCTAGCTGCTTATACTCTATTGCTTCATCAGTCTTGGGCATAATTCACCCCATTGGGATAATTACCCCATCCTTCCTAATGTGAGGAACACTTTATAGAAACTACAGACAGAAAACAGGTGACTAGCTTTTCCATTTACTGTTCCTGCTGCTATAACTGCTGCCATTTTCATGATGTTACCAAAAAGTCCAAGTGGTTGAGGAATCATATATTATTTTTCTTCTTAGAAAGACAACAATAGTAGTAGGCTTTTAAAAAGCCCTCACCCAATGTGCTAGGCCTTATTAAATTTTTTATATGAAGTTATCTCATTTATTATTCACAATAAACCTATGATGGTAGTACTACTATTATTCCCATTTTACAGATGAGAAACTTTACAATCAGAGCAGTTAAGGAACCTGCCCTAGGCATAGCTAGGAAGACGTGGAGTCAATATTCAAACGGAGCTGTTCCTGATACCAGCAACATTATTATACCATAAAATTATACCATAATATTAACCACCATGCTCCACTGAAATTCACTTCAAAAATGTAAATTTGATCGACACTCTTAACTTTTTGGTAAATTTTGGTCCATTACTGACGTTTGTATTCAATGATGCTATTCTTTTAAATCTGTCCCTATCGTATATTTTAATACTCCTTCCTTCTAGTGAATGCTCACGTCCATTAAAGATCTGATTTTATCCCTGAACTCCCTGGGAGATAATATTATACTTTAATATCTCACCGTGACCTTCCCATTTGCCCTACTGAGGTTGAAGAGGCTCACTACGAGTGTGTGTACACATGCACACAAACGTGCAAAGGCTGCCACCGTCTCTGAAGCACCGCCCACGTGATGGGCACACTGCCTGTTACTCTGCTAAGTGGACTCCATAAGAAGAGAAAGGCCCTGCTTCCCATCTTTGAGTGATAATGGAGAAGTGTGTCCACAGCACACTACAAAGTGGGAAGATTTATTAGTCCCTATTACACGTCTGTTCTGCTTCCCTGCTGGCTCCTGTCAACGCTGGGGCTGCTGATTAACGCCGCTCCCAGCCTCTCCAAGCTGCCCGAGATCCCACCATTCGCTGTTTCTTGCCAGTGGTTGGGGGCATGACCTGGTTAAGCTGGTGAGCTGGAGCTATTTGCAGAAACGACCAGCCTGTGCTCAGGTTGGTCATAAAAGCTAACTAGAGAAATAGCCAGGTTAGGAAAGAGCGCACGTACTTACCTATTCAGCAGAGGCCTAGCTGGACAAATCCTTCTGTCCAAGGTCAGATGCTGGCCTGAGGTGACCAGGTGGTAGTGACAGAAACAGGCAGGCCTGGGGCCCACCTACAGGCCTATACAGGTGCTGCGCCTGCAGCCCGCCAAGCTCTCTGTGACACGATGCCCTTCAGAAAAGGTCACCATATCCGAACTCAGATGTGTTTTCCAATCATGACAGAGCCCCAAATTCAGGTACTCTAAAATTCTTAGTAAAAACAACCCTTAAACATGTTCTACCCCCCAGATATGCTTTCGGAGATAATCAAGTCTATGACTTCCAAGCAATAGGGGGACTAGAGTGAATTTTGTGCCGCTGATCCCTGGCCTGGCACATAACTACCTTGCAGTTAAGCACAGATCAGACTAAGACAAAGTGTTCAAATAAAGAATCCCTCTAAAAAAGTGATTCAAATGAACTTATTACAAAATATAAACACACTCACAGACTTAGAAAACAAACTTTTGGTTACCAAAGGGGAAAGGTCGGCGCAAGGAGGGATAAATTAGGGGTTTGGGATTAACAGATACACACTACTATATATAAAATAGATAATGAACAAGGACCTACTGTAGAGCACAGGGAACTCTACTCAATATTCTGTAATAACCTACATGGGAAAAGAATCTGAAGAAGAATGTATATGTATAATAATCACTTTGCTGTACACCTGAAAGTCACACATTGTAAATCAACTATACTCCAATATAAAATAATTAAATTTAAAAAAAGGCTGTAGACGGAACACTCAGAGTTTTTCAGACTAGCTAGGGTCAACATTCTTTTTTCTTTTTTTGGCGGCACAGAGCTGCTCACAGGATCTTAGCTCCCGGACCAGGGATCCAATCCGTGCTCCTGCAGTGGAAGCACAGACTCCTAACCACTGGACCGCCAGGAAATCCCCCAGCAGTCCAGTTTTAGAACCTTCAGTCCTTCGTGGACTGTTCAGAGGGTGTCCATAATTTCACTGCTACTTTTTCAGTGAACGTGCTGATATCTTATTTCTTAAAGACTAGGTAGGGTGAACATAGATACTGCCCTGCTTCCTATTTCCCTTTGATGCTGATTTGCTTCCTTAAGTTTTCCTTTACTTCCAGACCAGGAATCAGATCCTTCCAGATGCTCAGAATTAAGCGCATAGTAGCCAACCCTTCACCGATCTCTCTGCTTTCAGAGAGGGGAAACTACTTCCAGGACAAGTCAAGAATTTATCAGATGCACTGCTTTCAACAACCTGAAACTTTCAACATGTGCTCAGATAACTGAAATCCCACATCGCTACTTCTATTGATGGTTCCTTTCAAAGCAGATGAGATTAATCATCCTCCACCTGCATACTCTGGCTCTAGTCTTCTCTCTCATCCTTCCTGGTATGTACTGTACAATTGTATGCAACTGATTTCTGAATGCAGCTCCACAAATTTCTTGTTCACTTTCGAACTTGACTTTTATCCCTGAGGAATATTTCAAAATACTCAGTTTTAACAACCTAATAATTGAGTATGCTGCCTTTAAATAAACTATTGCGGTTCCTTCCCTAGACTTAACACTTAGAGCTGGGCTATGCCCCGGAGACGGTACAGCTGAGTCATTAATGAGGATGAACCATGTATCAGGTGCCTACAGTTAGCACAGAAATGTCATGTGGTAATCATGCAGACCTAGCTTACAAATTAAAAAAAAATAGAAGCCTTAACAAATGAATAATACAAACACAGATCTGACCATATTAGGCCGCATAGTGGCTCACAGAATAGATGGCCTGGGCCTGACATAACTTATTAGCTGTGTGATCTTGGGCAAGACATTTAACCTCTCTGTCTCAGTGTAAAGTGGAGGCCGTAAGAGCAGCCACTAAAAAGTTTTGCCAAGAGTAAAAAAAGAGGTGAAAAGTACTTAGAACATGTTTGCTACATAGTTACTTCTCAGTAAATGTTAGCTCTCCTTTACATTTTCATTATTATTTATAAACCAGTGCTTTTCCCACAAAGCTGGTTAGGCATTATAGATGTGAATGACCATTTTTGGGGGTAGAGGCTTATTGATATTGAGGCTCTCGACTGGGTCCTGTGGCTTTGCATCCCACCAAAATGCCTCAGACAGTGGCCTTGTACATCGTGAGTTTATAATAAACATTTGTTGAATGGATGTTTGAATAAATAGCCTTCAGTTTTTAATATATCCATGTTTGGAAATACCTACAAAAAACAGGGCTGGTATTGACTGCATAGAGAAAATTCTTGTCATAATTTTCCACTCTCTTTATCCTCTATTAGCATACTTATCCTCGTTTTCAATCTACAAGTAAATCTGAAAAATAATGGAATTCAGATTTATTTATGAAAACGAATCTGCTTTTTCATTTAGCCCAATGCGCCCAGTTGGTAATATTTCCCAAGGGGTCCTTTTAAGATTCTTAAAGTAAACATATAGTTAAAATTTGAACCAGTTTAATACACCTTGAAAAACACGTGTAAGAGTCTTAATTGCTTTCTTCTAGGCATACATCAATTCCTACACATAAAAATGCAGCACTGAGTGACAGCAGTAAGCCAAATTCCTTTCAAATAGTACATCTGTGTGAATACTAGCTGTCCATTATGTTTCTTAAAATCTAGGAGGCTGAATCGTATTTGTGAAAAGAAACTTTTTAATAACATGTAAAAAGCCTAATTCTCATGCACAGGGGAAAAAAAGGCAGTGAAATAGTTCTCTTTTAATGAATACAAAACCTTCCCACATGCTTCAAAACAGTAACATTTTATGTTAATATAACTCATGATGCAGTATTTTATTATATAAAATCTGATAAAAAAAAGAATGAAGTGTAAAATCTAAGAAAAATGAGAGAGGAAATTTGGGGAATTGTAAACTTCTACCTGAAAAAGGAGGTTGGTTATAAGTGTTGACATAGTTCTGCTTTCCCTTTGGCCCACCCTCACAAATATTCTCATGGAGTAATACTACCTTTAAAATATAAACCCAAAGCACCGTCCATCACATTTTACCTAAAGTAGGTTTCAGAGGTCTACCTCTATAAAAATAATAATGATCATGATGACGATGATGAATTACAAAACTAAAATGAAGTCATACTTGTGTTAGCACACATGTCAGCAACTCTTTTCATATAGGGTCCCAACATTTTATGCCAGAGATGCTCATTGAAAATTCAAGTAAGTATATTCCCCCCCACTGGTTTCTAGGAGAGCTACAAAAATTTCTCACTGGTGGTCAGGGGAACTGAGTCCTAGAACTGACTTCACTAATAAGCTGAAGTAACCTTGCCTGTATCTCTTCTCTATTCCTGGGTTTCTACAAATTGAAAAGAACAGAATCAGAACCAACCAATTTATATGTGGCCCTACCTACTTAATTCTGAAATTCAACTTCTGAATCACATTTGGAATCATCACTACTATTTTTCATTGGACTTAAATTATAATTTTCTCAAGAGTATAATCTTGATCTTATTTCATCTTTTACTTCTTTAGAGGGGTTGGAATAACATCTATTTGTAGTCTGGATATAGTAGTATATGGCCTCCTTCCTGGGGTAATCAAATTGAAACACTCCATTTTAGGTCTCGATTCTCTAACGCAAGCATGACGTAACGGTGAGACTGGAGGAGACTCGATAGCAATGGCGACTGATGTTTATGACATGATTTCCACGTACCTCTGTGTTAAGTACTGCTCTAAGCTCTTTACATGCTTTATTGAATCCTCACAGTAATTCAGGGAGCTAGAAACTCCCTATCATCCCTGTTCTATAGATGAGAAAGATGAGGTATAAGGATATGCAGTGACTCATCCAAGGTAGCTAAAATGCAGAATCTATCCTCCAACTCTAGTGGCCTTTATGAGACTAGAAAACTGCTCTTAAATCTAGCAGGAAAAAGGCCTTCAGTGGTCTTCAGTGTTTTGTTAAGATTTTGGCAAACAGCTGTTTTGTCTTAATTTTGATCGTTTACGTATAAGATACATATATTATGTTGCTCATTATAAGTAATATACGTTGCAAGTACATTTTGCTGCTATACAGCAAGGGGCATGAAAACAACAGTGCTGAGTCTCAGGCAATGGGGCCCTTTAACTGCCAGGATGGGTGACTTTTGGCTTGTCCTTTAATCCGTTGGGATAGTTTGCTCATTTGTTATAAAAACTGGATGTTTTAGCAAAGACTTCTTTCTGCTGTAAAATTTATAATCTATGATTATTTTTATTTGCTGACAAACCCGAAGAACAAACATAAACAAGGTCAATATAGAGCAGAATATGAATGAATGTTCTCTTGACTGGCTCCAGACAAGGGAACATAGTCCCGCAGGAGCCCCTGTGTCCATTTGCAGATGAGCGGCTTAAATATCCAGTCCCTGGGCTCTTTACTGAAGGCATGTGAGACACAGGCCTGTGACTCTCATTCCTTTTAATGTGTCTTTGAGCTACAAACCATAAGACTTCCCTCCAATCACTCTGTTACGTTACTCTAAATTCAACTTACATCATTTCATAAATTTAGTTTCTCTGGGGATCTTCCTCCCCCTCTGCAGGACAACCAGTTTAAATCATCCTTACATCATCACGTTAAATACTAGCTACCGTTGGCTGCGAGCGCAGCCAAGAAGTGTATTATACCAAGTCTTAAAATGCGGTCCATGCCTTTTTAATTTTACCGTCAAATCAGAGATAGCTATTTTATCATGAAGGATTTAATAAGATTACCTTTTAAACTAATGGACTATAATGGGTTCTTTAAATTTTGCATGTAAAACCCCCTGGGATGGGAAACTTTCAATTTCTCCTTAATGACTCATCACTATAAATCAGATTCCTTTAGTATACTAGTACACGCCAATGCTGTCAGGTGCTTAGAAAGAACTTGTACCATTTTCCTTCTGATGTTTCAGCCAGAAGGAAAGGCTGGTTTATTACTGAAAGGTAGTACTCAAAGCAATTTCATTTTATTTCCCTCCACAGAAGATATCAGATATTTAAGCACTCCCATAAAAGATCTACCCTTAGATATTTCGTAATGACCTATTTCTTGAAGACTTCATTGGCTTCTCTCTTGCCAGAGGAAAAAAAATTTTTTTTCTAAGTAGGTTTTAAGTCTGTCATGGTACATTCAGTGTGCATTTTATAATATAATACTGGGTTTTTCATAGCCACTAGTTAAATATTAACAGTAGAATACATTCGTTGGATCATTTCCCCTCCAATTAAAATGTTACACTAATAATGAACATGGTGATGACACGATCAGTAATGATAATGGCAATGCCACTATAAAATAACAACATTGACTTATTTTTGGTTGCTCGCCAAAGCTTTGTACTTATATAGATTTCTAAAACAAGAAAGAAAAGGATGATAAAATACAAGTTGACTCAAAGGTCAGTATAATGTAAATAACAATGCTTTCTGAAGATCCCAAGTTTAGAAAAAGCCATGGAAAGAAATTCCTTCCTGAACATTGCACAGTTAATCACAATGTGGTGCCCAAAGGTCTCCTGTAGTGAAAGGTCTACACGATGCCAAGTATCAGGACGAAAACTCAAAGATGTTCTCAACAATTCAGTTTTCGAATATCTGATTTCAAACAAGACACATATTCCCCATTCATTCAGAGTTGGCACCATGTTAAGTCATGAATGGTCTGGATTAACCTCTTCTTTAACAATGAAAGAATCTATTGTTTCATTTCATGGGCCTACAACCTACAGTCAAAGAGGGGAATAGAAATTGTCAAGCTTCCTCATTTCAACTTAGCCCATATGACCATTCAGATGGCAAAGCGGATTTGCAGTGACAAGAGAAGAAACGGATTTCCATGCATGGCTGGACCGCTGATAGAGCACTTTTGGACTGGGAGGTGGAGAAGGGAGAAGAAAGTGCACTTACAGGCAAAGTGCTCCAGGACTGTGTTTACTTCAGCTACAAATTCATCAGTTACCATGCCACTGGGAATCCCAAGATTATAACGCAGCATACAACAGAAGGATGCTGAGGGGCAGAGTCCCTGGTAGAGAATGTTTCTGTCGATTCGTTGTGAATGCGTGCTCTGCTCAGTAGCAGGCAGAGCCTGCCAGAGCTTGGGCACCCGGAGAGAGGTGTGGGTGGGAACGGCTGCTGATGGGGAATCATTCACTGAACACATCACACCAACTAGCTAAAAGCTATCAAGCCAAGAAATTAATGTGGACACCAATCATAGGATTAACTCTACAACATTTGACGCAAAATCAGTAGAAAGATGATGGTATAGCTTCTGAAAGCAAATATACTTGATCTTAAAGAAATCAGATCAAGTGAACAACAGGAAGAAAGGGCAAGACCAAGAGCAGAAGATAAGAGAGAGAAGGAAAGAAAAAGACAATAAAGAAGACAAAGGAACGAAATAAAGAGAGGGAAGAAAAAATATGATCCCTAGCAGATGTATACCTCTCACAATACCATGCATCAGCTCCAGGGAATTTTAGGGTTTATGTGAAATACAGAAATTTGTCTCCAAGTCTGAAGATGCTGAGTCTAAATGATCTCACGTGCAGCTCCCTCATGGGCAGAAAGCCCCAGCAAAGTTATGAAGAGAGGCCAAGCCTGGCCTGTGTTTCTCTCCCTTGGGTATGAATGGGCGGGAAAGGTGCCCTTGTGGCCAGGGGGCCAACACTGGTTAGAGTGCAAGCTGTTGGAATGAATCAATTTAAAATCCAAGTGGCAAGTGTGTTGTTCCTTGGCTATTATATACCTAGCAATACCAGCTGAGTGACGTTCCAGGTCCCACCATGGCCATCCTTTTCCCCTTATCATGACGGACTTCTTGCTAATTTTTAAAAGAATTAAATTCCTGATGCTAAGTCATGGAAGGAGCCTCATGTGGTATATGGATGCCGGTTCTAACGTCAGACAGTTCATAACCCAGTTTTACTACTTATTAGCTCTGTTAACTGGACCAGGTTCCCTACCCTCTCTGAGGTTTGCTGCTCTCACATGCTACAACCATCTTCAGTCATACTCCTTCTTTGACTATGGACTGAGCACTCTCAATCCGCTGACTGCTTATGAAGTTAGGCATCTAGAAGAGGGTCTCCTTTTGTTTACAGATCCTGTCAAAAATGGGGGGAGGGGCCAGGGTCAGGGCCAGGAATTAAGAAAGTCCTTAAAAAAATCCATGTGAAAATGTTTGCTAATCATATATCTGATAAGGAGTTAATACCCAGGATAAAGAACTATAACTCAACAACATAAAACCAAAGAGTCAGATTAAAAAATAGGCAAAGGATTTGAACAGACAGTTCTCCAAGGATGATATACAAATGACTAACAAGCGTACAAAGAGACGTTCAACATCACTAACCACTAGGAAAATGCAAACCAAAATACAGCGCGATATCACCTCACGCCCATTTGAATAATATTATTAGCAAAAAACAAGTGTTGCTAAGAATGTGGAAAGATGAATGGAGAAAGAGCCTTGATTCTAATGACATTGTCCGAGTCCATGAACACAGCTATGCAGGGAGTTACTTCTGAGCAAACACATTGCCCTAATGGCTCAAGGAGTTTGAGTCGGATTTTCTGCCATTTGTTACTAAGAGAATTTTTACTAATACTACACTTAAGAGGAAAAGCATGTTCTAGGAAGAAAGAATTGTATGTGCAGAAGCTCAGTGGCCAAGACACCAAGGCCCATCCTTAGGTCACAGGTCTCTAAGACTAGAGAGTAGGTGTGAGGAATGATTTGGAGAAGAAGCTAGAAAGCGTTTTCTAATCCAATGTTGCTCTGCTAGAGCCACTGTAATAAAATGTAAATTTGATCTCAGAATTCCTCTCCCTTGCTTAAAATACTTTAACAGCATCCCAAAGGTTTTAGCATGAAGTTCAAACCCATTAGCTTGCCGCCCAAGGCTCTTGACGACCTGCTTGCTCCTCCTCTTTCATCTCCTACATCTCTCCCACAAGTCGCCCTGTCCTCCAAATAAATGGAACTGCTTATAGTTTTGCAAACATGCATGCTGTTTCATGCCTTTGTGCCTTCATACTACATGTGTTATATCGTTTAATCCTCGCAAGAGCTCTATGAAGTAGACGTTATGGTTCTGATTTTCCAGGTGGGGAAAAAAAGGAATGTAAAGACTTCGAGGAAAATCAAACGTCATAGAGTCAGTAGAAAGGAGAGCTGGGGTTTGAACATATCTGTGTGACACTAAAGTTCTCACTCTTTCTTCTCCATCATCACTCATCCCCGTTCTTTTGACTTCTGGTCCACGGATCTATGTATTTCACAGCCTTGTCTTTCAATGGAATAAATACAATTTCGGAATATCAAGGGTGGGGACTGGAGAGATGCTTACCAATCAAGTCAAGCTACTTTACCACTAAAATGAACACACTTGCATTTTCTTCATTTAGTCCACAAACACTTCTGAGTATCTCCTATGTGCGAGGTCCTGAGCCAGCTGATGGTGTGTCTACGGGGTGTGAACAAAGCCAGCCACAGTCCTTGCCTTCAGGGTGATAAGAGTAATCTCTTTTTTTTTTACATCTTTATTGGAGTATAATTGCTTTACAATGGTGTGTTACTTTCTGCTTTATAACAAAGTGAATCAGCTATACATATACATATGTTCCCATATTTCCTCTTGCGTCTCCCTCCCACCCTCCGTATCCCACCCCTCCAGGCGGTCACAAAGCACTGAGCTGATCTCCCTGTGCTATGCGGCTACTTCTCACTAGCTATCTACCTTACGTCTGGTAGTGTATATATGTCCGTGCCTCTCTCTCGCTTTGTCACAGCTTACCCTTCCCCCTCCCCATATCCTCAAGTCCATTCTCTAGTAGGTCTGTGTCTTTATTCCTGTCTTACCCCTAGGTTCTTCATGACATTTTTTTTCTTAAATTCCATATATATGTGTTAGCATATGGTATTTGTCTTTCTCTTTCTGACTTACTTCACTCTGTATGACAGACTCTAGGTCTATAGCCCGGAGATGGAAGCAACCTAAGTGTCCATAAACAGATGAATGGATAAAGAAGATGTGGCATATATATACAATGGCATATTACTCAGCCATAAAAAGAAACGAAATTGAGCTATTTGTATAGAGTAATCTCTTTCTAAACGAGGCTCTGATTGAGAAGGATTCCTCAATTAGAGACCTCACGAGAATGAATACCTCTTTGCTTTCATATACACTCATGGAACATCATCACTGCTGCTGCTGAGGAAACAGGAGCTGCATTACTTTTCAACCAGTGCTCATGAGTTATATCAGAGATTAACCGATCAGCTAAATGGGATAAGGTGGAGAACAGACTGGGAATAAATCAATGAAGGAAACAGTGTGCGGTGTCCCATATAGCTGGGATCAACTGTGTTACAGCTCACTCAGCCAGGCTTCAGATTGCAAAGCAGCCTGCTTGGAAGGGGTCATGAACAGGGCAGATCACTGATTTAACGACATACAAAATTTTCATAGCCTTATTTGTACTTTATATCTCACCAAAGTGAACAACATTTCTAAGCGTATCAATTCTGCAGGATCACAAACTAGGAATGTTTTCTTGTATTATAACTGGGACAAAACTGATCATCACTTAACAGGCTCTTTGGAGAGAATGAAATATGCAAAAGCTAAAAAATAAAGAATACACGCCACAAAGTGGGCACCAAGAATCCAATAAAAGTAAAAGAACAGTTTTATTTTAGGTCAAATCTTTAATGATACTGTTAGTAAATTTAATAATTATTTTATAAATCTTATTTGGTAAAAAACAAAAAAGGCTACTGGAGTTATGGTAACCAAAAATTGTAATAAAAATAAGAAAGGGTTGTTGAGAAATGAAAAATTAAAAGGGAAAGTTCCAATACCACGAAAGCACCTTTTGTGAATGTAAAAATGCATTGGTCCTTTCTCCCCCAACAAGAGCTAAATGGAGTCTGAGAGGTTAAAAGCTGGCCATTAGCCCAGTTAGCCTGAGTCAGGAGGGTACTGTAGAGCCGCTGGCCCCGTAACTGGTGGGTAAATGATGCTTGCTATCCCTCGGGGTCTGCAGGGGAGAGTGGATGTGGTGTCTAGAGAAGACCCCTTGGGCAGGTGATGCCCACACGCTTCAGGGTATTCGTGGGCAGGGGCTTTTTCTGCCTTGAAAATGTCATGCTAGGCAGGAGACATTCTGTGAGCAGAAAAAAGCCATTACTCCTCCCAGGAAAAAGATAATTTTTTCTCTAACTTCAGTGGTCATCAAAAATCAACTTGTTTTTCTTGCGCTATACCCGGGGCCCATAATATAGTTACAGGATCTCGAAAAGACTGTACTGTAGATGGAAGTTTTGTTACAACCAGTCGGCCAGAAGTGAGGATGACTTTAAAAGATTAAAATTTTTAAAGGCTCCCAAATCCAAAGATTAAGAAAATATAAAATGTTACTGAGAGGTCTCTCTTTTTGCATTGTGTGTGTTAATCATGTTTATCCAGTGAGTCACACTTTAAATGCAGCATGCCAAATACTGAAATACTATTCTTAATTCTTTGAAAATTGCATGAAATTTCCTCTTATCAACACAGACCAATAAAATAAATCAGGCATAATTGGTGGAAGACAACCCTTCATAGCCAGGTTAATCCCTTGGCACGGATTAGATTACTAAAGGCTCAAATGACAAGTAATCTCAAAGCCTTTCGTATACATTAGGGATTTAATTTGACTAAGCTTAACGATTACTTGAGCGTTAACCAGGGTGACTTAAGAGGCAAGGAAACCCATGCAAAATCCTGTTAAATACATGGTCTAACCTGAAATGGAGAATTAGCTAAAAAACAAAAACCAACAAAAAACACTATGAACTATACTCATTACAGATCTATGAATGTGAGATAGATCAGGACAGAAGTTTTTAAAACTCTGTATGGGAAAATGGATATTTAATACAAAGAAGGCAGGGATAAGATGGCACCTTGAGAGCCAGAACTGTATGGTTTGCATTTCATATCCCCACCGATACTGGTTGTGTCTTGGGCAGAGTAGCTGTTTGCTACTTTTGGGGGGTAGTTAATTCTAGTCTAAAGGATTTCTTAAATTCCATATATATGTGTTAGCATATGGTATTTGTCTTTCTCTTTCTGACTTACTTCATTCTGTATGACAGACTCTAGGTCTATAGCCCGGAGATGGAAGCAACCTAAGTGTCCATAAACAGATGAATGGATAAAGAAGATGTGGCATATATATACAATGGCATATTACTCAGCCATAAAAAGAAACGAAATTGAGCTATTTGTATAGAGTAATCTCTTTCTAAACGAGGCTCTGATTGAGAAGGATTCCTCAATTAGAGACCTCACGAGAATGAATACCTCTTTGCTTTCATATACACTCATGGAACATCATCACTGCTGCTGCTGAGGAAACAGGAGCTGCATTACTTTTCAACCAGTGCTCATGAGTTATATCAGAGATTAACCGATCAGCTAAATGGGATAAGGTGGAGAACAGACTGGGAATAAATCAATGAAGGAAACAGTGTGCGGTGTCCCATATAGCTGGGATCAACTGTGTTACAGCTCACTCAGCCAGGCTTCAGATTGCAAAGCAGCCTGCTTGGAAGGGGTCATGAACAGGGCAGATCACTGATTTAACGACATACAAAATTTTCATAGCCTTATTTGTACTTTATATCTCACCAAAGTGAACAACATTTCTAAGCGTATCAATTCTGCAGGATCACAAACTAGGAATGTTTTCTTGTATTATAACTGGGACAAAACTGATCATCACTTAACAGGCTCTTTGGAGAGAATGAAATATGCAAAAGCTAAAAAATAAAGAATACACGCCACAAAGTGGGCACCAAGAATCCAATAAAAGTAAAAGAACAGTTTTATTTTAGGTCAAATCTTTAATGATACTGTTAGTAAATTTAATAATTATTTTATAAATCTTATTTGGTAAAAAACAAAAAAGGCTACTGGAGTTATGGTAACCAAAAATTGTAATAAAAATAAGAAAGGGTTGTTGAGAAATGAAAAATTAAAAGGGAAAGTTCCAATACCACGAAAGCACCTTTTGTGAATGTAAAAATGCATCGGTCCTTTCTCCCCCAACAAGAGCTAAATGGAGTCTGAGAGGTTAAAAGCTGGCCATTAGCCCAGTTAGCCTGAGTCAGGAGGGTACTGTAGAGCCGCTGGCCCCGTAACTGGTGGGTAAATGATGCTTGCTATCCCTCGGGGTCTGCAGGGGAGAGTGGATGTGGTGTCTAGAGAAGACCCCTTGGGCAGGTGATGCCCACACGCTTCAGGGTATTCGTGGGCAGGGGCTTTTTCTGCCTTGAAAATGTCATGCTAGGCAGGAGACATTCTGTGAGCAGAAAAAAGCCATTACTCCTCCCAGGAAAAAGATAATTTTTTCTCTAACTTCAGTGGTCATCAAAAATCAACTTGTTTTTCTTGCGCTATACCCGGGGCCCATAATATAGTTACAGGATCTCGAAAAGACTGTACTGTAGATGGAAGTTTTGTTACAACCAGTCGGCCAGAAGTGAGGATGACTTTAAAAGATTAAAATTTTTAAAGGCTCCCAAATCCAAAGATTAAGAAAATATAAAATGTTACTGAGAGGTCTCTCTTTTTGCATTGTGTGTGTTAATCATGTTTATCCAGTGAGTCACACTTTAAATGCAGCATGCCAAATACTGAAATACTATTCTTAATTCTTTGAAAATTGCATGAAATTTCCTCTTATCAACACAGACCAATAAAATAAATCAGGCATAATTGGTGGAAGACAACCCTTCATAGCCAGGTTAATCCCTTGGCACGGATTAGATTACTAAAGGCTCAAATGACAAGTAATCTCAAAGCCTTTCGTATACATTAGGGATTTAATTTGACTAAGCTTAACGATTACTTGAGCGTTAACCAGGGTGACTTAAGAGGCAAGGAAACCCATGCAAAATCCTGTTAAATACATGGTCTAACCTGAAATGGAGAATTAGCTAAAAAACAAAAACCAACAAAAAACACTATGAACTATACTCATTACAGATCTATGAATGTGAGATAGATCAGGACAGAAGTTTTTAAAACTCTGTATGGGAAAATGGATATTTAATACAAAGAAGGCAGGGATAAGATGGCACCTTGAGAGCCAGAACTGTATGGTTTGCATTTCATATCCCCACCGATACTGGTTGTGTCTTGGGCAGAGTAGCTGTTTGCTACTTTTGGGGGGTAGTTAATTCTAGTCTAAAGGTTGTCTGTTACAGTTGATAAAGTGACTTTGCCGATACTGACACAGCCAGGTAGGGGATAAAACGTTATAAAGTTGAGGTTTCCTGACTACCAGATGTTATGCTCTTTTCATGACAGTAACTACTATGCTTTAAACACAGAACTGGGTTTTATCACTAAGAAGTAAGCCCTGGGGTTCCACCAAGACAAGTTCATCTACGATATTCCCTTTGCTCTTTCTCCTGGGAAGAGGCAAAGATGCGACGCCCTGCATGATGATTTACAATTATTTTCCAGTTTCACAAGTATATAATATATTTGTCTCTTCAAGCAGAAGTAGAATTTCTTATGCTTCCCTTCCACTTCTCCATAAGCCATCTGTAGTGTGGTTTTTGAAAACAGTGGGAAGCAGCATAGGCTACTGGTTAAGAGGTCAGACTGCCTGGAGGTCCAATTTCAGCTTCATGATCTATTAATCAAGTGACCTTGAGTGAGTCCCTTAACCTCTCTTGGCCTCAGTATCTCCATCTTTAAAATGGTTAAAATACCTCTATCTTGTAAGGTTACTGTGAAGATTAGATGAATTATTCATGAACCTCTTAGGACAATGCCTGGCACTTGTAAGCATGGTAAGCATTATATACGTGTTAAGTTAAAATAAAATGCTTGTTGAATGACCAAATATTTCTTTGCACTTACACTAATACGTGAATAATTAATTAATTAATAATTAATATTATTCAGCAATTGATAAGGTTTCCCTAACCAATACATGGTTTGGGAATTTGCTGAATTTTGAACAACTCCATCTCTTATTATTTAAGATAAGCCAACAGATAACTAAGAGCCATGACATATACACTTAAAGGGGCTCCGCAATCATTCATCGCTTGCTGAAAAACTCAAGTCAGGGAAGAAAGGAACAAAACAGTCATGTTAACATCTAAACCTCATTAAAGTTTCATCTTTTATAAAGTCCAGGAAGACAAACGAGTTACCCAAGGAATTTCCTTTCCCCTGGAAGGCGTATTCCGATATTTGAACATAACTGCTACAGTAAATTAAATGGGGTTTCCTACATGGCCAAAGGCACAGTGGCGGGGTTGAGGTGCTGAGCCAGGTTATCAGGGCTGGGTATGAATTTCAATGTCTGAGATGAAACTGATATACGCAAGCAGTTAGAGTCTTACCTAACAGTACCTTAAAATGTTTTTGCCATCAACATTGAAAAATAACAGTGATTATTGATTTATTAAAAAGGCCAGTGAGCAGATAACAAATCAATTTGGAGAAAATTATCCTCTTAAAAATATATTGATACCAATGATTACCTGGCACGGAAGGTGAAATAAATGACCAAAAAATTGTCACAATTTTTCCCCCCCAATCTCTTTATGTATATCCTTTGTGATATGATTTTGCCATCCTGCCCATCAAGATGTGAGATCTATTTCCAACCCCTTGAATCTAGGCTGGTCTTGTGACCTTCTTTGCCCAATAAAATGTAGAAGAAATAAAGTCATGGGGGTTCTAAGTCTTGGACTAAATAGGCCTTATAGCTTCTGTTCTCACTTTCTTGTATCACCATGGGAAGAAGCCTGGTCTAGCCCACTGAAGGATGAAAGGTCACTTGGAGCAGACATGATCCATCTCAGCCAAGGTCCTCTAGACCCGACAGCTGACCACTAACACCGACCACCCGTTGTGTATCTGAGGCCACCTTAGACAGATGCCAGACGACTGCAGCCACACGTGTGACCCTTAGCAGGAACAACATGAAAACCACCCAGGTCAAATAGCTGATCCGCAGAATTATGAGCAAATAAAATGGTTGTCATTTGAAGTCATTGCAAGTTTGGAGGTAGTCTGTTACACTGCAGTAGATAACCAAAAGAGATGATGTTCAAGGTTCTTAAAGGGAAGTTGAAACTAAGGAATTTTTGCCAAATTCTTTGCCAAAATAAGGCAAAGAAGGAAATGCACACAAAACACTTCTGTTGTTTCTAACCTATGGCTGCTTGATAAAGAATATTTTCAAAATTTACAATTACATTTGAGAATGCCTGGCTCTCTGTGCGGATGTGATTGGTTTTGCTTGATCTGTGCTACCTGAGATAATAAGAAAGTAAGAGATGAAATACGACACATGGTTCATATTCCAATATCTGGAAAGTATTCTGGGAGTACATTTTAGGAAAATTCAATGTATCAGATTTATTATGTTTATGAGAATATTTGTAAGTCTTATATTTAGGGGAAAATATCTACCAAGGAATAAACCCACAGATCCCTCCTTTATTTAGCTGAGCACAGCTCTCGAGGGACTGGGACAGGTATACGTAGAGATCTGTGGAACTTTGTTCCATGGTTCTCCACACACACTCCCTTCAAAATAGACGCTAATCAAGCTCAATGTGTGTCTCATTTCCTCTTGATTTCCCCCTTTTTCGTCCTCTCTTCTGCCCCACTTCTTCTTCCTACTATCGGTCACTCTGGTGGCTTTGTGATATGTCAACCTGGCTAGACGAAACTCCATTTCCCAGTACGCCCCTTCTCTGGGGGATAGAAATGAAGCAGCAGTCATTTGCAGCTCACACATGTTGTTGCTGATACGTTGATTCACCTTGTCATGAAGCAGCAGCTGGCCTGCAATGGCTCTATCTTCCTCTGGATCCTCCTTTACATTTTCTGACTCCTGACTCCTGTTTAGGTCTATGACAAAGGGTCTTTGCAGGATACCCTTGAAACCAAGGTCAGATGCAAGGATACCAGTTTCAGTTCATTGTTATGGGGTTCTAGCTCACAGTTATGGGCATCAGCTTACTTCTAATCTTCCTTTTCTGATTGCCTGCCCTGTAGACTTCAAGCTCCAGCCTCAGGTGCAGAGACAACAGCCTTACAGAGACTGCTTAACCAGCCCCTACGGTTGCGTAAGCCAAGTCCCTGTAACAAATCCACTGCTTCTGCCTCTCTGGTTGAACTTCAACCGGTCTGGTCATTTACTTTGACCATGATGACACTGACAAGGTCATCTCCAGTCACCTCAATGGTAAGCCCTCCATATCCATGGAGCCCCCGAGAAGCTTACAGAAATGGCTTAGGAATTTAGAAATGACAGATAATGGATGACGATGATGATGATAGAGAGTTAACACACATATATATGCTAAAGACTCATTCTATTCCACCAACAGCTCTATGAGATAGGTGCTGTTATTTCATCTTCCTCTGTGCTTTCAGGCACAGTCAGATAAAATAACTTGAGAGTAAGTGGAAAAGTCAAGAACTAAAGTCGGGTATTCCTGCTCCAGAATCTATGTACTATGTACTCTTATGTACTATTCTATGGCTTCAAATCAACCTATATCTAACGGTTTTCATCCTCTGGTTACCCTGCCTTTTAGAAACGTTTCCTAACGTAAAGCTAGCCTATGACAGTGCATCAGGAAGCTTCAGTTCTGGTCTTCAATTTACCAGTGACTAGCTATGTAGTCTTGGACAGGTCATGCTAACTCCCTTATTTGTAAAATGATCTCAGTATTCTCTTCCTGCTATAAAAGTTCACAACTCTAGAGTGTTAAAGCTCTGAGGATATTATAAGATCTTTGAAGGAAAGCTGCTAGATACAATAAAATCAGGTAATAAAATGTGCTACTGTGTATTTGACTTCCTTGTAGTAGCTTTCCATCATCTCCTGTGTCAAAAATTCCGCTGTAGCACCCTCCATCATAACAGTGATTTTTATCCTTTTCATGGGTGAAGACCCTGTCAATCTCAAATACACACATAGACACACACAGAGTTGTGAATATTCACATAAGAAATGTACTTTTACTATAAGTTGATTGAGAAAAAATGACAGGTCATGCTAAATTTGTTAATACTTTTAAAAAAATTATTTATTTTTGGGCTTCCCTGGTGGCGCAGTGGTTGAGAGTCCGCCTGCCGATGCAGGGGACACGGGTTCGTGCCCCGGTCCGGGAAGATCCCACATGCCACAGAGCGGCTGGGCCCGTGAGCCATGGCCGCTGAGCCTGCGTGTCCGGAACCTGTGCTCCGCAACGGGAGAGGCCACAACAGTGAGAGGCCCGCGTACCACAAAAATATACATATATATATATTTTTAATTTTTATTTATTTATTTAGGCTGTGTTGGGTCTTTTGTTGCAGTGTGCGGCCTTTCTCTAGCTGCGGCGAGCGGGGGCTACTCTTCGTTGTGGTGCGCGGGCTTCTCATTGCGTGGCTTCTCTTGTTGCGGAGCACGGGCTCTAGGCACACAGTCTTCAGTAGTTGTGTCACACGGGCTCAGCAGTTGTGGCTCATGGGCTCTAGAGCGCAGGCTCACTAGTTGTGGTGCACGGGCTTAGATGCTCCACGGCATGTGGGATCTTCCCGGACCAGGGCTCGAACCTGTGTCCCCTGCATTGGTAGGCGGATACTTAACCACTGTACCATCAGGGAAGTCCCAGTAATACTTTTAAGTGAAGTTGATTTTATTAATCATAACAATATCTGAAGGCATTTGAAAAACAATAGTGCATATTCACCCTACAGCAGAAACGTCATCGGGTTATTGAGCAATGGAATTCTTGCTGTTTCCTTTTCACTTCCCCCTGGGTTCTCAGTGCCCGTACTAAACAGTCATGTTTTGGTGAATTCCTCACTATTATTCATCTACTTTAATTTTATTCGACTTATTTTACAAATGTAACTATTCCTGTGAAATATATGTAAAAAACCAAAAGAATGACAGTTTTATGCGCCACAGCTTTAGTCTCTTTAGATTTACTATCTATTTTTATTAGTTTGTTTTGCCGTTTTTAAATCTTTAGATCTTTGGTGAATATTACAAAAGTTTGTGATCAGGAATGTCACTTCCCCTGTCCACTTTTCTTCTTTCCTTACCATGTTTCAGCAAAATTTTTTCCAAGAGTTAAAAAAACCAAGAGGCAGGCATCAAGGTAGAGACAGGAAAATAATACAGGGTGTAAAAGCAATTCAAAAAACTGGACAGTTGGTCCAAGAAGGATAGAAGCTGACCATTTTTACAGGCCATGGTCCAAATCAGTGACCTTCAGAATCTGGTCAAACCTGTACTGAGCCAATGGATAGAAAATAAAATGGTACCACTGGCACTCAACAGAAAGGTTAAGGTGACATTGTACTTGGAAATGTAGCAAGTGGCAAAAACAGAAGGTGGCCATCATAGGAACAACAGCTGTACTAGTTATTTTTCTTGTGTCTGAGCCTGTGTCGTCAGGAAGGGGTTTACTTTTCTAAGAAGGGGAGAGGTATGTTCACATGCATGTATTATGATACTCCTGGGTACACATCCTAGAGCCCATTGCTTAAAGGAAATAGTAAAAAAGAAGGTCATGCAACCCATCCCAGGGAAGTTATCATAATTCACTCTTAGCTACCTTCTATAGGCAACCTTGATGGGATACTGCAAGGGATGAAGATGATTAAAGGCTAACAGGCATAGTTCAATACTACCCATTCAGGCAAATCTTTCCCTATTATCCTTTCATTCTACCCCTCAACCACTGACTGAATCACCCTCACTTCTATATTTTATCATACTTTTGCTATTATACATGACCCTGTACCATACTAGAAATGTACCATACATCTCTTTCTCTCCCATTAGACTGTGATTGAGGACAGGAACTGTGTCTCATTCATGGATCTGTTCTTAGTGTCTAGCATGGAGCCTGACATATAAGAAGTGCTCAGTGAATCGGGAATGTAATTAAATGAATCCTGTTAATTTACTCTCGCTATCCAAATTCAAGGTAGGAATCCAAGTGGACACTTTCCCAAATATGTGTAACAATTATCAAACACTGTGTTTCTCTGGGATTGATGATAACTGTCTTTAACTGCATCTAAAAAGGTCATATTTATTCTTTTGAAACATCATGAAAGGCAGTAGCAAAAGCCCCAACATGGCCGTGATCCCAATTAAAATTCTTCAACCCCAAAGAAATAACTCTGATCTGATCAAAATATGTGAGTTGCTTTTTTTGTCACCATAATGTGAAGACAGAAAAATGATATTTAGGATTTACATAAACATGGGGAGGCCCAACCTCCTTATGTTGATTGTTTGTACCTAGAAGCCAGGGAGTTTTGAATCTTAAATGTATTTTCAGAAAAAAAAAAAAGCATTTTCAGAGAAGAAAAAAAAAAAAAAAGCGCTACAACAATAGCTCTAATTTAACTGGAGACATTCATTGCACAATCCCCAAAGAAGAAGATAAATTGTTGAGAACATCAGCAGACTGTCTATTCATTTGGTGTATTAACATGAATGGGGGCTCCTCGCCCAGCGGAGCCCAGCCTCTTCGCTACAGGATCTTGCTTTTGAGATCTTTCGAATTGCTCTTTCAAATACCGTACAATGAGGTTTGCTCTAATCTTAACTATGGAATTGAGAAAAGTCATTATAACTTTAAGTATAACTTGGTGTATTTGGCCAAATCGCGAATCTTGCCCTTGGGACCAACTTCTACATTATATCAGAAAACAGACATACGTACAGCCAATTATTAGTTTCCTCTGGTAATGGCATGCAGAAACTATGTAAAATCATGGATAACTGAATAGGTAACAATTACTTTATGAAAAAACTGTTATCAAAAACTTAAGCAATGACTCCAAACTAAAAATTAACTTTGAAAACCAAAGTTAAAGAAAAAAATCTTTGAAATCGATTTATTTTACCTCAGTTCATTAGAACATGTACATTCATTACATATTTACTAAAGACCTCCTTGGTGTCAGACAAGGGTGGCCATTTCTAAGAACTACAGCCAAGAAATCACACATGATACATAATGTGCCATGTCATCTCTAAGCCCCTCTGTGATCTGTTCTAGCGTGGAGGACTCTGTGGTCTACATCACATCCATTTCATCTCTCATATGTGAATATATGGAAGTCATAGCATTGGTCAGGATTGATCCATGTTTTAGGGAGAGCTAACAGCTACCCTAACTTGTCTTATCTAATTAGGGCAGTATCATCCCCTTTGTCCTACGGATTGGTCTATAGATCCCAAGGATAAACCTACTTAGTGCCTGGCTTTCCTCTGGCCACAAGGGATTGGTTCAGGAAAGAGTATATAATCAAATGTAGGTCCAAGAAGGGGAGGTTCCCTGGGGACTTTCATGAAAGATGGTTCTGTATTTTCAGGGACTCCTCTGAGAAATATTTTGGGTGATGTATTAAGAGGATATGAAGCTTGTATCTGCTGCAACCATTTATCTACCCTGAGGGAAGCCGTCTTAGAACAATAATAGCACATGAAAAGGGCAAAGGCAATAAAATTATATTAAGAAAATGGAGCCTGAGACTTCATCAACTAGTTGGCAGAAGCCCAACCAATTTCTGGACTCCTTCGAAACTTATGACAGCTGGAGGTGAATTTTCTTTTACTTGCAGCTAAGTGTACCCTAATTATTATTATAACTATAATAGGAGCTGTGGTATCAGATCTGACTTCTGAAAGAGGAATATGACTCTGACAAGTGAATAGTAGAACTGGGAGTTGTGCAGATCCCTTTCCAGGGTTAGAAAATGGCAGGAGGTGTGAAAACACAGAGTGTCTTCAAGATCAAGTATATCACATGAGAAGACAGGTGGAAGGGGAAGCAGAAAGGCAGGTCAGCCTAGTGATCCTTGGGATGCTAATTCTGGTGGCAGATGGCAGGTGGACCGAGAGAGGAAAAGCTAAATGCAGCCTGGCTGTTACAGCAATCTGGATAAGAGATAATCAAGGCACTCACTTGCACACTGGCAGGGAACATAAGAACAGGGGATGAGTTCAAAGGTCTGTCAATGATAGAATACACTGGTGTCACACTTCATGGGAGGAAAAGGGAGAGTAAAAATGGGCTGTAAGTTTTCACTCTTGAGATATTTGGTAAAAGCTAATGCCTCACTGTTAATCAGGAATAAGAATTTAGGCATAACAGTGAGTTAAACCACTTTAAATTATGTTTGGAATGTGTTTTATATGTATATATTTTTAAAAGACAGTTATAGAAACAAACTAAATCCAAAGTAACAGGAAGTGAGATAAATTACGGTACATTTACTGAGTGAAATACTATACAGTGAGTTATTAACATTTCCCTGTTGGTGGCTCACTTGATTGATAATACTGCCCCCATAATAAAGGTCTCTCACTCTGTGTGTCTGCAGCAGGGCTGTAGGTTACATGTTCATTTCAACACCATCCCTTCCTCAGCCACTAATAGATCCCTTGGCACCCTACAGTTGAGAGTCATTATATAACAGAAGGTTACGAAAAATACTTCAACTTGGGGGAAAAAAAATAAAAGCAGCACCGTTCTGATGTGATCCTAGTTTTGAAAATTAAGAAAAATGTATACACACAGGAAAAAATAAAGATATACACTAATATGTTTACAGTCATTAACTCTGAGTGGTAGATCTTGGAGTATTTTTTCTTTGACTTCTTTACGGTTTTTATTTTCTTTTCCTAAAACACACGTGCATCAATTTTTATAATTTTAAAAGGACACTGTTTACGTTGGGTTCCCCAGAAGCAGAAAATGAGATGAGGATTTGTGTGAAAGTGATTTCTTAGAAAGTATTCTAAGGAGAATCTAGTAGGTGAGTAGGAAAGTGGGAATAATCAAGGAAGGGGGCAAAGCAAGGATGTAATATTAGACAAAGTCCCATTGGAGAGAACTTTGACCTTAAGGTCAAAATGAGCTGGAGACTTTATTACTGGTCCTCAGGTTTTTCACTGATTAAGGGCTGCCCCTGGGGAGATGCAAATGGTTTTCCTTACAGGTAGGAAAACTTGATGGCAGTCTGCCCACCAAGAGACACAAGTATTGGCTGTTAGGAGCATAGATAAAAATGGCAAAGGGATTTGAGGGAATATGCATGGAAGACTGATGGCATCTGCTAGAGATATTCATGATATGAAGTCTTTACTGTTTTATTTAAAAATATATACACCGTCATTGCATGACTACGTTCATTCATATTAAAAATGTTTACTTTGCATAAAAAAAAAAACCAGGACTGAATAATAATGTATGATTGGCTTAGCAGTTCTTGCTGGGAAGGGAGATTTGAAAAGTCTTACATTCTAAAATGAGTGTGTTAGAAACTAGGCCCACTGAGATATAAAAGCTTGATGACATCCGGAGACACTAACTGTGGATCGCTACTTCTTGTTACAGTGCCAAGACTACTGAAGTTTGGGGACAGGAACCTCTCTTCCTAACAGCAACATGCCAGATTGTTAAGAACCTTTGTAAAAATCAGTGGTGGCCTGAATTATTCAATTGGTGTGAAACAGGCTAGGGTAGAACGTAAACTATTGATATTTGGCTTCCACCAATAAATTTGGGGCTGTCATCCATTATGAATCCCCAAAGAAAATACTCCCTAGGGAGAGAAAATGCCAGATTTGAGAGAATTATCCAGCCACGCTGACCCCAGCACAAACTCCAATGCTTTATCATATTTGCTAATATAAAGCGCAGACCCACTGGCACATTGTATGTTGCTAAGACCCTGGGCTTCTTGTGATTCAACATGGACTGGACCAGTGTATCCCATCCCCTGAGCTTTGAATCTCTCTTTTCTTTTCAATAAGTGGATTATATACTAAACATTTCGAAAAGTATCTCCTTCTCCAAAACCAGAAAGCCCAGTCAGAGGTCTATGTAGGTAGCTGTCAAGGTGGCATAATTTAAAGTGTGCTGGGAAAGTCTTGTTTATCCTGAAATAGCTTCCCTCCACTGACCTCTCAGCCACAGAGAGTCAATCAAGATGGGCATTTCAGAAAATAGAGGCAACATTATAGAGCAAATATGCACGGGGGTATTCAGGGATTCTTACCCCAGGGGTATGGGACTTATGAATAAACTTCAGGAATTCTGAGTCCCCATAAAATTATTTGAGAAATACTGCATAAATACACAAGAAGTGCATTTTCAGGTAAGAGAATCTAGAGCTTTCATTATGTTTTCAAAGTAATCCATGACCCATGAAAGCTTGAGGTGAGCAGGAGAAGTCAGGAGGCTCTATGTCTGACGGGCTACTAGCTAGCCAAGTGTTCTCATGTTGAAACTTTCCCTCCATCAGTTTAAGATTCATACATATCTGAGGACCCTGCCTGGTTAAAGTTTCCACGTTCCAGAATGTCTTTCTTCAGCAGAGGCAAATGGCTTCCTTTTAAAGATTGCCAATGAAAAATGTCCAAATGCTTCTTTTATACCTGCTTCTTATGTATCCCTTCTATAGCTAAGGGAACAGTAATACATTGAAACAACATTCCTGGAGAAAGGGAGAGGGAGGGGCAAAAAGAGATGGGAGAAAAGGAGCAAAGGAAGGAGGGAGGGAAATGAGAAGGAAAGGGAGGGGAAGAGGAAGAGAGAGAAAGTACTTTGATATGATAAAATTGTGTCTATGGGCAAACTTAAATAGAATTGACAGAAGTGGTCGGTTGTGGGAGACTCCCTTTCACTTCCTCCCAATATAGCTGCAGCATTCAAGTTTTTGAAAGTTCATTTTTAAGAGGTCTTCAATTAACTAGGGCAGGAAGCAGGGGGTTTACATACGTGTGTATATTCTCTTTAATTTTTATCTTTTAAATTATCAAGTCATCATATCCTCCAATGAATGATAAAATGCAATAAGGGGAGAATTTTTACAAGCTTCCTCACATGTTTAATAGTGATATGTGGAAAAAATGACCTTTTAAAAACACTTAAACATTTTACTTTTGATCCCAATTCTTTTCCCCCCGGCTTAGTTTGTTAAAACTAAATTGACATTATATCTTAGGAAAGATGAGAGGGCAGTCCACTGTAATTACGAGTCTGGGCTAGGCATTCTAAGGAATAGATAACTGCAACTACTATAATGCAGTTCACTGAAAATTTGGAGTCTCATTCATGCACAAGTATTAGAACTGCCACTCATTAATTAGGCTTGTATAAGGAAAGTCAAAATTGCAACAACTTCAGCAGTCTCTGTAGACTGGGATCAGCCTTCTTTCATTCATAAATGTGCTTCTTTCATTAACGACAGGGATGACAATACAACAGCGCGGTCGGAGGGGCAGGGCAAATCTTTTAAGCTCTCCTTTGGAAAGTCAAGACGCCTGACTCTGCGCTCATCGCCACTACTGATCATCAACATGAAAGGGATTCTGTCGGTACAAGTGCTTTAAGGACCCATTTTCACTTACGATGCACCTAATGTGCTAGGCGTAATCCCATAAGATTACTTCTGGGAAAAGACCAAACTGGAATTGAAACTCAAGACAGTGCGAAAGAAAGAGCCCACACTCCGGTCACCCCTCAGGCCTCAGAAAATACCAGACCACAGCTGCATTCCTAGGCTTTCTTGAGGTGTTTACACTTAGAATATGTCAAATAGAAAGACAGGGATTTTGTAAGTGTCAGCTACATCTCCTCTTCCAGGAGGAGACAGTGACATAGAAACAGAGTCATATAATGACGTATCATTGACAGGATGCTCTACAGCCATTAAAATGACAGCTCTGAAAAGAATGTACTGTCGTGGTAGATTCTCATGATGAAATGTTAAAATCTTAAAAGTAAGTAGTATAATTTTACATATTATTTTTCAAAAATCTGGACCTGTAATCATACCACATGATTATAATTAAGAAAAACGTACAGGAAAAAAATACTATAAGAAAGCAGATCAAAATGCTATCATACAATGAGGAAGAGCATTTATAATTATAAATGATTTTTACCCATTCTTTTTCATTTATTTTATAATTATATTATAAATTATAATATATTTAAACTACTTTTATACTTATAAATACATTAACAATGGAAACAAATTTAACTACTATATCACTTAGATTCATATATGAATTAAAATTTTAAAATATTTTCTCCTCCTCTAACTCGATTCTTCAACTGCTACATTAAAGTAAAAGCAAAAATACTGTACTAAAAACCAAGTTGTCAGATCTGGAAACAAGACAGTGAGCGAAGGCTGGCAAAGTCCAGACTATTGGTCAGGAGCAGAGCACATCCTCAAAAACAAAGTTTTTAATACCCCATCTTGCACCCCTTACCCCCAAATCAGACGGCTGTTTCTGGCATAAAAATAAGTACACCTACTAGATAATGCACTTAGGGGGAAAAAAACCCTTTCTGTTATTGTCTCTGAGTACAGCATCTCTGCTTTTTTTAACCTGCCTATCCACCCTTCTAGCATTCTCTGACACATCTTGTCAGGATTTTCCTTTCGTAAACCACTCTTTTCTCATTCATGATCCACACAGTTTTAGGTAAAGCTGACTCTACCTCCCAGGTCAATGCTTATGTAATGGCCCATTCTGGCCAATCAGCACGGTCCAAAAGGCTCCAAGCTTATCCAAGTTTAGCTGGAATGCCATTCTACCCACTGGGGTTGCCAGCCCGGTAGCCCAGAAACCTGGTGCGGTGCTGCAGATAGTCTACTATCATTTCTGTGATCCTGTCTGAGAACGAAATAATCCAAAGAGAAGCACAGCTGAGAATACAGTGAGATGACGCCTGGTAGTAGTATCTGAAGCCTGGATCTAGCAACGTCCGAGACGTAATACCCATCATCGGACTTTTCATTTCCATGAGTCAATAAATTCTGTTATCTCTTTAGCTAATTTGAACTTTGTTGTTGCTGCTGCTACAATCAAAAGACCCCTGACTCATATTTCTGCAATTACCCAGCAAAGTGTACACAAACATGATTTCTAGTTACACAAACGATTATTGATTAAAGAAGCCACTGGAGTTCTATATTAGGTCATCAAAATTGTCTGTGATCATTCACCACTGCTGTGATCCACTGCAATCTTCTTCCTTTGGGAAAACATATTTGAGCATTTTCTGAGATGCTAAATACAGGGGCAAATACTGAATTAAAAAGTTGTAACTACTTGATTTACCACAAATGTGTGTTACAGTTCCTTACTAATTTTGCAAGGCAACAAATTACTTTAGGTATGCTCACTTAACGTTCAACAATCAGAATACCTATGGTGTTTAAAAATAGGTTTCCGTAAATCTTAACTAATAAAGCAGAAAAGGAAGGTGCTGAATTAGCCATTCTTATTCAATGTGGGTTTAGACTTTTCAATAAACATGAAACCTGAAGGCATTTTTTTTTTTTTTTTTTTTTTTTTTTTTTTTATCCGGACGCGCAGGCCCAGCAGCCATGGCTCACGGGCCCAGCCGCTCTGTGGCACGCGGGATCCTCCCGGACCAGGGCACGAACCCGTGTCCCCTGCATCGGCAGGCGGACTCCCAACCACTGTGCCACCAGGGAAGCCCGGCATTTTTTATTAATGGTAATTAAATATAATAATTCAGATCCATGATTCTCAAACTTTAGCTTGCTTGAGAATCACCTGGAGGACTCGCTAAAAAAACAGTTGCTGGCCACACTCCCCAGAGTTTCTGAATCAGGGGGTCTGAGACAGCGTCTGCAACCTTGCAGTTCTAACAAGTTCCCAGGTGTCCTGTTACTAATTCTATTGGTCCAGGAACCACAGTTTAAGAAACACTGGTTTAGAATTTTTTTAAAAGTTCTACATTTTGGTGTAATTGATGGTATTTATTATCTCTGATTAAAAACATGAGTCCATGTTTTTTAGATGCAGGCATAATTTAGATCTGAAAACTGTACACATAAAGATGATGTGTTTTAAAGCTGAATAGGAAATAACAGAGTTTAAAGTAATCTGGGCAAAGCTTGATTAAAATATTTCATTATGGAAACCAATCAACCTTAATTTCCAATAGATGACATGCCCAGTCAGGCATCCTGCTACACCAAGCAAAAGGCAGGCCTAAATGTTTCCCTGCTGCATTTATTAGCAAAGTTCACCAGGTCAAAGTAATCAAGCACACCACAAATTCCTAGCTTCCTTTCTACGTCTACCAAACAGAACTCTGTGGTTTCTATCAGCCAACAGGACGGGCAACTCTTAGGAAGACCAAGTAAACATTTTAGCAAAACCTGGTTTATCTGCATCTAGTCATTAAAATGAGAATATAATTCAAAGAATCTGCTGATTTCCATAATGCCTCATTACTTTGTAAAACTGCTGTAATCTTTTTGTTTTTGTTTTTTTTTTTTTCGGTACGCGGGCCTCTCACTGTTGTGGCCTCTTCCGTTGCGGAGCACAGGCTCCGGACGCGCAGGCTCAGCGGCCATGGCTCACGGGCCCAGCCGCTCCGCGGCATGTGGGATCTTCCCGGACCGGGCCACGAACCCGTGTTCCCTGCATCGGCAGGCGGACTCTCAACCACTGCGCCACCAGGGAAGCCCTTACTTTGTAAAATTGATAATGCCAATCCATTTAATTCAAGTAAGAGGGTCTCAGACTTTGAAAGAGAAAAGGGTTATATTATTCAGCCATAAAAAAGGAGGAATCCCGCCATTTTTGACAACATGGATAGACTCTGCGGGCATTATGCTAAATGAAATAAATCAGACAGAGAAAGACAGATCTGTATGATCTCACTTATATGTATCATAGAATCTGAAACAAAACAAAACTCACATAAAAAGAGATCAAATTTGTGGTTACCATAGTGGGGTCAGGGGGAATTGGATGAAGGTGGTTAAAGTTATAAACTTCCAGTTTTAGGATACATAAGTACTAGAGATGTAATGTATAACACGAAGACTATAGTTAACATGATATGGTATATATGAGAGTTAAGAGAATAGATTGATCCTGAGTTCTCATCCAAGGAAACAAAATACACATTTGTTCATTCGTTTGTTTGTTTTTATCTATATGAGATATGAGATGATGGATGTTAGCTTATTGTGGTAATTGTTTCATGATATTTGTAAATCAAATCATTTCGCTGCACACCTTAAGCTTATACAGTGCTATTATAACTCGATAAAACTGGAAAAAATAAAACAGGAAAGAATCAATAGTTTCACAGTGCCAAAGCCCAACATCCTATGGGCCTTCTCTAGACTTGCCCAAATTAGTTTTATTTTTTCACTGAGAAACCATCACATTTACCCCATCTTCCCATTTAAGGTATAACCACTGATGAAATAAGTCTCTTTCATATTTTAACAACTAAGACTAGATTTTGACAGAAACTTCATTATACATTACAGGTAAAATATATCCTCTGACTGAATATCAATATGAATATAGCCCATGTTAGCACACTGCATCAAAAATATATATACTTTTTAAAATGTGCCAACATTAGCTTTAAGGGTGGTGAATCACACTTGGCAGTAAGGATATTTATTTCTGCACAGGGGAGATAACATGATAACATGAATGCATAGAGCCGGAGGAAATCTTACAGACCATCTGTCCAAATCCCTCGTTAATACAAAGAGCGCAACAAGCTCAGAGAAGGGTAATTTCTTTGCAGAAGAGTTCATTTAGCTGTAAAAACTGTGCTGCTGGTCAGAAAGTTTCTCATTTTCTCAATGGAAAGAGTCACCTTTTCTATATGTCTGCATATAATACAGAGCAGGACAGAGAGCACATATATTGGACAACAGACTTGGGACGCGGAAAGACCCTGAGAGCCTGGTGCAACGGATTACGACGGAATACTTCCAACCAGATAAATCTCAGCTGAAGTCAACACGCTGCCCAGCACTGTGATCAAAAACAACTGTACAAGAACAAGGTGGAGGAAAGACATGGTACCAGCGCACAGCAAAGAGTGTTCAGGGAGTGCGGACGTGAGTAGGCAGCCTCAGCATGAATCTGGTGCAAGAGCTGTGCAGCATGTACAGAGGGGACAGAAGAACAAGATTTTGCTCTGCCAATCACTACTCAGAGGGGACCGTGAGTTATGTTTGGCTGGATTCCACACTCACAAGATGTATAGAGAAATGGTATCAATCAGGGAGAAGGATCAGGATGGTGAAGGGATTTGAACCATGTCATATAAAGCATCAGCCGAAGAAACTACGCTTATTCGGCCCAAAGGAGAAAAGTCCTGGAGGGGATGTGAGGATTGTCCCAGGATGACACAGGTTGTCAGGGAAAAAGAACCAAATTGTTCTGTGTGGCCTCTGGAGACAGAACTAGCACTCATGGGTACACCTCCTGGGAGACAGACTTCAGAGAAGTAATTCTAAAAGATGAGAGACATTCAAAGATGGATGGTAGCTAAATAAAGTTCTAGCTGACACTTTATTGAATCCTAATTTTATGCCAACTTCTGTGCTAAGGGTTTTTTTTTTCTTTTTTTTTTTTTGGCTGCATCGGGTATTAGTTGTGGGATCTTCACTACAGCATGTGGGCTTCTCTCTAGTTGTGTCACGCAGGCTCTCCAGTTGAGGCACACGGGCTTAGGTGACCCACGGCATTTGGGATCTTAGTTCCCCCACTAGGGATCGAACCTGCGTCCCCTGCATTGGAAGGAGGATTCTTAACCACTGGACCACCAGGGAAGTCCCTGTGCTAAGGGTTTTTTTAAATTGTTAGCCTATTTTATCCTCCTAACAGCCCTGCATTAGGTACATGATTGTCCTCAATTCAAATCTGGGGCAACTACAGCTTAGAAAGCTCAAGCAACTTGTCCAACGATTCACAGCTGGTTAGTGCGGCAGCCTGGATTTGGATTCAGGCTCTTTGCTTAAGCCTACAGTGCACTACTTTGGGCAAATTCGGTAAGGAGGCAGTTATCTGTAACTGGGGGTGTCCCAAGGTGGACAGATCACATTGAAAGTGACCTTAATATTCTCTTTCAACGAGGAAAGCCTGAGATTCTATGCTTTGAAAGCAGAGAGCCACACTTTGAGAATGTCGTCTATACTGACAGAAACACAGACAAAAAGCTCTTGTATAAACATAAGAAAATGACCCTAAGGACACTGTAAAAAGTGTCCTGGGATGCCTCCTAAGCTCCATCCCAGTCAAGGAGTTACTGCCCTCTTGGAATAAAGAGGGTTGAGTGGGGGCCCCAGGGAAGGGGCATAGAATCTTTGCATAAGAACCTAGGAAACAGAAAGAATAAAAGACCTAGGAATAAACCTACCTAATGAAACAAAAGACCTGTGTGCAGAAAACTATAAGACACTGATGGAAGAAATTAAAGATGATACCAACAGATGGAGAGATATACCATGTTCTTGGATTGGAAGAATCAACATTGTGAAAATGACTCTACTACCCAAAGCAATCTACAGATTCAATGCAATCCCTATCAAATTACCAATGGCATTTCTCACAGAACTAGAACAAAAACTTTCACAATTTGTATGGAAACACAAAAGACCCCCAAATAGCCAAAGCAATCTTGAGAAAGAAAAACGGAGCTGGAGGAAGCAGGCTCCTGGACTTCAGACTATAATACAAAGCTACAGTGATCAAGACAGTACGGTAGTGGCACAAAACAGAACTATAGATCAATGGAACAGGATAGAAAGCCCAGAGGTAAACCCACACACATGGTCACCTTATTTTTGATAAAGGAGACAAGAATATACAGTGGAGAAAGGACAGCCTCTTCAATAAGTGGTGCTGGGAAAACTGGACAGCTACATGTAAAAGAATGAAATTAGAACACTCCCAAATACCACACACAAAAATAAACTGAAAATGGATTAAAGACCTAAATGTAAGGCCAGACACTATCAAACTCTTAGAGGAAAACACAGTCAGACACTCTATGACATAAATCACAGCAAGATCCTTTTTGACCCAACTCCTAGAGAAATGGAAATAAAAACAAAAGTAAACAAATGGGACCTAATGA
>NW_020175011.1:454625-456559 GCF_003031525.2 Neophocaena asiaeorientalis asiaeorientalis
ATGGATAAAGAAGAAATGGCACATATATACAATGGAATATTACTCAGCCATAGAAAGGAACAAAACTGAGTTATTTGTAGTGAGATGGATGGACCTAGAGTCTGTCGTACGGAGTGAAGTTAAGTCAGAAAGAGAAAAATATCGAATGCTAACACATACATATGGAATCTAAATTTTAAAAAAATGGTTATGAAGAACCTAGGGGCAGGACAGGAATACAGAAGCAGACGTAGAGAATGGACTTGAGGACACGGGGAGGGGGAAGGGTAAGCTGGGACGAAGTGAGAGAGTGGCATGGACATACAAAAAAGAACCTAGGAAAGCAGATAAGCCCAGATGAACGACAGACCAGGGTGTCAGGGAAAGCTTTGCCCAGGTGAGCTCAGGGGTGAGAAGGCTCACCGATTCCAGAGGCAGAGCCACAGAATAATCACCATGACTACAGTGACTGAGCTCGGGTCCCACAACAAGGACGAGCCCTTGAGGGGGGCTGCTAGGAGCCACGGCCCCGAGCTTGTTGGTTACCCCAGACACCTGGCAGGGGAAAGGCTGGGCTGTTGCCCCTCAGGGATGGGAGAAGGGCACTCTTGGACGATACAGTCCCTATACCCATATCCCTGAGGAAACTAGGGCCCTGTGAGAGGGGCTAATGACCACTCTTTCCCCAGTCCCACTTAGAACATGGGATCCTTGGGGGTGACTTGTCCCTCCTGCGGGAGAGGGGGAAGGAGGAGGAAGTAAGGATGGTCAGAAGCACCGGCAGGGGTTTGTCCGGCTCCTTTACTTGGAAGGAAGATGCAACAGCTGAACAAGTAGGGCAAGGAACGTGGCAAGCAGTGGCAACAACGGAATTGCCCACGAAGCAGGAAGAAGGAGCTCTCAGCACTTGGAAATTACTGAAGGAATTTCCCATCATCTGGACGCCGCATGAGACATTAAGAAAGCATAGCACACAGGGTTAACATTCTTCTTCATAGGTCATTTTCCCACAAACTGGGTGAAAAGAACTGCCTCAGTCTTACTTAAAGGGAATAACCCTAAAGATTCTGCTATTCAGTTTAGAAAGGAAGAAAGAAGTGACTCTTACTGTGCCACACCCTATGCTAGCATTTAAAAATATTATCTTTCATCGGTTCCATCTGCGTATGTATTATTACTCCCCTTATACAGATGGGGAACTGAACCTCAGAAGTGTTAACAAACTTCCGCAAAGTTAGTGACAGGAGCAGGAACTGAACCCGGGAATAAAGGGTCCAGACTCGTTTTATTTCTACCATGCTGCTTCAGCATTAGCGACAGTTCAAAGTTCGGAATAGTCCAGGACCCAAAACAGTCAGCTCTCTTCACTTCCCTGTGAAGTGAAGGCTAATAGGTATTAAAAGGGAGAAAACAGGCCCCAAATGGAGTCACTTTGTGCTAAGCCCCACTTCAGCAAACCAAGACTTAATACTTAACCTAACTGCAGTTGCAGCTTCTCTCAGGAATGTAACCTTTAATCAGTCAACGCGCAGTTACCTGTTCACCGCTAGAGATGATCTGCCCAACGGATCCACAGACCCCTTTCATTCCCCTTAGGAGGGCAACCTTGCCTGAAACAACGCATTTTTTGTTAATAGTGTCCTTTTGCGACTCCCTTTCCACCTCTAAAAACCCTTCTTTTTCTATAGCTCAGCAGAGCTCCTCTCTGTTGCTGGATGGGATGCTGCTCAATTCATGAATCACCGAATAAAGTCAATTTGATCTTTAAATTTACTCAAGTGAATTTTTGTTTTTCTTAACATAGGTAAAGGCATGTCCTACTTGCCTTTGTCAGGAAATCTATGTTCATGTAATAGTTATCCTAAGAGATTTGTATTTTAATATTAGACACTTGGAGTTGGGGTTGGGAGCTAAAATACAGGAAATTAGTGAAATGGGAAAGTTACTGATGAGGT
>NW_020175011.1:456926-486775 GCF_003031525.2 Neophocaena asiaeorientalis asiaeorientalis
GGTAGCTGGCCATGGGATTCCCCCCTCAGTTTGCTTGGTAATCAATTTCCAAGTTCTCTTCTGTGAAAGGATTTGGGGGTGAGGTTCTCAGCAAGATATTCTTTAAGAAACAGGCTGTTCTCTGGCAGGTAAGTGACCTCCTAAGGCATCCAGGGGAAAAGAGGCAACTGATACCGGATCCAGAGTCATCTTCAGGGTGAACACCCAGATTTAATTCAGCCATAATGAGTAATGATGATGTTTGGCTGGTCTTTGGAATTTATAATGACTCTGCAGAGGACAGCTGCCCTTAAAATACCATCGATCTTTCTGCAGGTACCAGCTAAGCTCTCACTGCCTCCCGTCTCCCCAAAACACCTCTAATTTCTCTGTGTTGAAAAGCTGACAAGGAAATGAAAACTGTAAAAAGTGAGTCAGTAGCTGCAATTCATGAATGTTTTATTACCTTCAGAAGTTCATATATGAGGCCAAATTATCACAGGACTTAGTTTTGAAAAGTGAGAGTTATAAAGCATTGATCAAAATGGACAAAGTAAATGGGGGCATGTTACTTCTACCCAAAGGATCAGAGTAGGTTTAAATGATTTTTTATTTGTCATATGCTTAAAAGTGAATTAAAACAGAGGTGGTGATCCTTAAATTAAAGAAAATTAAATATTCTGTGACATAAAAATGAAATGGGAGAACTACAAGAATTATAGACTTTCAAGTTGTTAACACTGGGATTTTTTGTAAAAGCTCTTCTCTTGGGTGTTTTAAAAAAAAAGACCTATGGATTAGTCAACTCTGCCTAAAAGTCATCAAATGGCATTGCACAGCAGTGCTTATTTTAAAATAAGATATGCTAATTTATGTACTGAAAGTGGAATAAATGAAAACCAGAAATGATGCAAATAGCTGAGTCTATTCTGGGTTTTGTTTTGTCCTGGTTTATCAGTATTAATAATATAGTGTAATTTTAAAATAAAACGATTCCCTCAGCAGATAGTACACAATTCCCCGCAGCCAAAGCATGGAAAACAGATGAGTGCTGTAACTATCATCTTGGTTTACCATCCCTTCAGCAGGGCACCTCTTCTTGTTATAAACCTTTGTATTCATATGCAGAGTTTACTGCCTGGGAGATTTAAGCACACGCTACAATTCACCGCAGTGAGCTCTGTCCAACAGAAACTCGGGGTGAAACTGTATCTCACTGTCGTCCTCTGGGAGCCCACACTCTAATGAGAGACAACAGGACAGTTGCATTTTTTTTGGAATTTAAATCCCAGATAAAAGAAATGCAAATTTACAAATTCACATTTTGGGGGCTATATATTAGTGCATTTTTTACCAGTTTCAACTGCCCCCTGTCCCAGATTGCCAATGCACTGTCCTGTGGGAATATCTTCTTATTCTTCAGGAAGGATCACTACATACTTTCCGCTATGAAATTAGCCTCAGTACTGAAATACACAAACTTGCTACAGAAACTGAAATCACCCTGACCTGAGATGCACGGGGGCTTCCAAAATCTTTCTCCACTACCTTGGCATCCTTATAGCCTCCTTAATGAACGCCCAAGGGATACAGGGAAGGGAGGGGAACAGTGACAAGTGTCTGTGGGCTGACTTAGATAATGGCAGAACTATGTTCATTACAGTTATTTTAATACCAAAACAGCTCCCACTTTAATTTTATATTCTATGGACCCCTTCTCTATACTTTTTCCAACGCAACAATGTGAGTGAGGCTTCCAGAAAAAAAGCGGGTCCCCTTTATGAATAGCTGGTTTGGGGGGCTAGTTTTGCTTTCTGTTAGGTTTGTAGCTCATTGCAACATGATCCCTCTCAGCTGGTTCTATGCAGGGAGCAGCCGGCAGTAGGCACCCAAACAGCTGCAGAGAGCCTGCTGAGTGAGCAGAAGAATTTCTGCTTGAAAGACTCCGTGAAGCACGGCCTCCCCAGCAAAGGGGCATCGGCGGGAGGCAGAGAAACGGCGGGAGGCAGAGAAACGGCGGGAGGCAGAGAAACGGCAGCAGCCGACAGCCTCGCCGGCAAGCAGTTGGAGAAAACGTAAACTGGTCATTCAGAGTAAAGGCTTGGCGATCAAACTTGAGCCTCGGAGATGGAGTGACAAATAGTGAGGAGTTCTTTGGACAGCCTCAAAGGAGAGGCTGTGTGAGAAGAAGAGACCCATCCTCCAGACCCTCCCTGCAAAATCGGAGATGGAAGGCACGAACACAGAGGCGTAGCTTGGTATTCTGGCCAGCTGGAACCTGGCCTCTTGGAAGCCGTGGCTTTTGAAACGACTGCAGACCCACGTTCAACATTTTGCCCCTCCCCCCATCTTTCCCACACCTCTACTTTGGCAAGTGGATAGCAATTCCTTGGCACAAATAAGTCAAGCTTAGAGCCACAGATACCAAAAGATGAATATAGGATGATTGGCTGATTCATTATAACCAATTCATTATGTAGAAGCAAAAGAAAGTTTGAATGGACTAGAAGTGTCCTATGCCACAAAGAAGCGGTGGCATCCTGATTCAGAGGCAACAAGGAGCCAGAGAAATCAGAATAAAGAAACATGGGGAAATATGGAGGTTCCTTAAACAACTAAAAATAGAGTTACCATTATGATCCAGCAATCCCACTCCTGGGCAAATATCTGGAAAAAGATGAAAACTCTAATTTGAAAAGATACGTGCATGCCAGTGCTCAGAGCAGCACTATTTCCAAGAACCAAGACACAGAAACAACCTAAGTGTCCACTGACAGATGAATAAATATAGAAGATGTGGTATAGGGAGAGCTTCAAGATGGCAGAGAAGACGCAGCGATCACCTTCCTCCCCACAGATACACCAGAAATACATCTACACGTGGAAAAACTCCTACAGAACACCTGCCGAACGCAGGCAGAAGACCTCAGACCTTCCAAAAGGCAAGAAACTCGCCACGTACCTGGGCACGTAGGGCAAAAGAAAAAAACAGAGACAAAATAATAGGGAGGGGACCTGCACCTCTGGGAGGAAGTTGTGAAGGAGGAACGGTTTCCACACACTAGGAGCCCCTTCGCACCGACCGGCCCTCACCAGCCCGAGAGGCTTGTCTGCTCACCCGCCGGGGCGGGCGGGGGCTGGGAGCTGAGGCTTGGGCTTTGGGTCGGAGCGCAGGGAGACGACTGGGGTTGGCGGTGTGAACACAGCCTGCAGGGGGTTAGTGCACCACGGCTAGCCGGGAGGGAGTCCGGGAAAAGTCTGGAGCTGCCGAAGAGGCAAGAGACTTTTCCTTCCCTCTTTGTTTCCTGGTGCGCGAGGAGAGGGGATTAAGAGTGCTGCTTAAAGGAGCTCCGGAGACAGGCGCCAGCCACGGCTAAGAGCGCGGACCACAGAGACAGGCAGGAGACGCTAAGGCTGCTGCCGCCGCCACCAAGAAGCCTGTGTGCGAGCACAGGTAATTTATTTTTTATTTTAATAACTTTTAATTTAATTTTATTATACCTTCATCTTTCTTTCTTTCTTTTTCTTCTCTCTTTTATTCTGAGCCATGTGGAGGACAGGCTCTTGGTGTTCCAGCCAGGCGTCAGGGCTGTGCCTCTGTGATGTATACCTTTGCTTTTACTATGTGTCCTAGGGTTCTGTCTGTCTGATTTTTTGGTTTTTTATTTTTTGTATAGTTTTAGCACTTGTTATCATTGGTGGATTTCTTTTTTGGTTTGGTTGCTCTCATCTTTCTTTCTTTTTATTACAGCTATAAATGCAAAACAATTAACAAAATGGTAATAGGAACATACATATCAATAATTACCTTAAACGTAAATGGATGAAGTGCCCCAACCAAAATACACGGACTGGTTGAATGCATACAAAAACAAGACCCGTATATATGCTGTCTACAAGAGAGAGACCCACTTCAGACGTAGGGACACATACAGACTGAAAGTGAGGGGATGGAAAAAGATATTCCATGCAAATGGAAACCAAAAGAAAGCTGGAGTAGCAATTCTTATATCAGACAAAATAAACTTTAAAACAAAGACTATTACAAGACACAAAGAAGGACACTACATAATGATCAAGGGATCAATCCAAGAAGAAGATATAACAATTGTAAATATTTATGCACCCAACATAGGAGCACCTGAATACATAAGGCAAATACTAACAGACATAAAAGGGGAAATCGACAGTAACACAATCATGATAGGGGACTTTCACACCCCACTTCCACCAATGGACAGATCATCCAAAATGAAAATAAATAAGGACATACAAGCTTTAAATGATACATTGAACAAGAGGGACTTAATTGATATTTATAGGACATTCCATCCAAAAACAACAGATTACACTTTCTTCTCAAGTCCTTATGGAACATTCTCCAGGATAGATTATATACTGGGTCACAAATGAAGCCTTGGTAAATTTGAGAAAACTGAAATCGTATCAAGTATCTTTTCCGACCACAACACTATGAGACTAGATGTCAATTATAGGAAAAATCTGTAAAAAACACAAACACATGGAGGCTAAACACTAAACTACTCAATAACCAAGAGATCACTGAAGAAATCAAAGAGGAAATTAAAAAATACCTAGAAAAAAATGACAATGAAAACACGATGACCCAAAACCTATGGGATGTGGCAAAAGCAGTTCTAAGAGGGAAGTTTATAGCAATAAAATCCTACCTTAAGAAACAAGAAATACCTCAAATAAATAACCTAACCTTACACCAAAGCAATTAGAGAAAGAAGAACAAAAAACCCCAAAAATTAGCAGGAGGAAGGGAATCATAAAGATCAGATCAGAAATAAATGAAAAAGAAATGAAGGGAATGATAGCAAAGATCAATAAAACTAAAAGCTGGTTCTTTGAGAAGATAAACAAAATTGATAAAACATTAGCCAGACTCATCAAGAAAAAGAGGGAGAAGACTAAGATGTGGTATATATATATACACAATGGAATATTACTCAGCCATAAAAAGAATGAAATTGTGCCATTTGCAGCTACATAGATTGACCTAGAGATTGTCATACTAAGTAAAGTCAGACAGAGAAAGATAAATACCATATAAAATCATATGGAATATAAAAAAATAATACAAATGAACTTATTTCCAAAACAGGAACAGAGTCACAGACATAGAAAACAGTCTTATGGTTACCAAAGGGGAAGAGAGTAGGAAGGAATAAATCAAGAGTCTGGGATTAACAGATACACGCTACTTTATATAAAATAGATGAACAACAAGGTCCTACTGTATAGCACAGGGAACCATATTCAATATCTTATAATAACCTATAATAGAAAATAATCTGAAAAAGAATATGTGTGTGTGTATATATATATATATTTATGCATAACTGAATCACTTTGCTGCACATCTGAAACTAACACAACATTGTAAATCAACTATGCTTCAATAAAAAGTAAATAAAAAAAGAAACATGGTGAAAAAGAGGGACAAGAGATCCCCTCCCCCTTTTCATCATCTCAGGGATGAGAAGATGCAAAGAAATTGGTGAGGAAGTGAAATATGAGGATCAGTGATAAAGGTAGCAGCACGGAAGTCTGGAAGCACAATGTCTCAGGGTCCTCAAGTCACCTGTGTGACTCACTAAAAGCATGTCCACTCTCAGATGGTCCTGCAGCCTGGGGCGGGGGGCGGGTGTGTGCGATGCATACAGCATAATGTGGGGGGGGTGGTGTCTGTCTGCCCGCTTGTCTGCGGTCAGTGAAGGAGAATGTAAGGGTGCTGGGGTGACGGCAGAGGAGGAAGAACAAAGAATTCTTTTCTAGCTCTTTGAAAAACTTCACACTAGGTAAATGTGGGATAAAGAAATTCATATTTTTTTAACAGACCAAACTTTAATCTGTTCATTAAATATTTACTCCTAGGGTACACCTTACTAGAAATACTTTTGAAAAATTCCTTTTTGGGAATTGTGAGCTGAGCTAGTTGAAGAGCTACATAAGATTATCAGATGAGTCTCTTTTTATGTTTTCCCCCCAAAATGTATTGCCAGTGAATTTACCAAATTTACGTCTGTCTGGCAACAAGAGGTTGCAGTATTATATAATTATTATACAATTATTATAATTATAATATTATTATTATAGTCAATAGATACTTATTAAATCTATTATAATAATTACTTGATCATGAGCATGGTTTAGATTCTTTCTGATGATCCATGAAGCGCTTTTGCCTTTGCCATGAGGCCCTTGGGATCAGATTTTCAACACCGAGCACTGGGAAAGACCAGAGATGGGGTCTGCGCTCAAGAATTTACATTCATCTCAGAAATACGCAGACTCTGCTTTTGGGGGAGAAAATCCTCTTTGTTTTATTTGTCTCTCTCATAAAACTAGACTGCAGGGAGGATTCTGGCTACTTGGGTTTCTGAGGAGTGCATTTTATCATGTGGACTTAGAAGCTTCTTCACATCATACTGTTTGCCTGTGGTTGCTTCTCATTTCAAGCTGGAATTACTTAGCGTTCTTTCCCCCAAGTTACTACGCTCTATGGGAGGCAGCCTCCTCTAAACGAATTCGCGGTCATCTTGGTATTTTACGAGTATTTTACGAGATTACCAAAACCAATCTGACTTTGGCCCTAGGCACGTAAAAAGCAAAAACCAATAATGATGTCACGGGAAAAGGTGCTTTTCCTGTTTCTAAGAAAGCTGCCGTGGATATGACTACCAATGAGACAAAAGTAAAGGAGAAGACTCTGCCTTGAGAAAAGAGATCCGAAATTTCCAAACAGGTCGTGTTCCTTGCTGTGATTTTGAAAGCATTTCCTTTTTTCTTTGCTATGTTGAGGTATGGTCTGTTCAAAACAAACAACAGATGCATTTTAAAAGCTGTATCTTCTTTAAAAGCACAGCAGAAACTTACTTTCCAGGAGAGCTCCACACCCCTATATTAGCTGAATACCTAGCAACATTGAACACTGAAGAGGTCGCGCCTACCCTGGGTGGCTAACTAATGGGTTCCAGTGAGAAAACCAGGAATGCAATTGAGCATGATGCTAAGGGCACTTATATTTAGAAAGTTAAATTCACAAATAAAAGCAAAGATATTTTCGATGGTTCTGAAATAAGACGAATTACCCAAACCAATACGGTAGAGAGTTTTTACACCCAGGATGGTTTGTCATCTCTCCTCCCATGTTCAAATCTTAAAATCCCTGAACCATCAGAGTACTTGGTCACACTAATTTGGTTATAAAGTAAGACTGTATATTTCCCACTCCCAAGGTAGAGAGGCCCTAGGGTTGGGGCTGATTTGAATGCTAATGAATTAGGTCACCCTCAAAAGGCTGTCATCAGATATCAGAGTAAGTGGATTTCTTATAACACTTCATAGATTTAGGGTGACTGTATTACTGACTCAGCCTATAAAGGCAATACCTATATAACAAGGGCATTTTTCTGGAACCACTATTTTTTTTCCCCCAAGGCCGTGTAACATTTTCTCCTGGCAAACTATTAGAGTTTATAGGATGCTGTGGTTCTGTAACTGGGACTGTTCATCAATCAAACTGCTTTTTGAAGCAGAGCTTATAATTTTTATTCATGACACTTAGGTAAGTTACTGAGAAGAGTTACATCTAGGACAATTCAGATACCCACTATGAAAAAAGAACCAAGATTTGGGGGTTTGTTTTCCAGTTATACTCAGGACATGCCAGGCTTCATCATACTTTGCAGAGTGAGGATTAAAATGCCTAATTGGCTGTAACTAAGCAAACTGAGGCCTTTTGATTAATCAAGCCAACCAGCTTTTAGTTTCCGACATCAAAATTTATACCCTCCATGAAAAACAAAACAAGGCCATGGCTACTAACATTAAAGCAGCACACAATTAACAACACTTCGTTCTAATTATCTCTGGGCACAATTAATGTCGGCCCAATGGTTCATTTTTCTTCTTTGAGAGCTCTTAGAATATTTATGGAGATTAGGCCTTGATGCATCGGCTTTCTCTAAGATCTGGGGTTTTCTTACAAGCTCCCCCACAAATCTGAGCAGGGCAAAGTAGCATATTCATGCAGATTAATTCTTGACATATTGGCTTTTTCTAACACCTGAGGCGTTTATAACAAGCTTCCACTCACAGGTCCCCGAACACTGTAGCCTGCTGCCCGACACTGAGGATTTTTTCTTTCCCTTCAGCAGTTAGTCATAACTGGTAAAAGGTTACGTCTTGATAGAACAAGCTTCCAGGAGTAGGAAGGCCAAAAGGGCTGCTCTAAAACAGCGATGCAGATGCTACCGAAAACCCAAGGTAAGAGGACAGCCCAGATGCCTATTATTGGGAAACTTAAATTGCAGACAAGCTCCGTTTCCTCACATCAATAGTGAAGAGACAGCAGCAAGGCAACGCGTGCCGATCAAAGGCTTTGGTGATCGGTACAACTTTAATTTCTGGAAGGCACATATTTTTTTCTACACTCCAAAGGAGTCGGTCATAAAGAAGTCAAAAATATTCTCTTCTTGGCCCAAGCCTGTTGGCAGCCTCACTCTGAGTGTTTGTTTGGCTGTATTATTTTATGCTCTAAAGATGGGCTGAGCCATGTGAGGAGCTGTAGCTCCAGGGCACTGGGGAAATTCTAGGGGCTGTTAGTTAAGACTATCTCTAAACAGATCGGAGGTTTGATCAGACATTCCATGAATTTAAAAAATAAACACTGTTAGCTCTTAATACACGTGTTGGATAGATGGGTATCTCCACACACTGGCAATGCCAGGACAGGCCCAGCCTTTCAATCTGATTTCTGGAAGAATGTACCCTGGGCTCTGGGCAGGCCTGTGTCCTAATGGCTGCTTGATGCTGTTTCAGGCTTTGCTGCTTTTATCCAGGCAACTCCCTCTGCCTTTCCTCAAACCGTTTGCCTAGAAAATGTTCACAATGCCTCAAAAACTCAGTTTAAATGGCACATTATCTGCTGGCCTTCTCCCAAAAGAATCCAGTTAGGTACTTCTATCTCAGTGTTCCATTGACACTTGGACATAATTATTTTAATTTTTAAAAATGTTAATGTTTATTATTTTTATTAATCAAATGAGTATATTTTTGTCTTCCTTCCAACAACGTGTCTCAAGGGCAGAGAAAATGTTCCATGCATCTTTGTAACTCCAGCATCCAGCAGCAGCCCAGGCCTAGAGATGTCAAAAGTAGGGAGAGAAGGAGTGGGGAAGAGACAGACAGACAGAGACAGAGAGAGGCAGAGAGGGAGAGAGAGACAGAAACAGAGAGACAGAGAGACGGAACGAGAAAAAAGAGAAGACACCAGAGAAGAAAAAGACAGTATCTAAGTAGCAACCTATGTTTCTCAGTGGTATTTAAGCAATTCTGACAGTTAAATCATTAAAACCCAAGAACTTCGCCAAATCGTGGAAATGATGTCAGTTGTGGTGTTCCACCCTCCAATGTCCAATACGGGAGCACATGCCAATGACACCCTCCTCTGGAAGCTAGGAGCTTGGACGGAACTTCCGGGAGAGAGAAACAACCTTTCAGTGTTTTTGCTGATGCAGTGGGAGGCAAGCCCGGAAGCTTCTGGTTGCCATCTTCGCCAGCACACGGAGAGGGCCTGCCCGAGAATGAAACCAACTTACAGCACAGCAAGGCTGGGAGAAGGGAAAAGCTCCCTGACATGGTCTGGCCCCCTGCACTCATCCACCACGCCTTCATCCACGGTTACACCTCGGTTCCTAGTTACAGTCTTTCTGTTGTTAAGTCAGTCTGAGTAGGGACTCTATGACTTACAGTTGGAAGCGTGATCACAAACAGAGTACCTTGAAAGAATAGCAGGATTGCCCGCGTTGTTGTTTTCCCAAGAAATTAGATCTCCAAAACTGTTTCAGTGACCCACGGACCCTCCTATCACCGTATCCTGTGCTGAGCAACATGGTGGCTCCATGGAGGGTGGGTTGGGTGCTTCTCCCTAGCTGTGTTGCCCCATCACAGCCATTTCTGGGATTCTTAATTTTGGAGAGCCACTGCTTCACTTAAATGGACATGAAGAAATCTATCTGCATAGCTGTATAACTTTTTCAGAAGAATAGTCAGGCCATAAATATTCTATTAAAATATGTGTGTATAAAGGCTTACATACCAGGACACTCATCACCACATTGTAATAATGAAAAAGTATCAACAACCTAAGTAGCCAACAGAAAGTGATTAAATAAATGATACGCAGCATCCATTTGATAAATTTCTACATGGCCATCAAATCGTATTTTAAGGATCACTGAATAACATGGGGAATATTTTTGATACGTTACACAAAAGAGCAAGTTACTATCTGTATAAAGCGACGTTATGATTTCCTAATATGATTAAGTAGAGCAGAAAAAAAAAGACTGAAAATATATGCACTAAAATGTTATTGGCAGATATTTCTGATTGGTGTAATTACAATTTATCCACTTCCTTATATTTTCCTAATTTTCTATAATGTGTCTATTGACTACCTTTATAATCAGATATTTACTAGTACAAAGTTACATACTGGCATAGGAAGGGGTTTTTTTTTTTTAAACTTCAAGCCCGTTTACCAAAGAGGAGTTTTTGTCTCTAATCCTAACTCAGTGATTGTTGCTAAGTGATCCACAGTTGGAGACAAATTAATCAGGAGAAAGAGATACACCCGGTACCTTAAGACAGGAATGTCTGGAGCTACCTGTCAGCAAGCTGTCATAGAATCTATAGATAAGAAGGAAACAGGGATTTCTACTCAGACAACCACCGGCATGCTGCTTTATAACCTTTAAATTTTCTTTTTATATTGTCTGAGGATAGGAGACGATAAAACTGAAAGGAAGAGGAAGGTAAGAACTTGAAGCCAATCAGGAGTGCTATGCAACAGACTGTTTCTCTTATCAGCAAAGAGTCAAGGCCAAACCTGGGCATTTCAAACCCACAGCCATAGCACGGGAGCCATCAAAGGGCAGGCTAGAAGTCACTTCTGAGCACTTTTGACTATAAACTTTCCTCAGGCTCAAAAGTTCTCTGGCATTGGGCACACGTGGGAAGGGCTTCTGCACCTAGGTTTGAAGATTCAGGGAAAGTTCTACTCGTGACTGGGGGCGCAAAGACAGGTTAGATTAAAAAGTGGTTGAGACCAATGAAATTGTATTGGGTTTGGTACTGAACTGGACCTAAGGTGTTTGAAGAGCTTTCAATATCACTCTAAGAGCTGTATCGGTGGTTCTCAAATCTGTCTGTGCATCTGAATCACCCTCGGCGTTTTGTCAAAGCACAGATGTTTAGTTCCCATCTTAGACTTAAAAGACTTGGAATTTCCTGAGTTGTCTCGTAGGCACCTGACTTCAGAAGCTCTGTTTCTGCATAGGTTTCATCCCTCTTGTCTGCTTGCAGATTTCACTGTTATATTTATACTTCTCCCTCCTGCATGGTGGATTTCACCCTTTCCACTGGATGGTTCCCACGGGCGCACCAGCATGCCCTAATGTCACCTGTCTTTTTCCAAGAGCTCCTCTTCTATGATGTCTCTCTTCAGCTATGACTCTCCCCCATGTTGGCTGCACTTCACAGGAACACTTAGAAGAGCTGTCTGTCTCCATGATGTCTCCATGTCCTTACCTTCCTACCCACTCAATCAGAAACTGTTGTTGTCAAGCTTTTAGCTATAACCCATCCCTCACCAGAGCTAGCGAGGATTTCCATTTCCTCTTGCTATTATCTCCTCAGCATTCAACCAGGCTGCCCTTGGAACACTTTCTTCTTTAGGCTTCCATGACTCCTCACCTTTCTAATTTTCCTCCTAACACACTAGCTGCTGCTTCCCCGTCTCACTTGCAAGCTCCTCTTCCTTTGCTGGACCTCCAAGAAAGGGGCGCCCCAGGGCTCTGTCTTCTGCCTCCTTAAGGTCCACCTTTACACGTACTTCTGATACGACCTTATTAAATCCTACAACATAGAATGTCATCTACATGCCGATGACTCTCAAAGCCGTATCTCTAGCCCTGACCTTGGCTTTGGATATCCAACTGCCTATCGAACACGATCACTTGAATGTTTAATAAGCATCTCAACTCAACGTGGACAAAACAGATTGGTGATTCTACATTCCTTCCCCCAAGTTACCTCTCCTCCTAGCTTTGCCTCTCTCAGAAATTTGGAACAACCCTATATTCAGCTGCTAAGGTCAAAAACCTAAAAGTCACCCTTATTTCTCATTTTCTCTTATAGTCCACATCCAATCCTTCAGTAATTCCAATAGGTTTTACTTCTAAAATATGTTCTTCCTTGACCATTTCTTGCCAGCATAGCATAGTGAAACCATACAACTGGAAGTCAAATTCTGACTCTCACACTTAACATGACCTTAGCCAAGTTACCCAACTTGTCTGGGGCTTAGTTTCCTAATCTGTAAAATGGGGATGATAATAATCCTATCTGCCTCACTCCACAGGGTTGTTATGAATATTAAATAGTGTGTGTGTTTGTACATGTGTATATATGTGTTTATGTGTGAATGTCATCATTGTTATTCCCCATTAGTTCAAGGATATTATATAGTTTTATTATTTTTATGCCCTGGTAGTCCTATGTACCTACCCTAGATAGGTCTAATGGCATGTTTTGTCAGGAATCTGAAACAACCTCCTACCTGGTTTTCCTGTCTCTACCTCTGTCCCACTATTAGCCCTCAAACTAGCAAGAATTGTCTTTCTAAAGCACAAGTCAGATCACGCTACTTCCCTAGTTAAACATCTTTCCTGGCTTCCCTTTACATGTATCATTATGTTCAAAGTCTTTACTGTGACTGTGACCTAGAAGGCTTTACAGGGTCTAGCCTCTGTCTACCTCTCTGAACTCAATTTCCTTGCAGTTTTCAAACCTTAGACCTCATTTCCCCAGGACAAAGTTCTGACATCTGTTTCTCTAAATGGCCAAGCTTTCTACCATCTCTGGGCTTTCACACTTGCTGTTTCTTATTGTTCTTCTTGCAGATCCTCACACAGCTGTCTCCTTTTCTTTTTTTTTTTTTAATGCTTGAGTATTTATTTTCTAAAATTAGTAAAACTGCCTCTTTTTAAAGTAGGAGTTGGGTATGGGGAATTGCCTATGAAATGACAGAAAACATTATTACAAATGGCATACCAGCCTTAAAGAGCTGAGGTTTCCTTTTTGAGGCATTAGATAAACTTGAATAAACATACACAGGAAAGGAATGAGCTGGACTGTGTGGGATAATTCTTAAGAAATTAGGGGTCAGCACTCCTTTTTTTAAAAAATAAATTTATTTATTTATTTTTGGCTGTGTTAGGTTTTCGTTGCTGCGTGCGGCTTTCTCTAGCTGCAGCGAGCAGGGGCTGCTCTTCATTGCTGTCCACAGGCTTCTCATTGCGTTGGCTTCTCTTGTTGTGGACCACCGGCTCGAGGTGTGTGGGCTTCAGTAATTGTAGCATGAAGGTTCAGTAGTTGTGGCTCACGGGCTGTAGAGCGCAGGCTCTGTAGTTGTGGCACAAGGGCTTAGTTGCTCCGCGGCATGTGGGATCTTCCTGAACCAGGGCTCGAACCCGTGTCCCCTGCATTGGCAGGCGGATTCTTAACCACTGCGCTACTAGTGAAGTTCCACATCTCCTTTTTATTATTTTGTATCACCTCCACATGGCCCAATTTGAGAAGCCATTGTAGGTAAGTACCTCTCCTGTTTCCATCCCCAGGCTCTCTCCTACTGTATCACCTCATTTTTTTCTTATTCAGAGGGTCTTATTTGTCTGTTCATTTCTTTTTTGCTTATTTATTATTTTATTTAAGTATGTACACCTGTCTCATCCTCTGGGGTTGAGGACCATAAAAACTGATCAAATCCCAGTGTCCAGAACAGCATTTGGTCCATAGAAGGCATTCAATAGATATCTACTGACTACAAATTCAACATATAATTGTGGTGTACAGCCAGATTTGAGAAATACTATTTTAAACTACTTCATTTTATTTATTTATTTACTTTTGGGCTGTGTTGGGTCTTCGTTTCTGTGCGAGGGCTTTCTCTAGTTGTGGCAAGCGGGGGCCACTCTTCATGGCGGCGCGCGGGCCTCTCACTATCGTGGCCTCTCTTGTCGTGAAGCACAGGCTCCAGACGCACAGGCTCAGTAGTTGTGGCTCACGGGCCTAGTTGCTCCGCGGCATGTGGGATCTTCCCAGACCAGGGCTCGAACCCGTGTCCCCCACACTGGCACGCAGATTCTCAACCACTGCGCCACCAGGGAAGCCCTAAACTACTTCATTTTAAACAGGAGTTACCAATTAACAAGAATGCTTATCATTAGCAGTTTAATTGTCCTATTTTCATGGAAAGTATAACTGAGTCAAGAAAGCCGTTTTTCACTTTAACACATTTAAGTGCCATATTTTTTTCTGCATAAATTAAATCTTCCTATAAGAAGCCAAGTTCTTCTGACCTTGAGTCTGTAGCTAAGGTTTTAGAAAGTACCTGGAGGCTCAGAACGCCCAGGTGGTCTCAGGCCAGTACTCCTCCTGGCTAGAGTCTGGGAATCAGAGATGTGATGGGAGTTGTGAGTGAGCAAAGGGATGTCCAGCTTGATTTCTAGTCAGGTGTGCAGTTGGTTAATGCAGCGGTTCCCAACCTTTTTGGCATCGGGGACCAGTTTCATGGAAGACAATTTTTCCACAGACGGGCCTGGGCCGGGGTGGGGAATGGTTCAGGTGGTAATGTGAGTGATGCAGAGTGGCAGATGAAGCTCGCCTGCCACTCCACTCGCCTCCTGCTGTGTGGCCCAGTTCCTAACAGGCCACGGACTGATGCCTGTCCTCAGCCTGGGGGTTGGGGACCCCTGGTTTAATGCATGGAGAGAAAGGCCTGCTTGGTGTGTGGGGAAGGGGTCTAGAGACAAGCGATCATGTACTTCAAGGAGCATGCCAAGAGCAAACCTGGGGCTTGAGGCCAAAGCCCAGGAGTAGAGAACAGGGAAGGCACAAAGTCCAATCAATGGACTGTGAAGGTCAAGTCTGGGAAGATCCTTTAAGTCAATGGTCTGGGATAGGGTGGGAAAAAAGGAGTGGTCTGTGACACAAGGGCCTGTGACATGGTGGCACTGTGCCGTCGAAAATGGTGAGCTCTATTTTGAGAAAGCAGTCTCTGAGACAGCAGCCAGGGAAGTCTAAACTTTTCTAAAAAACAGAATACAACACACCTAGCACTTAAGAGTTACAGAAAACAAGCGGCATCCTGATCGCCCATGTGGTGCTTACGGCACAGACATAAAATATACCAAATGGTTTCTCCACCAGACGTCAGGACCCTAAACAAAAATTATAATCTACACCCAGGGGAAGTAGTTGCTGGATGGTGAGGCTAAGTGTCCTACTCCTTTTCATGAATGACTTACAGTTGCTAAAACCAAGGCACTGAGAAAACAACTGCTAAGAGGAGAAAAAAAATGTGTGAAATGCATGTGTATATGAAATTATTATTTTGAACTGCTGGCCCAGGAGGTTTTTTGTTTTTTTTTTTTTGTAAGGTAAATGTCTTATTTAGCAAAATACCTTAATGAGCCAGGGAATGGTGTGGAATGAGACCATGAGTGGGGTGTAGGGACCAATAAAGCTCTATGTAGTAAAGTGGTAAGAAGCAAGGCTGTGGAGAGGGAGTGAGCAGGAAAGCACCAGCTACGCTCTATGGCAGGAGGCTGGGGATTGAGGAGAAGGGGCTAATAAGGAATGCCCAGCAGCTGAAGGACTTGCAGGCAGAGCCATCTAAAGGCCAAAGGCAAAGCCCTTAGCCTTGGGGATATTATTCACGACCACGTATCCTTTGTGGGGTTGGATTCTGGGAAGAGTAGGGAAAGTGGATTCTGTTTCACGTGAGATTGTTTCTGAAAGGAGAAGAAAGGGGGATTGAAAGTTGAGTGGGGTAGGAACGCAGCCCCAGGAATGACCACAGGAGGGAACGACACTGGGGTGGGATTGGTGGTGGGGATGGGAGCCCTAGACTTTCCTCAGGTTGGGGGATCTGATGCTTTGACAACATATATTTAATTCTCAAAGTCAGGGACCGCTCAGCTATAATCTAAGCTGTTTTTAAAAAAAATTTATTTTATTGAAGATTCAAGATGGTGGAGGAATAGGTGGATGTGGAGTTCGTCTCTCTCCACGGATGCAGCAGGAATACGTTGACAGACGCAACAATTCTCATAGAACACCGGCTGAAAACTAGCGGAAGGCCTTGGACAACAGAAAGGACTATAAAGATCCCTGCATAACTCAGTAGAAAGGAAAAAAAGAAGGGAGAAGGAGGAGAGGAAGCAGGATGGGACCCACACCCTGGTGCAGGGGGAGCTGAAGCAGAGGAGAGATTCATGAGTTCGAGGAAACCCCCTCTCTGACTGGGAAATTGACCTGGACAGAAGGGAAGCATTTGAGGCTGTCAGATTTACTTTTTCTTTTATTTGGCTCTGTTTTTGTTTCTTTTATGTGTGTGTGTTTCCTTGTTTCTGGTTGTGTTTGTCTGATTTACCATTTCTTCAGGGTTTTGACATTTTTTCCTTTAATATACTTTCTTTTTTTATTTTTTGTAGTTCTGCTTCTACATTGCTTTGCTGTTGTTCTGTGTTCTTCCCCTTTTTCTCTTTTTCTTTTTTCTTTTTTATAACATTTCTGGCAGTTTGTTTTGTTTCTTTGCTTCATTCTCCAGCTGGCACTCTGCTTTGGTTTTGTTTTTTGGTTTTGGGTTTTTGTCAGCTTTTTTCTTAATTGTTTGATTTTGTTCTTGGGTTCCTTTGTTTCTCTGGTTGTTCTCTTGCTTTTTGTTTTACTTGGTTCTGTTTTTGCTTCTTTTGTGTGAGTGCGTGTTTCCTTGTTTCTGTTTCTGTTTGTTTGATTTTACTTTTTACCATTTGTCAGGGGTTTCCACGGCACCTGCCGATGACAATAAAAGAAGCCCGCTTAGGGCTGGCTCTCGTGTGCCAGCTGCCAAGCAATAAAAAAAGCTCTCTCAGAGGTGGCCCTAATGTGCCGGCTACAGGGCAATAAAAAAAAAAAAAAAAAAAAAAATGTTTGATTTTACTTTTTACCATTTGTCAGGGGTTTCCTTAGCCTTTTTTTTTAATCCCCTTTATCGCCGGGACAAGTGACTTGCGGGGTCTTGGTCCCTTGACACAAGTCGAGCCTGAGGCTCTGGAGTGGGTGCACCAGGTCCAGGATGCTGGGCCATTAGAGAATCCCCGGCCCCAGAGAAGATTAATCGCCGAGAGCTCTCATGGAGGCCTCTATCTGAATCCAAGACCTGGCTCCACCCACCTGCCAGCAGCTCCCAGTACCCTCGTGCACCTGCTGCCAGGCATCAGAAAAACCCCAGCCAGGGCTGGCCCTCATGTGCCTTATGCCGAACACCAGAAAAGGCCCTCATTAGGGACATATCTCTTGCGGCCGTGGCTGCTGGCTTCCCTACGCATTTGGCGCTGCCAGGGCTCCCTGGATCCGAGCAGTCATACCACCTCTGCGCCCTGTCCTCACTGGGGCAGACCCACAGAATCCAAGACCTGGCTCCACCCACCTGCCAGCAGCTCCCAGTGCCAGACGCCTCACACCAAACAACAAACAAGTCAGGAACACAAACCCACCCATCAGCACACAGACTTCCTAATATCATACTAAGCGCACAGACACCCCAAAACACATCACCTGACATGGCCCTGCTCATCAGAGGGAAAACACTCAGCTCCACCGACGAGAACACAAGCACCGGTCCCTCCCATCAGGAAGCCTACACAAGACACTGGACCAACCCCACCACTGGGGGCAGAGAACAGAAGCAAACCTGAGTAGACAATGAGTGTCCCCACAAATGAAAATAGTCTAGCTCTGGCAGCTGTGGACTTTGGGGGCAGCACACGCAGGAACTGGGCCAGATCAGAGAGCAAAAGGAACTAAAACCCTGCACCCTAGGGAAAGGAGACCTCAAATAGTGTAAATTAGACAAAATGAGAAGACAGAGAAATACCCTACATGTAAAAGAGCAAGATAAAAACCCATAAGACAGAATAAATGAAGAAGAAATAGGCAAACTACCTGAAAAAGAATTCAGAATCAGCCCAGAGGCAGAGGAGGGCCTGCTGGGGAGGCGGAGGAGGGCTGTGGCTCATGGCGTGTGCAAGGACACTTACAGTGTAGAACCCAGGGAAACATAATTATTACTATTAATTTTATTATGTTTTGATTCATTCTGTTGTTGGTTCTATATATATATATATTTTGGTTTCTTTCTTTCTTTGTCATTGCAGTTTTTTGGTTTTTTTAAGGTCTTTTGGGATCTCTGCATTTTATAACATTTTTATTTTTTTTTATACATTTCTATTTTGACTTAAGGATGATCCAAAATCTTGGAAATGGAATGGAGAAAAGACAAGAAACGTTTAACAAGAAACTAGAAGAATGAAGAGCAAACAAACAGCAATGAACAAAACAATAACTGAAATTAAAAATACTCTAAAAGGAATCAGTAGCAGAGTAACTGAGGCAGGAGAACGGATAAGTGAGCTGGAAGATCGAATGGTGGAGATAACTGTTGCAGAGCAGAATAAAGAAAAAAGAATCAAAAGAATGGACGACAGTTTCAGAGACCTCTGGGACAGCATTACGTGCACCAACATTCAAATTATAGGCGTCCCAGAAGAAGAAAAAAAGAAAGGGTCTGAGAAAATATATGAAGGGATTATACTTCCTATTTTTTTACATATAAATATATATATCTGTGTATATATATATTTGTTTCCATTTCTACTTTGCCTTTCTGCTGTCCTGTGTTTTTTCCCTTTTTATGTTATTTTATTCTTCTTATTTTTTAAACCATTTTTATTGGTTGTTCTGCTTCCTTGCTTTATTCTTCAGCTGGCACACTGCTTTTCTTTTGTTCTTAGGTTGTGTGTTTTTGTTAGTTTCAATCCTAATTGAAGCGGCAAGGGAAAAGCAACAAATACCATACAAGGGAATCCCCATAAGGTTAACAGCTGATCTTTCAGCACAAATTCTACAGGCCAGAAGGGAGTGCAAGATGTATTTAAGGTAATGAAAGGGGAAATCCTACAACCAAGATTACTCTGCCTGGCAAGGATCTCATTCAGATTCGATGGAGAAATTAAAACCTTTACAGACAAGCAAAAGCTTAGAGAATTCAGCACCACCAAACCAGCTTTACAAGAAATGCTAAAGGAACTTCTCTAGGCAGGAAACACAAGAGAAGGAAAGGACTTACAAAAACAAATGCAAAACAATTAAGAAAATGGTAATAGGAACACACATATCAATAATTACCTTAAATGTAAACGGATGAAGTGCCCCAAGCAAAATACAAAGACTGGCTGAATGGATACAACACCAAGACCGTATATATGCTGCTTAAAAGAGACCCACACTTCAGACCTAGGGACACATACAGACTGAAAGTGAGGGGATGGAAAAAGATATTCCATGCAAATGGAAATCAAAAGAAAGCTGGAGTAGCAATACTCAGACAAAACAGACTTTAAAATAAAGACTATTACAAGAGACAAGGATATATAATGATCAAGGGTTTGATCCAAGAAGAAGATATAACAATAGTAAATATCTATGCGCCCAACAGAGGAGCACCTCAATACATAAGGAAAATGCTAACAGCCATAAAAGGGGAAATCGACAGTAACACAATCATAGTAGGGGACTTGAAAACTGTACTTTCACCAATGGACAGATCATCCAAACTGAAAATAACTGAGGAAACACAAGCTTTAAATGACACATTAGACTAGATGGACTTAATTGATATTTATGGGACATTCCATCCAAAAACAACAGAATACACTTTCAAGTGTACACAGAACATTCTCCAGGATAGATCATATCTTCAGTGAAAAACCAAGCTTTGGTAAATTTAAGAAAACTGAAATCTTATCAAGTATCTTTTCCAACCACAACACTATGAGACTAGATATCAATTACAGAAAAGAAAACTGTAAAAAATACAAACACATGGAAGCTAAACAATATGCTATTAAACAACCAAGCAATCACTGAAAAAATCAAAGAGGAAATCAAAAAATACCTAGACACAAGTGACAATGAAAATACAACGACCCAAAACCTATAACCTGTGGGATGTAGGGTCTAAGAGGGAAGCTTATAGCAATACAATCCTACCTCAAGAAATAAGAATCATCTCAAATAAACAACCTAGCCTTACACCTAATGCAATTAGAGAAAGAAGAACAAAAAGAAAAAAGCTCAAAGTTAGCAGAAGGAAAGAAATCATAAAGATGAGATGAAAAATTAATGAAAAAGAAGTGATGGAAAAAATATCAAAGATCAATAAAACTAAAAGCTGGTTCTTTGAGAAGATAAACAAAATTGACAAACCATTAGCCAGACTCATCAGGAAAAAAAGGGAGAAGATTCAAATCAACAGAATTAGAAACGAAAAAGGAGAAGTAACAACTTACACCACAGAAATATAAAGGATCATGAGAGATTACTACAGGCAGCTATATGCCAGTAAAACAGAAAACCTGGAAGAACTGGACAAATCTTAGAAAAGTACAACCTTCCAAGACTGAACCAGGAAGAAATAGAAACAAGAAGAGACAAATCACAAGCACTGAAATTGAAACTGTGATTAAAAATCTTCCAACAAACAAAAGCCCAGGGCCGGATGGCTTCACAGGCGAACTCTGTCAAATATTTAGAGAAGAGCTAACATCGATCCTTCTCAAATTCTTCCAAAATATAGCAGAGGGAGGAACACTCTCAAAATCATTCTATGAGGCCACCATCACCCTGATACCAAAACCAGACAAAGATGTCACACAAAAAAGAAAACTATAGGCCAATATCACTGATTAACATAGATGCAAAAATCCTCAACAAAATACTAGCAAACAGAATCCAACAGCACATTAAAAGGATCATACACCATGATCAAGTGGGGTTTATCCCAAGAATGCAAGGATTCTTCAATATACGCAAATCAGTCTGTGTGATACACCACATTAACAAACTGAAGGATAAAAACCATATGATCATCTCAATAGATGTAGAAGAAGCTTTTACCAGACTTCAACACCCATTTATGATAAAAACTCTCCAGAAAGTAGGCATAGAGGGAACTTACTAAACGTAATAAAAGCATATATGACAAACCCACAGCCAACATCATTCTCACTGGTGAAAAACTGAAAGCATTTCCTCTACGATCAGGAACAAGACAATGGTGCCCAGTGTCACCACTATTATTCAACATAGTTTTGGAAGTTTTAGTCACAGCAATCAGAGAAGAAAAAGAAATAAAAGGAATCCAAATCGGAAAAGAAGAAGTAAAACTGACACTGCTTGCAGATGACATGATACTATACATAGAAAATCCTCAAGATGCCACCAGAAAACTACTAGACCTAATCAATGAATTTGGTAAAGTAGCAAGATACAAAAGTAATGCATAGAAATCTCTTGCATTCCTATACACTAACAATGAAAAATCAGAAAGAGATATCAAGGAAACACTCCCATTTACCACTGCAACAAAATGAGTAAAATACCTAGGAATAAACCTACCTAAGGAGGCAAAAGACCTGTATGCAGAAAACTATAAGACAGTGATTAAAGAAATCAAAGACGATATAAACAGATGGAAAGATATACCATGTTCTTGGATTGGAAGAATCAACATTGTGAAAATGAATACTACCCAAAGCAATCTACAGATTCAATGCAATCCCTATCAAACTACCAATGGCATTCTTCACAGAACTAGAAAAAAAAAAAATTCACAATTTGTATGGAAACACAAAAGACCCCGAATAGCCAAAGCAATCATCTACAAACAATAAATGCCGGAGAGGGTGTGGAGAAAAGGCAACCCTCTTGCTCTGTTGGTTATAATGTAAATTGGTACAGTCACTATGGAGAACAGTATGGAGGTTCCTTAAAAAACTAAAAATAGAACAATCCCACTACTGGGCATATACCTTGAGAAAACCATAAATAAAAAAGATGCATATACCACAATGTTCACTGAAGCACTATTTACAATTTCTAGGACATGGAAACAACCTAAATGTACATCGACAGATGAATGGATAAAGAAGATGTGGCACATATATACAATGGAATATTACTCAGTCATAAAAGGAACGAAATTGAATTATTTGTAATGAGGTGGATGGACCTAGAGTCTGTCATATAGAGTGAAGTAAGTCAGAAAGAGAAAAACAAATACCACATGCTAACACACATATGGAATCTAAAAAACGGTACTGATGAACCCAGTGGCAGGGCGGGAATAAAAATGCAGACGTAGAGAACGGACTTGAGCACACAGTGGAGGAAGGGTAAGCTGGGACGAAGTGAGAGTGGCATGGACATATATACACTACCAAATGTAAAACCGACAGGTAGTGGGAAGCAGCCGCATAGCACAGGGAGATGAGCTCCGTGCTTTGTGACCACCTAGAGGGGTGAGATGGGGAGGGTGGGAGGGAGCCTCAAGAGGGAGGGGATATGGGGATATATGTATATGTATAGCTGATTCACTTTGTTGTACTACAGAAACTAACACAACATTGTAAAGCAATTATACTCCAATAAAGATATTAAAAAAATAAAATTTATTTTATTCATGTACAATTGATTTACAGTGTTGTGTTAATTTCTGTACGGCAAAGTGATTCAGTTACACATATATAAAAACGCACATTCTTTTTCATATTATTTTCCATTATGGTTTATCACAGGATACTGAATACAGTTCTCTGTGCTATACAGTAGGACCTTGTTGTTTATCCATTCTATATATAATAGTTTGCAACTGCTAATCTCAAACTCCCAATCCATTCCTCCCTAGGCTGGTTTTGAATAACACAGTGATATTCATCAAGAACATAATATTAAAAGTAAATTTGTGTCGCTTCTTTTCTGCACCTTCTTGGGACCTGTTTGTGGAGCAGGAATTCAGGGAATCTGTTTTCCATCCCCCTGACAACCATCCCTCTCTGCTCCTACCACACCAGGGGCCAAGCGATTAAGGTACACAAATATGTTGTTTCAAAAATACACGGATGGAAAATAGTTTTGTTTTTCTAAAATCTGGCTGTATGACATTCAAAATTCAAAATAATTTTGAAGCATTATGGTTAATTCACCTGCAATCTTGCAAAAGAGCATTTTGTTAAAGTGTATAAATCTATGTAGGGGGTCTGTGACCAGCTGTGATTACGATCTGTCAAAAGCAGCCCTCTATCTTCTCACAGTAATTGCTAACTTATGCAAAGGATTCTATACAAACACAAATAGTAAATTAAAAAAAATCAAATAAAGTAAAATGAAATTCATATGAAAATCAGATGATGCATGAGTGTGTGTGTATGTGGGGTATGTCTATATGTGATAGATTTCTTTTTATTATCTGTTTAAGTAGACAATAGTGAGATTTGGGAGCAAAGAGAGAGTTCATTTACTATTGAGCAAAGAATTTTACAGAACAAGATATGACACTGTGACTAGAGGACATTACTTTAGGAAATAAAATATGTTTGTAAATTAAAATTGCCGGGCTTCATGGCATTTAGAGATATCATCTATTGCATCCAAATGATGCTGGAGGCGAGAGTTGTTGCCTGAAGTGTAAAGATCTCTGTGAAAGGAAAAAAAAAATGGTGCTTCTCATTTACTCAGTGAGGGTTTAAGAAACATTTGGTGCCAAAGGTATTTTTAAAATACTTTTAGCTTGATTATATAAAATGTCCTTCACAAAGCTGTCTCACTGACAATTAGATGAACTAAAAGCAATGTGTACCGCAATCATCAACAAAACTAACAATTTAAGTTTACGGTTCTAGGGAAATGAATTGTAATAACAACTCCTTCCTACTATTAAATCCGGTTAATTCAACCTCAAGACAAAGCCATGAGTTCTCAAAACTCTCAGACAACCACCTCGGTTTCCCTCGAGAAGGCTTTCCCACTCTTCGTGGTGATTATATTAAAAATGATAAAAGTGTGAGAACCTTTGGGGAAACAGGGGTGATTACTGGCCCTTTGCAGAAAAGGAACCATCAGCGGTTCCCTCAGTTGACCTCTCTTCTGCCTCATATGTGACATAACGCACTTAAGTCACTCCTGTGTAGAGCAGCTGAAGTTTTTCATTCATACTTCTTATATTAATCATTGCATTCAGATAAATGGGGGGAAAATCATGTAAGGAAAGGCAGGAGCCTTGGAGTAGGAGGATAGAAAAGACCATACGCCAGGCACTGCTGCACAAACATTAACTCACTTAACCCTCGATACTTCTCTGGAAGGAAAGTTACTATTATCATCCCCAGTTTTGCATTTGAGGAAACAGACACACAGAGAGCCTAATTAATTTGCCTAAGGTTTCAAAACTAGAAAAGAATTGAACTGAGATTCAACTCCAAAGTGCATACTCTTATTTATTTTGCTTCAGTATCGCTGAGGAAATTAAGTAAAAATGGCATGCACCTACAGACAAGGTGGTAGGTTAGGGTTAGGGTCAGGATTGCAGAAACCAACTGCAGAAAACAAGATCTCTCGAGCTCTTATTTCTTCACATTACTGCAGGAAGTTTCAGGATTCTATAGAGACTATGGAAGAACTACATTTTTAGATACTGGCTGATGGTCCCTTGTGCCTAGTTTAAGAAAAGGTGGGCTTACCATAGTCCTTGCTTAAAAATGATTACGTCCCAGTTCTATATGCAAACAGAACATTTATTGCAAGTAGGTAAGCCAACTCATGGAAAAGGGCATCTTTGCTAGATCTTTCAGCATGTGAACTAATAACTGAAATGCTCTTTGAGGACTGCTATAAGTATTCAGGAATTAACACTCTAAGTGATGTCAAATGCCACTAAGTAATAGACCAGAGTTTTCAACTGTTTTAGAGGACTACAGTGGTTGAAAACCCTCCTTAAAGCACCCCTTAGCTCAGCTTCACCTCTATTTTTATGTCTTACACGGTGCACTTCTGCATGAGCTTTTTTGTTTTTTGAAGAAATAGCTCTACTGCTTAAAATTATTTTTCTTACAATTGCCCTTACGTAGTATTCAATATTTTGTTTATTCGTTCACTTATCTGATCATTAGGCATTGGGAAACTAAGCGAAATATCACATAGCCCTTCCCTCAAGGAACTTGCAATTTTAGGGAAACTGATCCAGTTTGAGGGTCAAACTGAAAGTGAAATGAATTACTGATCTATGCACTTTTTTAAGGCAGTACAATCATACTCACTGGGCCAAGACTCTTTCAGGGTCACGAACTTTAACCCTGTGCTCATCATTGACAAAGGCATCCCAATGGGAGCCACTAGATCCTATTAGTCTGGGAGAACTAAGAAAGGAAGATTTATATTTACTCAAAAGTGGGGCCAATACAAGAAGCAGAACACGGTTATTTTTCCGTAAACGTGTAAAAATGGTTCCATTTCTTACCTCTAGAGCCTTCAATCTTTCTAACAGCAATTTGGTCTTTTCTTTCCCCTCATCTGCACTGCTGCCTTCACTCCTTGAATCCTCATCTACCACCATGTGACGGTCTTCCAAAGCTTCCTTGTGTTTTCTCTCTTCCTCTGACAGTTTTTCCTGAAGCAAGAAAGAATTGTTGTTTTCAATAATCTCCACTGAAAAATAAGCAAGAGTTTAAGGTTGAGAAGTTTGGAACCTCCCTACTCTTTCTGCATTCTTTCCGGGGCTGAGGTAGAGAAGGTTTTGCTAAACAAATTCTGAGTGGGGCTTATATTAGTAAACACAGTAGATAATTTTAATGAATCTTGGTGGGACAAGTCATTGAGTCACCACCACGGAATGCACATGTCCTCTGCCCTGTTGGAGAAGTGACCGAGCCCATAAAAACGGTAGGTGGAGTCATGTGGTTAATCCATTTTTATATGCAGCATGAAATTCAGCTGTGCTCTAAACTGGGGAAAAATAAGTCAACCTTGATACCTTGACTTGTGAACAGCTTAGCTCCTATAATAAGATCATCAAAGTCACTGGACATGCAACCATTCAATTAAGGGAAAAGAAAATATCACAAAATATTGAAATGATAACGATTTCAGAATTCTAAGCTGAAACCATTTAGTTCCTTTGGCTCACTAATAACATGGCTCTTAAGGGCCCTATAGTCCCCTTTCTAACACTCCAGGATTTGTACTATAGCCTTGAGGCAGACGTAAAATGTTATCTTGTCTTCCCTCCCTGCTTGCTGGAGGTTCCTCACTCAACCTTGTCTTTGGCAGCTCTTTGGAAGTTGACAAGTATTAATTTGAGCCTCACGATTGGCTCTTGTTTTCAAGGGAAAAAGAAATGTCAAGAGCCTATCACATGAAAATAAAATTTCATCCACTTTTGTACATACATCAAGATACCGTGCCGCAGAATCAGGTGACATCATTCCATCACACTTTTTAATTCTAACCACAATGCTTCAGAAATCTTTGTATTAAAAACAGCTGGTTGGCAACCATGTGGGCTAAACTGGATTATCAATGGTGAGAGGCTTCTTTATATTTACCATTAAACTAAGATCATTTGCAAATACAGAAGCACGAAAAATATGATTCTTAACCTTTAAGCACTTAAAAAATCTACTGAGAAAAGAATAGCGTAAGTGGGAAAAAAAAAACCCAGGTTTTCAAACTGTGTTCACAAAAGTACTTTGGAAGTCCTGAAATTATTTAACTTATTTTTTGAAAATAAGATATGAAGTAAAAACGTCAACGTATATGTACACATATATAAGTATACATGTGTATATATAGATATATAAAACACTGGAGACTACATAGAAACTTGACCCATGTTAATCTGTACAGACAAACAGGTGTTAATCTGTTTCCTACAGATTTCAAGATTAGTTTCCATTTCTCTATAAGAATGTGCAACTGACTAGGCAGGTGATAGCTCTTTATGGAATCAGGTTTGGGCAAGGCCACATGAAATGTACAGGTGTGTTCACTTCTGCAGCAGGTGTAAGTTCAGCCCAGATTCAGGCTCAGCAAGTTTAATGTGCAGATCCTCAGGCTGGGACAAATATCCAGGTTATGACTGTATTTTTACAGCTTTGATTCTTTAAGGTTTGTTCACTCAGCAGACTTTTATTTCCATGGTAAGAAACTTGAAATCGGCAGAGTTACCAACACAATTTTGAAATAAAGAGGTCCTTCTACTTCTCTTTCAAGATGTGGGATCACTGTAATTAAACACTAACTTGGGACTGTAAAGCAAGCTTTTAAAAAATAGCACCTAGGGAGGGACCTTCAAGATGGCGGAGGAGTAAGACATGGAGATCACCTTCCTCCCCACAAATACATCAAAATACATCTACAAGTGGAACAACTCCTACAGGACCTCAGACCTCCCAAAAGGCAAGAAACTCCCCACGTACCTGGGTAGGGCAAAAGAAAAAAGAATAAACAGAGACAGAAGAATAGGGACGGGACCTGCACCAGTGGGAGGGAGCTGTGAAGGAGGAAAGGTTTCCACACACTAGGAAGCCCCTTCGCGGGCGGAGACTGTGGGTGGCGGGGGAGCTTCGGAGCCGGAGAGTGCAGCCACAGGGGTGCAGAGGGCAGAGCGCAGAGATTCCCGCACAGAGGATCGGTGCCGACTGGCACTCACCAGCCCGAGAGGCCTGTCTGCTCACCGGCCGGGGCGGGCGGGGCTGAGGCTCGGGCTTCGGTCGGAGCACCGGGAGACGGCTGGGGTTGGCTGCGTGAACACAGCCTGAAGGGGTTAGTGCACCACAGCTAGCCGGGAGGCAGTCCGGGGAAACGTCTGGAGCCGCCAAACAGGCAAGAGACCATTGTTTCGGGGTGTGCGAGGAGAGGGGATTCAGGGCACCGCCTACATGAGCTCCAGAGACAGGCTCGAGTCGCAGCTATCAGCACGGACACCACAGACAGACATGACACGCTAAGGCTGCTTCTGCAGCCACCAAGAAGCCTGTGTGCAAGCACAGGTCACTCTCCACACCTCCCCTCACTGTAGCCTGTGCAGCCCGCCACTGCCAGGGTCCCGGAATCCAGGGACAACTTACCCGGGAGAACGCACGGTGCGCCTCAGGCTGGTGCAACGTCCCGCTGCCCTCCCCCGCCGCAGGCCCGCCCCACACTCCATGCCCCTCCCACCCCCGGCCTGAGTGAGCCAGAGACCCCGAATCCGCGGCTCCTTTAACCCCCTCCTGTCTGGGCGAAGAAGAGGCCCTCAGGCAACCTACACGCAGAGGCGGGGCCAAATCCAAAGCTGAACCCCAGGAGCTGTGCGAACAAAGAAGAGAAAGGGAAATCTCTCCCAGCAGCCTCAGAAGAAGCGGATTAAAGCTCCACAATCAACTTGATGTACCCTGCATCTGTGGAATACCTGAATAGACAACGAATCATCCCAAAATTGAGGAGGTGGACTTTAAGAGCAACTATAGACTTGGGGTTTGCTTTCTGCATCTAATTTGTTTCTGGTTTTATGTTTATCTTAGTTTAGTATTTAAAGCTTATTATCATTGGTAGATTTGTTTATCGATTTGGTTGCTCTATTCCTTTTTTTTAATATATATATTTTTCCTTTTTCTCTTTTCCTGAGTGTGTATGTATATGCTTCTTTCTGTGATGTCGTCTGTATAGCTTTGCTTTTACAATTTGTCCTAGGGTTCTGTCTGTCCGTTTTTTTCTGTTTGCTTGTTTTTGTATAGTTTTTAGTGCTTGTTATTATTGCTGGATTTGTTTTTAGGTCTGGCTGCTCTCTTCTTTCTTTTTCTTATTAACTTTAAAATTTTTTAATAATATATTTAAAACTTTTTTATTTTAATAACTATTTTCCGTTCCTTCTTCCTCCCTCCCACCTTCCCTCCCTCCCTCCATCCCTCCCTCTCTCTCTCTCTCTCCCTCTCTCTCTCTCTTTCTTTCCCCCTCTTCTTCTGAACCATGTGGCTGACAGGGTCGTGGTGCTCCGGCCGGGTGTCAGGCCTGTGCCTCTGAGGTGGGGGAACCGAGTTCAGGACACTGGTCCACCAGAGACCTCCCGGCTCCAAGTAATATCAAATGCCGAAAGCTCTCCCAGAGATCTCCACCTCAACACTAAGACCCAGCTCCACTCAATGATCAGCAAGCTACAGTGCTAGACACCCTATGCCAAACAACTAGCAAAACAGGAACACAACCCCACCCATTAGCAGAGAGGCTGCCTAAAATCATAATAAGGTCACAGACGTCCCCAAACACAAAACCGGATGCAGTCCTGCCCACGAGAAAGACAAGATCCAGCCTCATCCACCAGAACACAGGCACTAGTCCCCTCCACCAAGAAACTTAACACAACCCACTGAACCAACCTTAGCCACTGTGGGCAGACACCAAAAACAACGGGAACTATGAATCTGCAGCCTGCGAAAAGGAGACCTCAAACACATTAAGTTAAGCAAAATGAGAAAATGGAGAAATACATAGCAGATTAAGGAGCAAAGTAAAAACACACCAGACCAGACAAATGAAGAGGAAATTGGCAGTCTACCTAAAAAGAACTCAGAGTAATGTTAGTAAAGATGATTCAAAATCTTGGAAATAGAATGGAGAAAATTCAAGAAGCATTTAACAAGGACCTAGAAGAACTAAACAGCAAACAAACAATGATGAACAACACAATAAATGAAATATAAAATTCTCTAGAAGGAATCAATAGCAGAATAACTAAGGCAGAAGAACAGATAAGTGACCTGGAAGATAAAATAATGGAAATAACTACGGCAGAGCAGAATAAAGAAAAAAGAATGAAAAGAACTGAGGACAGTCTCAGAGAGCTCTGGGACAACATTAAA
>NW_020175011.1:489099-576173 GCF_003031525.2 Neophocaena asiaeorientalis asiaeorientalis
ACACAACCCACTGAACCAACCTTAGCCACTGTGGGCAGACACCAAAAACAACGGGAACTATGAATCTGCAGCCTGCGAAAAGGAGACCTCAAACACATTAAGTTAAGCAAAATGAGAAAATGGAGAAATACATAGCAGATTAAGGAGCAAAGTAAAAACACACCAGACCAAACAAATGAAGAGGAAATTGGCAGTCTACCTAAAAAGAACTCAGAGTAATGTTAGTAAAGATGATTCAAAATCTTGGAAATAGAATGGAGAAAATTCAAGAAGCATTTAACAAGGACCTAAACGGGAACTATGAATCTGCAGCCTGCGAAAAGGAGACCTCAAACACATTAAGTTAAGCAAAATGAGAAAATGGAGAAATACATAGCAGATTAAGGAGCAAAGTAAAAACACACCAGACCAAACAAATGAAGAGGAAATTGGCAGTCTACCTAAAAAGAACTCAGAGTAATGTTAGTAAAGATGATTCAAAATCTTGGAAATAGAATGGAGAAAATTCAAGAAGCATTTAACAAGGACCTAGAAGAACTAAACAGCAAACAAACAATGATGAACAACACAATAAATGAAATATAAAATTCTCTAGAAGGAATCAATAGCAGAATAACTAAGGCAGAAGAACAGATAAGTGACCTGGAAGATAAAATAATGGAAATAACTACGGCAGAGCAGAATAAAGAAAAAAGAATGAAAAGAATTGAGGACAGTCTCAGAGACCTCTGGGACAACATTAAATGCAACAACATTCAAATTACAGGGGTCGCAGAAGAAGAAGAAAAAAAGAAACGGTCTGAGAAAATATTTGAAGAGATTATACTTGAAAACTTCCCTAATATGGGAAAGGAAATAGTCAATCAAGTCCAGGAAGTGCAGAGAGTCCCATATAGGTTAAATCCAATGAGAAACACGCCAAGACACATATTAATCAAACTATCAACAACAAAATACAAAGACAAAATATTAAAAGCAGCAAGGGAAAAGCAACACATAACATACCAGGGAATCTCCATAAGGTTAACAGCTGATATTTCAGCAGAAGCTCTGCAAGCCAGAAGGAAGTAGCAGGACATATTTAAGTGATGAAAGGGAAAAACCTACAACCAAGATTACTCTACCCAGCAAGGATCTCATTCAGATTTGACGGAGAAATCAAAACCTTTACAGACAAGCAAAAGTTAAGAGAATTCAGCAACACCAAACCATCTTTACAAGAAATGCTAAAGGAACTTCTCTAGGCAGGAAACAAAAGAGAAGGAAAAGCCCTACAATAACAAACCCAAAACAATTAAGAAAATGGTATCAGGAACATACATATCGATAAATACCTTAAATGTAAATGCTCCAACCAAATACACAGACTGGTTGAATGGAAACAAAATCAAGACCTGTATACATGCTGTCTATAAGAGACCCACTTCAGACCAGGGACACATACAGCCTGAAAGTGAGGGGATGGAAAAAGATATTCCATGCAAATGGAAATCAAAAGAAAGCTGGAGTAGCAATTCTCATATCAGACAAAATAGACTTTAAAATAAAGAATGTCACAAGAGACAAAGAAGGACACTACATAATGATCAAGGGATCAATCCAAGAAGAAGATATAACAATGGTAAATATTTATGCACCCAAAATAGGAGCACCTCAATACATAGGGCAAATCCTAGCAGCCATAAAAGGGGCAATTGACAGTAACACAATCAGAGTAGGGGACTTTAACACCCCACTTTCACCAATGGACAGATCATCCAAAATGAAAATAAATAAGGAAAAACGAGCTTTAAATGATACATTAAACAAGATGGACTTAACTGATATTTATAGGACATTCCATCCAAAAACAACAGAATACACTTTCTTCTCAAGTGGCCATGGAATATTCTCCAGGATAAATTATATATTGGGTCACAAATCAAGCCTCGGTAAATTTCAGAAAACTGAAGTCATACCAAGTAACTTTTCCAACCACACACTATGAGACTAGATGTCAATTACAGGAAAGAATCTGTAAAAAAATAAAAACACATGGAAAATAAACAATACACTACTAAATAACCAAGGGATCACTGAAGAAAACAAAGAGGAAATCAAAAACTACCTAGAAACAAATGACAATGGAGACACGACGACCCAAAACCTATGGGATGCAGCAAAAGCAGTTCTAAGTCAGAAGTTTATAGCAATACAATCCTACCTCAAAAAACATCTCAAATAAACAACCTAAACTTACACCTAATGCAATTAGAGAAAGAAGAACAAAAGCCCCCAAATTTAGCAGAAGGAAGGAAATCACAAAGATGAGATTGGAAATAAATGAAAAAGAAAGAAGGAAACGATAGGAAAGATCAATAAAACTAAAAGCTGGTTTTTTGAGAAGATAAACAAAATTGATAAACCATTAGCTAGACTCATCAAGCAAAAAGGGAGAAGACTCAAATCAACAGAATTAGAATGAAAAAGGAGGAGTAACAACTGACACTGCAGAAATACAAAGGATCATGAGAGATTACTACAAGTAACTATATACCAATAAAATGCACAACCTGGAAGAAAGGGACAAATTCTTAGAAAAACACAACCTTCCAAGACTGAACCAGGAAAAATACAAAATATAAACAGACCAATCACAAGCACTGAAATTGAGACTGTGATTAAAAATCTTCCAACCAACAAAAGCCCAGGACCAGATGGTTTTACAGGTGAATTCTATCAAACATTTAGAGAAGAGCTTAACACCTATCCTTCTCAAACTCTTCCAAAATATAGCAGAGGGATGAACTCTCCCAAACACATTCTATGAGGCCACCGTCACCCTGATAACAAAACCAGACAAAGATGTAACAAAGAAAGAAAACAACAGGCCAATATCACTGATGAACATAGATGCAAAACTCCTCAACAAAATACTAGCAAACAGAATCCAATAGCACATTAAAAGGATCATACACCATGATCAAGTGGGGTTTATCCCAGGTATGCAAGGATTTTTCAATATATGCACATCAATCAATATGATAAAACATATTAACAAACTGAAGGATAAAAACCATGTGATAATCTCAATAGATGCAGAAAAAGCTTTTGACAAAATTCAACACCCATTTATGATAAAAACCCTCCAGAAAGTAGGCATAGAGGGAACTTACTCAACATAATAAAGCCCATAAAACAGAGCTGGAGGCATCAGTCTCCCAGACGTCAGACTATGCTACAAAGCTATAGTGATCAAGACAGTATGGTGCTGGCACAAAAACAGAAATATAGATCAATGGAACAGGATACAAAGCCCAGAGATAATCCCTCGCACATATGGTCACCTTATCTTTGATAAAAGAGGCAAGAATATACAGTGGAGAAAAGACAGCCTCTTCAATAAGTGGTGCTGGGAAAACATGATGACCCACCTCCAAGAGAAATGCAAATAAAAACAAAAATAAACAAATGGGACCTAATGAAACTTAAAAGCTTTTGCACAGCAAAGGAAACCATAAACAAGATGAAAAGATAACCCTCAGAATGGGAGAAAATATTTGCAAATGAAGCAACTGACAAAGGATTAATCTCCAAAATATACAAGCAGCTCATGCAGCTCAGTATCAAAAAAACATACAACCCAATCCAAAATGGGCAGAAGACCTAAATAGACATTTCTCCAAAGAAGATATACAGATTTCCAGCAAACACATGAAAGAATGCTCAACATCACTAATCATTAGAGAAATGCAAATTAAAACTACAATGAGGTATAACCTCCCACCAGTGCGAATGGCCATCGTCAAAAAATCTACAAACAGTAAATTCTGGAGAGGGTGTGGAGAAAAGGGAACACTCTTGCACTGTTGGTGGGGACGTAAATTGATACAGCCACTCTGGAGGTTCCTTAAAAAACTAAAAATAGAACTACCACACGACCCAGCAATCTCACTACTGGGCATATACCTGGAGAAAAACATAATTCAAAAAGAGTCATGTATCACAATATTGACTGCAGCACTATTTACAATAGCCAGGATATGGAAGCAACCTAAGTGTCCATCAACAGATGAATGGATAAAGAAGATGTGGCACATATATACTATCGAATATTACTCAGCCACGAAAAGAAATGAAATTGACTTATTTGTAGTGAGGTGTATGGATCTAGAGACTGTCATACAGAGTGAAGTAAGTCAGAAAGAGTAAAACAAATACCCTATGCTAACACATATATATGGAATCTAAAAAAAGAAAAAAAAAGTGGTTCTGAAGAACCTAGGAGCAGGACAGCAATAAAGATGCAGATGTAGAGAATGGACTGAGCATACAGGGAGGGGGAAGGGGAAGCTGGGATGAAGTGAGAGAGTGGCATGGACATATATACACTACCAAATGTAAAATAGATAGCTAGTGGGAAGCAGCCGCATAGCACAGGGAGATCAGCTCGGTGCTTTGTGACCACCTAGAGGGGTGGGATTGGTGGGTTGGAGGGAGACGCAAAAGGGAGGAGATATGGGGATATATGTATACGTATAGCTGATTCACTTTGTTATAAAGCAGAAACTAACACACCATTGTAAAGCAATTATACTCCAATGAAGATGTTAAAAAAATATCATTTACCTCTATTTTTGTATATATATATGTGTGTGTATATATATATAGATCCTGAAATAATTAGGATCCTGTAGCTAATCAAATCAAACAAACCAAGAAAAGCCACTGGTGTCATCAACTGAAAGCCAAAAGCCTTTGGAATATAGCAACCGGATTCCAGATCTACCATTTATCAGCTTGGCAAATAATCTTGGGTAAACTACCTAATTTCAGTAACTCTAGGGTTCTTTGTGTCCTAAATCCCTAAATGAGGCTAACAGCCACATATATAATATACTCACATCTGCAGTCAATTCTCATCATTCACGGTGTGTTCTATAAAGTTGTCATGGGCACTGGATTAACAAATACTGAATCATTGTTCCTAGGGGAAGTATAGGGTTAGGTTTCTGGAGGCCTCTGGTTGTAACAGTTTCATCATTAATCAATACATAATCTTGTTTTATGAGTGTTTCTATTTAAAGACACCTTGTTTAATATATATTGTTGATTAATTAGCACTGAACTAACCGCCCACGGCACTATAACTCATGCTTGAACAAAGCTTATCTAACACCCATTTTCTCCACAAGGCACAGCACAGACCGCTTGCACTTAGGAACACTGGACAGCACTTCACACTATGCGTGGGGGCCACCTTCAACAGCGAGACCGCTCACAAAAAGCATAGAACGTAAAAAAGTGTCACTAAATAGAGCACAAAAAGGACACATTTCCAGTAGAAGAGCTTAAAAAAGAAGGCGGGGCGTTGCTTTGGTTGACCTAAGCTGGGAACACAGGTGTTGGATGACTTAAAAGTTTTCACTCCTCTGTGAATGTCCACGAATGACCATGAAAGCTCTGCAGGGCTTGATTTCGGGATTGCCAATCAGTTTTAGGGAGTGACTTCACAAAGTCCGAAAGTAATGAGGATAGGCAGTACTTATGCACATGCCACTGTCTAGGCACAGTGCCTGAATATTATTATATGAAGGAACTGGACGCAATTCAAGATAGTGTAGATTATATATGAGTGTTTAGGTTACATAAAATGTAAGGGTCACTTTACATAATTGAAGAAAGGGTGATCAGTGATGACCGGGAGGTGCAATTTCGTGGAAATGGAACATGACTTATGTTTTGGTGGAGTGATTCCACTTGAATGGTTAGAGAGGCATAGGATGGGATTTTTGGTCAAAGAGAAAACTGTAACAAAGGCCCCCGTGAGGAATACATTTTGTCCTTATTGGTTCATGAGGAAACCAGTTTGATTCTATTGCAAGAAACACTGAGAGGTAGTTGAGTAATAGAATTGGAGAGTAAAAGAAAGGGTTCTTGGAAATGAGAAAGAAACATTCAGATAGCATTCATTAATTCATTTATTTATCCTACAAATGTTTATGAGATGCAAACTATTGGCCATTCGATGGTCTAGGTGCTGGAGGTATGGCAAACAAGACAAAGTTCCTGTACTCTAGGAATGTGTATTCTAACTGTGGGAAACATGACAAACTCCAAGTCAAATCAGTAAGTTATATAATTGTAACCCGTGGTATGTTTACGGACAGTATGAGATGTGACATTGGTGTAAGGCACGTCTGACGAGGTGGCCATTTAAGCTAAGACCACATAATGGGAATGGGAAGGAAGCAGCCATACAATGGTCTGGGACAAAAACATTCCAAACAGAAGAAATAATAAAGCAAGTACTGAGTGGCAGTGCTAAGCCTGCCCTGCTGACCAGCTGAGGGAGAGTCCGTGTGAAGGAGCATATAGGGACTCTACGAGTAAGAACAGCAGGAAATGAGATCAGAGAGAGAGCTGGACCATAGCGGGGTCTTGCAAGGCATGGAAAGGGCTTTGGGTTCTATTTTAAGTAAAGAGGAATTGGAGGCTAAGTAGGGGAGCGATAGGTTATGATGTACATTTTAGAAACAGCATCCTGACTGTTACAATGGAGAGTGGGCTGAGTAGGGAAGGAGCCAGGAGACCAGCTGGGAGGGTTTTCTATCAGAAGGAATAAAAATTATGAATACTCTGAAAGTATGGAATAAGGACTTACCAAAAGCAGTTCTCACACTGGATGGTAGGTCAGGTGCACTTTTGCTCCTTGCTGGGCAAATCAATAGACCTTTTCAGTCCTCAGTTTCCCCCAGATGTAAAATGTCATGGTTGGACTAAATGTCCCTTGCAATATTAAGGTTCTAAGAATTCAATTACTCAAGACACAATTTTCAGGAAGGAAATGTTATCAATATGCTCAATGGTAACAGAAATGACAAGAGAACACGAAAAGGACCTCTACATTTTGTAAAAAGAAGGTTGTTAGTGGGGACTTGAGAGCTATTTGACTCTAGTGTGATGGTGATACCCAAACTGTCAGTGGTTATGCAAAAAGTGAAAAGAGAAAATAGAATTTTCTTAGATGCTTATTTGAAAGAGTGGCAGCGAAGGGAAGGAAATATAAAGAACTACAGCCAAAGGGCACTGAAGAGACAAGTGGAAGCCTTGTTTTCGAGATACAGAAACCTGAGTTGTTTGAAGAACTAAAGAGAACAGGTAGCACCAGAGATGGCAGCAAAGGTGGTATGAAGGTAGGAAGGGGTCTCCCAAGCAGGGAAGGCAGAGGATGAATGGCTTTGATGGAAAAGTCAAGGCTTTTCGAATGTGGTTCCCTGCAAAACATGACTTCACAGCTTAATTGCCCAGTTAGTATTGCTAAATCATTAGTTAGCATCTAGCTTGGGTTCTTAAAGAACAAAGAGTCGAGTGCATGTAGTTCATTTGAGGAGTGCAGAAAACAGGAGTAAGGAATTGACTCAGAGAAGGGAGCCACTGAAGAGCGCAGTACTAAGTAACTGAAGTGAAGTCCACGGGAATCTCAGGGAGATGGGGCAGAACACAGGCCTCAGAATCATCCCACCCCAGGGGCCAAGGCGTTGGGACATTTATGCACTGACCTGTAAGAATCAATAATTGGGGGCAGCTCCTGGGGTGTCAGTTTCCAGCCTGCCACAGGCGGTGAGGTTTTTTAAAAATACTTCTCACATAAAAGTGCCCTTCAACACAGACACTGAGAGCTAGAAATCGCGGGGGCACTCTCGATGGTCCTGAGGTATGCGCAGGGTGCCACCAATGTCCTCGACAGGTGGAGAGGAGGCTCGTGACTGCTCTGAAGGGACACTGCCCAGGAAAGAAAACCATATCTGTACACTGCTCAGGCTAGTCATTGACCTGAAAGCACATTTCATTGTGTTCTAATTCAAAAACGCCCTAAAACAAATCCAGTAAGTACTGCAGAGTTATCTACCTTATCCTTTTCTTTACTCTTGTCTCTTTATAATCACTTACCAATGAGAGTGTTAGAGTATAATGTAATATTGAGAAAGAGGACAAACGGAAAGCACATATTTTAAGTAAGTAGATGAGCAAAAGAGGAAAATAAGTGGAAACAAAGAGGCAGAAGGGAAAGGGAGATTTGGAAGAGCTGGAAATATGGCTACACCCTACTGACGGATCACTACTGTGGATTTCAGAAAGGACACCTGCTGCATTTATATTATACTCAAAAAGCATGCCCATATATTTAAAAATTAAGCATACGTATTCTGTCTACACATAGATAACCCATTTCAATCAGAAATTTTAGTTCCTTTGCTCATGGATCACTGGTGATTTACCCAGTAAAAAGAGAGCAAGAGAGCTCAGAAATATACGATTTTAAATAAAATATATTCTTCATATAAACCTCTAAGAGAGAAACAAGACAAACGAGCCAAGTCCACTCCTGAGGATGCCAAACTGTGACAAGAATAAGTTGATTCCAGAGATGACCTGTTTTCATGTTTCAGTTCTTTATGGACTTTAATCAACAGTGAGTTCTATAAGAGTGAGGCCACCACACAAACAACTTTCACTCCCCACAACTTTCATATATGGTTGAGACCATAAGCTTGTTGCCCTCAACAAATACCAGCCGGTATGCAGGAAGCTAGAGATTAGAAGTTCAGTTAGTATCCAAGGGTTTAAATCAAACTTTGCTTTGTCAGTACATAAAGCAATCCTTGGAGCTGTAAGTGTCTCTAGGTGGTTACCAGGGCAATGATTCACCTTTGGGGGAGCCCTCATCTTTTGTTCTCAAGTAGTCAGCATAATCAGGCCTACGTACAATAATACCGATCAACACAAAGCTCTGGGTTGCATCAGTTCAGCTCAGACAGATGACAGTCCAGGGGGTTCAGTTACTCCAAAGAGCAGGCAGGATAGCCCCTCACTGATGGACAGCTACTGTTCAGTCAAAAACATGATGCAGGAAAGTGATAAGACCCTTTCCCAAAATGGTTCTTATTCATCTTCTGGTCATCAGCTTCCCCCAGCCCAGCACAGTGGGATTCAGGGAAGGTTTCAAGAGGTCACCTTACTTCGTAACTAATATTTCTTATTCATCTTCTGGTCATCAGCTTCCCCCAGCACAGTGGGATTCAGGGAAGGTTTCAAGAGGTCACCTTACTTCGTAACTAATTCGTTAATGCACCCATCCAACAAATACGTACTGAGCAGCTCCTGAGTGCCAGGCACTGTGGAAGATGCCAGGGGTACAAAGGTGAATAAAAACACATGTGGAGCCTGTTCTTATAGAGCTTACAGTCTTGTGGAAGGAGACAGTAATCAATATGTCACCAGTAAATGTAAAACAGTACTGTGATGTGTGTTGCGAAGAAGAGTTTCCAGGGGCTTCAAAAATCAATACTAGAGGGATGCAAGAGAAGTCAGGAAAGCAAATGCCCGTGGTTACCACCATGACGTCAACCAGGAAGTGACCTTGAGGTGGAAGGATGGGAGGGCAATTCAAAAAGAGTTTGAATAGCTGGGGAGGAAAGTGTATGTATAGCTGGAGAGGAAAGTGAGGCTGGATGGGCTAATGGGGCCAGGCCACAAGTCAAGGAATACTGCCTTAACTCTAATGGCCATTGACTATTTTCGTGTGTGTGTGTGTGTGTGTGTGTGTGCCTGTGTGTGTGTGTAGGTGGGAGCTGTGTACTTCGGTAGGATCTGTATTCTGAAAGAGCTCTCTGGTACAGTGTGGAGGGTGGAATGGAGGGAAGTTAACATAGATGTGGGGAAAGTAAGATGCTACTGCAATAGTCTAAGCACGAGTTGACTGAACCATGATTAAACCGACAATCTCACGAAACGAGACCTCAGAGTTTGTACATTATCTTGTGATTTTGATTCTTTAGTATGCAGTTACTCCAACAATGACAACTAATATTTTCTTAGGTCACTATTGTTCAGGGAGTGGGCCGACAGCCACTGGCAGCAGCTCATGGGGTAAGGGGAGGAAAGAAGTGTTGCTTGTTTAAAACGCAGATACCTTGGCCGACTCTGGCTTCAGTGAATCACAATACCTAGGAGTGGGGTCAGGCATCTGTAATTTTAGAGAGCACCCCAGGTAATTCTAACCTATGCCAAAGTTTAAGAGCCTCTAGACAAAGATGCTCCGATACAGAACACAAGTCATTTTTACTTCAGATAAACTTTTGAGGTTGCCCATTTGATTTAATTCTTGTGATTAGCATAGAATGTAGAATGAACATATAATTAATCAGCTAAACTAATACCTACTGGAGAGTAAAGGCTGTTGTAGCTATGAATAGTATACTGGGACAGAAGGTGTAAGCCAGGGAAACTGGGCATATTCACCCATAAATTGCTAAATCCTTCTTCAGTAATAGATGTCAGATGTTGACCTACCATAGAAACTATTCTGTATTAGTGTGATGACCAACCCTTGGGAAATTTCTATTTGAGTTCGGAGACTCCAGTGCCCACCATGTTACACTGGTTCCTTTTCACAGAAGCAGATGGCATTAATAGCGTGTAACTACTTTCAATGGCTTCCACAGTCACTGACAATAAGGTTCAAAGAGAGGTTCTATGTGTCCAGTATGGGAGGAAAACAACTTCCCTGCTTGGAAAGTCTTCCTAATTTAAAAATAATGCTTGCTTGCCCATTGTTTTTATAAACAATAGAGGGAAATCTGTCCACCAGTGTCCTAAATGAGGTAGAAAACTGACAACTGGTTGTGACAATGAGCTCATAATTTCTATAATACAAAAAAGTAATAAAAGAAGTTTATTGCCTTCCCCACCCTTCTTTCAGTCCCACCACATGTGTGTGGTTGCCTGGTGCATACGCTTGGCCTCACATGGTGGCCCTGCCATCTTCAACCCCATCACTGGGGGAGTGACACTAGGTCTGAGCCCAGGACTGGGAGGATAATTAAAGAACACAAATTTGGGCAAAGGGAAAAGGCAGTGTGTGTCACATGTGGACATACTTTGGCCTTTCATTTGATAGGATACAAGGAGGGTCAGCCTCACACGTTTCTTGAGGTCCATCAAGTTCCATCTCACTGTGACCTATTCTTATCCAGGGTGGGAACAGAGACCCATTTTAGTTTTAGAACAAGTAGAAATAAGAAATCTACATTCCAGTCCTAGCTCTGCCACTAACCAGCTGTGTGATTTTAGTCAAGTCACATAACTTCTCTGTCCCTCAATTTCCGCATCTTTGAATAGAATGCACAGAAATAGACTAACTCAAAGGTCCCTTCTAGCTTTAAATGTCTACAATTTTGATCATCTGTAAAAACTCAATTTAGAAGAATAAGTATTTAAACACTGCTGAAGTTTAGGAATGTAAATACAGAATGCCATTAAGGTTAGAGCTGCCTAGAAGATATCTTGTATAATAAAATCTTTGTGCTTCTTTTCCAGAGAGTCTGTCTGTCTGTCTTCCTTGGGAAAAAAAAAAAAAGAAACAAAAAAAACTTTTTTTTTTTTTTCTGTGTACTTCTCTTGGGCCCTCCGATAGATGTCACCTAACCTAACCTTTGCATTTAGCACATTTCATTCCCTGCCTGTAAGAAAGGAAAGGCCTGGTAAGCAACATTAGAATTGGAATTTAGTGAAAGACACTTGTAACACTCATAGGAAATCATGCCCAACATGAGTCCTGTCTGTGAAAAGAGCTTATGGGAGGAATAATTTTAAGTATCTTCTGGTTGCAAGGCTTTAAAAAAAATAAAATTCACTCATCTCTCTATTTTTATTATTTTGAATTCTGATGGCCAACACAAAGCCAGCATATAGAAACACTGCATGTCTGATAATAATAGTTATGCTGGGTTCTAGCTCATTCATTCTTTTTCTGACAGAGACTGAACTAAAGGGAAAGGAAGGGAAGGGACCCACCTCAAGTACACGTGGCTTTCTAACTTGAAGATGGCAAAATGAAACCATGGGAATATGAAGAGACAACCAACTATCCGACTTTGGAAGGCTAGTCAGTCAAAGAAGTTAGAACAATTTGTTTTTCATTCTGGATATCCAGCCGTGTGTTAAATCCACCTACTAATTCGTACTAAAAATGTAAAACTCTGTAATTTAGGACTGATCACATAAGGAAGAGACTTTGGTAGTGTTAGCCTGAGACATTAAGCTCTTTCCAGAACACAAAAGACATGATAAGTAGCACCTAATATTTGTGTAACACCTCAGAGTTAAACCAAAACACCTCATATACCCTTTAACACACTCACAGCCATGGGGACATAGGACAAATATTCTGGGCACCCTTTACAGACAAGAAAACAGGCTCCAATAGGTTACGAGGCATCCTGTTACCAGGTAGTGGCAGGGCCAGCATTTAATTACAGTGTAATTTCAAGTGTCATGCTCTTTCTGCGGACCCAGTTACTTCTCTTGGACTTTCCCATGCACCCATAGATTTAGCCTTACTGCTAATTCTACCTGAGAATCTGTGCTCTTTATCCAACGATAAGCCATGCTGCTGACAGCATCTGTCCCCAGGTTCCCTGGCCATTTCTCCAGGGAGTGGACGATTTTATCAGAGATGTCAGATCTGCCCTCAGATGACTATTAGCACAACAGGTTTAACAAACTACAGCCATTTCCGTAGTTAATGATGATTCAATTAGTTCAAAACATAAACGCACACCTACTACAAGCTAAATGAAAATGTAGAGGCCCTCCGTCTGGCTGACAGCCGCCCCAGTGAGCCCTGGTGACTTCAGCTTCTGTGATTTATTTACTCATTTGTTGTCTGGTGGTGGAAAAGGTGCACAGCATATACTGTCACTTTAGATAGCACTTCGGCAAATACCATAACAACATTCCCAGGGACCGCGAGCAGCTTTTGTTCAGGACCTAGCATACTAAATTTTAAGGGGGGAGAAACAGCGTCAGATAAATCACAGGGTTTTAGAAGAACATCCCAATCTGTTCACGGTTTAGCGTTACTACTGTCAGGCAAAACATATAAAACTCTTCTTTTTCATCCCTGGATTTGACTTACAAAGTGAACTCGGAACACAGTAAAACCCCCAAGATTAAATGTGTACGATGGGTAAGAGAACAAAGTGTTTTCTTTATGTCTCTAATATGAACCACGACCACTGGCGTATCAATTCACATCTACTCCACATTATTCACTCAAAACACTCCTCAGTATTGCCAACGATCTTCTGTATTGAACAGCTCTGCTCAGGTACATTAATACATTTTCAGATGATGCTTTTATTGCCTGTTCCATCTATCAGCAACATTTATTTCCTTAAAAAAAAAGTTCAATTCCAAAGATACTTTAAAGGGAAACTCTACTGTGGAATAGGATGAACTATAATTTTCATTAAAGGCATGCTCCAGGTGGCCGGACATCTTAAAAAACTAGCAATAAAAATGATGTCCTTGTAGCCCATAAATAGTTGTCTGAGTGTAACCCGAGCAGAAAGAAACCAAAAACGGTAAGACTGTCACGCAGATGGGGAATTTCAGTGGTTAGTGCTATACTTAAATGCTTGGACATGGCTAAAAATAACTTGTAAGTTGACATCAAAATTTGTATTCAAAATCTCTCTCTCTTTTCCTCTTCTAAGGCCTCCTCTCTCCCATCATCCTAGTTTTCTGAGAGAATTCATGGGACAGGGGAGCCAGATAGCCTCCAGAGGGAAGCTGTGGCCTAAGCAAAGGCCATCCCAAAATGAACCGGTAATTTCAGTCATTGACTAGTTAGTGGTGGATGGGTGCCTATATTACTGATGTCATTATATACATCTTAACGGCCATATGTCTGCGATTCCTGGACAGAATGCTAATTTAAAGCAAATTTAAGCAACCTAAAATTTTCTATCCCACTGTCCCCATAAATACATAGGGTCAGGTGACCAATGTATCCAAATTTTTGTTTCAGAAAATATGATCAATACTATATATATATTCTTGTTTTGACAATTACTGGCAGATAAATATTTACGTATCTTCTGAGTTTGTGAAACTGAATTGGGAAGTCTCTGCTATGAAAGAATTCTTTAAGTGTTTAAATACAATATAATAGTAATAATAATAATTATTATAAAAAATAATAGTTCATATGGAGAAGCAAACTTATCATTCCAAATTCAGTAAACAGATGTTATATGTAGTTTAGTAGGTCCCAGTTATAATGTAAGACTCTCAGGGGTTGGAATGTTTTATATATCACACCCCCATCACCACACCTTGCACAGCACACAAAACATTTAATGAATGTCCAGTGTTGTTGAATGGGATCACGCTGAATGAGGGATGGCATCGCCCCGATTTACCTCTGATGACGCTGTGTGCAAGCTTAAATACTTAAGCTGAACTACTTAAATATTCTTAAGTGCTTGCAACAGCAAACTATCAATATTTTAAGCCAGAATTTTGCTACCAGAAAGATAAAGCAATGGACTGGTAAACCATTTGCATAAACGGTGAAAGCACCACTACATTGATTTCCACTCCTAGAAAATGAGATTTTGCATGTTTATGCTTTAAGGGATAGCCCCAGCACACGCATCTCACGAAGAGGCCCTTTTAAGCCGTATAGTTGTCTACCCTAAAATGCCCTGGGAATTTCTGGAGACTCGCAGGCATACTCCTGATCAAGATCTCAGTTCCTCTCTGCTTTCTCCTTCCTGGAATTACCTAAAAGAAAAGCTCTAATGTGGTGCATTAGTTGTACTTTTGAAAGTCAGAGATGGATTATCTAGTTAATTCTCTTGGGGGCTCATGTCACGACAGAGAGCAGCTTCACTTATTTGCACCTAAATGGAACTTAAGGATAAAGCAAGAATATTACTTTTTTTTTTTCTAGTATAATTTACACAATACCTGCTCTCTCTAGTCAGGCAAAACCCAATGCACAGCATAGGGCCCAACTGTTTGAGCATTTTATGGAAGAAATCTTGCCAGCAATGTTGTCCTGGTGTGCATTTTGACATTAAAACTCTTATTTTTATCCCTAACCCCTGAAAGTGGCAGAAAGCTATCACTTGAGGTGTTTCTTTGGCATCGAGTGGGACGTACATCCTGACAAGCTGCCTACAGCCACAGTGGGTGTAGACAGACAAAAAGCTACTTGGTGAAGACAACCTGTAACCCTGCCAGATGATTCATCTTGGTGAGAGAGAGAAGGAGATTCAGATAAATTAGCAAGAAATAAGCATGATCCTAATAGACAATTAGGAAAGTCAGAATATTATATATATATATACACACATATACATATACACACACACATACATATGAAAAGTAATATAAATGTGCATAAAAAACTTGAGCAAGCATTTTCTTCATGCAAAATCTCTGTGCGTTTAAAGAATAATGAACCAGCCAAGTTTGGGTTCCTGAAACAAAAGGCTCTCCCAGAGGTCTCCCAACTTATTCCTACAAAGAGTCTTCTAGATCCCAGAGACCGTCATCTCAGTGCCAGGCAACTTTCTGTTGCCGCAGGGAGGGAGGAAGCATAAAACTAGCTACTGAGCAGATTTCTCATCCCAGGTGTGCCACTCATGGGCAGGGCTGCCTTGATCAAGCCCCTTGGGTATCTGTGACATTGTTTCCTCACGTGCAAAATGATGTAGCTGGATACTGGAGGTAACTTTCCTCCTTCTGAGCACCTGAGACTTGCTAACTATCCTGTTCATCTCTGTACAGTGATTGACCTTCACGTGTCACACTACAACTGCTTCCTTAGAAAATCACGGAGGACAGAGGCTGGCTACCAGGTACACAGCAACATCACAATAAACAGTTGGTAAAAATGCCCTAAGCTCTTGGCTACCCTAATACAATATGAAATGACCCAACCCCTTCCAAGCAGCCCTGGTCTCCAAGATACCAGATCATCCCTTTATTGACTTTTCCTATCACTAAAGACACCAGCTCTGAAGCCCTCTGGCTGTAGCTCTTGCTACGCAGTAAGGATGCTGCCCAGTTTTCTCAGTCTCTCAGCCCATCAAACTCAGCTGGCTTTGCGTGTCCAGAATGACCCCAGACACCGATGAGAGAGTCAGAAGCAATTATGGTTCAGGCCACGCTGGAAACTCAGCTCCAAGTGGAAGGTTTTGAACTTGTTGGGCTGAGAGGGGTTTGAGGAACTCATTGCGAGGAGCAGCCCTGGGGCCTGACTGCCCACATCCTCTCTGACAAGTTTACACTGTCCTTCCCGGCTCTGCCTTGCATTATGTCAAGGACAAAGTCTTAGTTCGGTAACTCTCTGAAACTGGCTAATTGTTAGCATTTTTTTTTTTTTAAAGGATGTTTGCAGATGTAGTTATTATTTATTTATTTTGGCTGTGTTGGGTCTTCGTTTCTGTGCGAGGACTCTCCCTAGTTGTGGCAAGCGGGGGCCGCTCTTCATCGCGGTACGCGGGCCTCTCACTGTCGCGGCCTCTTGCTGCAGAGCACAGGCCCCAGACGCGCAGGCTCAGTAGCTGTGGCTCACGGGCCTAGTTGCTCCGCGGCATGTGGGATCCTCCCAGACCAGGGCTCGAACCCATGTCCCCCGCATTGGCAGGCAGATTCTCAACCACTGCGCCACCAGGGAAGTCCTCGTTAGCATTTTTAAAAAGGAAAATAGGCCTCAAGCTCAGTTAACAGACAACACTAATTAGGGTGAATTTAGAATCTTGTCTTTCTTTCTTTGTGTCCACGGGTCCCTCCTATTTATGCAAGTGAAACAATTTTCCATCTCCAGCAAGGCCTTCCTACCAGCAGGGTTTCTGTTTCCCCAGACATGTCCACTAGCTCTCACTCCATCGGTGCGGGCCTCTGAACTGGGCCCACCCTATCCTCCAATCATTTTCCTGAGCAACTCACTGACATACCTACCTGCTGCACGTCCTCATGGTCTCCCAAAGTCTCAGCCAGCCTTCTGATCCCTCACTGCCCCCCTCAGCAGTGAGGTCATTACCAACCCATGGGCTGAATGTGGCTGGGAGGAAGGTCTCCAAGGCCCTGAGAGCTTAAGTAAATCCTCAAATATTACATAGCTTGTGAGTGGCTCAGTCAGGATCTGAACCCATTACTGTTGGCCTCTAAAGGCTTTCCGCTTACCCATAATTCTCTGATTTCTCTCACCATAGTACCCACAATCCTCTGCTCTACCTCATGGGAATACCCACAATCCTCTGCTGTACTTCACTGGAATACCCATCATCCTCTGCTGTACCTCACCAGAATACCCATCATCCTCTGCTGTACCTCACCAGAACACCCATCATCCTCTGCGGTCTCTCATCAGAGTACCCACAGAACAAAAGGACCTTTCCATTTATCTGAGCTTTAATGTCTTTCAAGGGCCCACTCAACTCCTACCTTCCCCAGAAGCTCAGTATGCTTCCTAAACATGAGGCAGCAGGTTGGCTACTTTGAGGGAAATGCTGGCGGTAGGTTAATGAAAAGAAGACCCTGGTTGGAAGAACCGTCACCATGATGAGCAAGAAAGGAAAAATATACAGCTCAATCCAATGCCTTGTAGCACAGTGGTTCTCAGCCCAAGCTGCACATTAGAATTGATCTGTGGAGATTTAAAAATCCTCATGCCCAAGCCACACCCCAGATCAATGAAATCAGAATCCCTGGGATGGAACCAGGACATCATAAATTTTTTAAACTCTCCAGATGATTCCCAAGGCACAGCCAAATATGAGAACCACTAGTAGAGAATGTAATTAATGCGACCCCTACAAGACTATAGGACTCAGAATCAAGGGACCACGTCCACTGTGACCTGACACTGTATGACACTTATAAAGTCAACTGCCTGTGTGGAACTCAGTTTCTTCAGCTATCTGTAAAGTGAACTTGAACTTTTTGCCCATCCTATTTTGAAAGGTTAGTGTATGAGGTTCAAATGAGATGATGCCATGCAAGTGTGAGCTGTACATATTAATTATTATTGTGGCAATTTTCACTACTGATCCTCCAATGGTGACGTTCAAATGCTCAGGAAAGAAGAGGTAATAAAAACGCACAGAGAAGAAAAAAATCCAGTAATAGCTGGATTAGAAAAATTAGACATAATGACTCAAGAGGATACAGCCTAGTTAGTATCTTAAGGATATATGTACAAGTTATTTTGTAAATGAAATAAAAAAGGCTGTCGGAGAACACTTGCAATGGCATTGTTTTCAGATCATCACTTAAAGTAGAAGCTTACTAATTCAGACTAAGGTATAGACTTGACTTTAATTGGGAGAAATGAATTTCCTGCGCTACTTTATTAATTTAGCGTAGATACAAAATTTATTAGGGTGTGGTGGCAAACCCAACAGAACACACTTGGAAAAACATCTATTTTGATCAGTTTACAAAACAATGGAACCATCATGAATTGCTACAGATATTTGGCTGTTTATTTAAACAGGGGAAGAATCTAAGTCATTTTAAGACCCCAATTCAATGGGCTTGCTCCAAAAGTTCCTTTAAACTTGTCAGTTTGACACCTGGTGCATCCCACAGAAGGCATAAAGTAAATGGCACTAGGATCATACCAGGCCCTCAACGGTTTCTTATGGTAGTCCCAGCCTGAGGTCTGGGTCCTGAGCATATGAAGGCGAGAGGACGAAGAAGTTTCTCGCTCTTCTGTATGCATATGGCACTGAGCAAACCATAGAAATGATGGTTGCAATTTGTACGTTGCTTTTGCTGGCTTTCTCTTCCCTTCCGTATCCCTATGCTGCTTCCTAAAACCTTTCTCCCTTGGTACCCCTCTCCAAGGTGGAGTCTCACCCAGACTTAATAAACACAGGGGATTATAAGCTCCTAAATTACTTCAGGAAAATTATTTTCCTGTCTTCTTTCCTTCCAAGCCTCAAATTCTAAATTTCAGTTTTCTGAGATGGGTTGATAGAGCAAAGCCTGCAGATTTAACTGGGTCACACTAACGTGTGAAGGACTCCCCTTAAGTATGTATCTTCTTAATTCTTTATTTCTTACATAGAATGATGCTTTAAAGGATGGAATTTCAGGGAAACATATCTAAATGAGAAAATATTGGTAGATAGGGTATGGGGATGACAAGATTGCACAATGGGAGAAGATACCACCAAAAAGGCCAGTCCTGTCAGGGGACCTGATCCTGGGTTTAGCCCCCCTGAAATGCCCACAGTTCTCATAGCTTCATCATTTTCTCCAATTTTGAACCTCTAGGTTTTTCACACCTTCTGTAGTGCTAGCCGATAGGGTAGGCTAGAGTGAGGTGGGGTAAGAGGAAGCATCTGGGTATATGAAGAGAAGAATAGATGAGTAGATAGATAAGGCTAGATGTTTAACAATAATAGCTACTGTTTGTTGAATACTTAACATGTGTTATCCACGTTATCATACACTATCTCCAACTGTTGGATGAAATCATGTCTAGTGACGCACTTTGAAAACAGCAACCTTTCCGTTTAGCCTTATGCTACCCATTACAGAGAAGAGAAAAGCGAGACTCAAGTCGATTAAGTTACCCGAGATGACAAAAGCTAATTGAGTGAGAAACATGCGACCCGCGTCCAGGTCTGACTCTGAACCGTTTTCTTACTTAAATTCGCCTTCATGCATTCTCCAGCCACAATCCCTTATATGTGGGGTGTCTGGAAGGAGAGGGGCCACCAAGAGCTCACGGCGTTCTTTTTAATGGTCTACGACTTTCCTTTTCTCAGATTGCTTCTTCCCTTTATTAATCTGAATTAGCTTTTCCACAGGTCCAAGAAGAAAAACCGAGCACTGCTGGCATCTATATTTGAAAGTGGCCAACAGACGGACATGGGGGACAGGCATGGGACAACGTGTATTCAGTCACTGTCTCCATCCTTCCCGAGCCTGAGGTGTTTACACAGCCCAGTGCATGGGGGAGTGCAAATCCTCCATCTTTGGACCCTGGCACAGCTGGCATAAACCTTATGCAAACCAGATTAGATAACCTCTCCTTCCAGACAACGTGTATGGGACAACGTGTATTCAGTCACTGTCTCCATCCTTCCCGAGCCTGAGGTGTTTACACAGCCCAGTGCATGGGGGAGTGCAAATCCTCCATCTTTGGACCCTGGCACAGCTGGCATAAACCTTATGCAAACCAGATTAGATAACCTCTCCTTCCAGACAACAGCAGAAGTCTTAGCGGGAAGAAAAACAAATCTTGAATCTCCACTGACCTTCCAGCTCCCCTTCACCCTGTAAGTCACACTTCCTTATGAATCTTTTCCCTGCACTCCTCACAGAGTTGAGCTGGCTAGAAAAGAGCTTCCCGATCAAGGTGTTGACGGATTCACAAGCCTAGTGACATATTAGAATCACCTGGGGAAATGTTGAAACTCACCAGGGCCCAGGCTCAGTTGCTGGAGACTCTGTGGAATTGGTCTGGGCTGGGGCACAGGTGGGTTGAGAACCTGATCCTCGTCTAACCCTCCTCTTATAGTTGAGTTCTGAGGAAGGTCCTTTCTTGGCAGGTGGCTACTTTTCCCAAGCCTGGAAGCTGTTGTCAGGCTCAAGTACAAGATTCTAAGCCTGCAAGGGCTGTGGTCCTGCCTCTTCAGATGTGCCTATCAGGCCAGTGAACACCTGAACCCTGCATTGGCTTCAACCCAGACAGCAGACCCCTACCCAGACCATTTTCCTCTCACCCCACACCTGGTGATTCTTCTTGCCATGCTGTGTTAGCTTGTGCGTGCAAAATCAGTAAGGACCACACAGCTGAAAGGTTACAGTATAAGAGAGATCTCAGCAATAAAAGATTTTTTTTTTCCTAGCAGGCACTTTCAACTTCTTTCTTAATTATTTCCTAATTCCAACACTGTCCATTTTCCCCACACACACAATTTTATCTCCATCTCATAAAGCACTGATAAGCTAAGCCCTAAAAAAAATAAAATTTAGTTTTGTAGCCTCATGTGAGTTAAGAAAATAGGATCAAAGTTCAAGGATTCATATCATCGTGATCTTGCCCTGTTGAAATTCGTTTGTTTCCTAAGAGGAAGAAATAACTGATATGCCTGGTTAAAGATCTGACGTGCCCAAACTATTTGCCCAAGCGACACAATTACGAAAGGGCAACGTTCTTTGATTTCTACCCATACAACCTCCTGACCTGAGACACCGTCTGGGGTTTCCAAAACAAAGCCGGGCCCTCTGCTGAGATGAGCTGAAGGAAGCAGCTCATGTTCATTGACAATAAGCAGCTCACCTGTATGAAGAGAAGGTGAGTTTTCGGGGCACCATGTTATTCATAGGTTACATACGCTTTAACAGAGAGACCACATTCTGCTTTTATTTGATAAGAGTTCAGCTCTGGGTCAAAATATCTAACAGGAAACGTATTCGTGTCTGCACACAGAATGTAGGCAGAAATTGAGAAGGAGAAAGAAGGGTCAGAACCTATTAAGCCAGGAATTTAAAATTTCCAAGAAGAAGGTAGGTAACTATTTAAACTCTGAGTGATATTTGAAACTCCTCTATTCCTTTCAAAGTATTTTGTATGACTTTGGAATTACAGAGGTGAACCCTGTCCTCGGTCAGCGTGCTAACAGAGACTGTTTTGAAAACTTCTGGGAAGTATTTCTGTAGGGTGTAAAATCACACATTCATCTTATAGAATACTTTCAAAGAGAAAAGGAATATTTTATGAAGGATAATAATTTTGGCTGCACTGAATCTCATCACTTTGGCTTTAAGAAATCCTGCCTCCTTTATCTAAACTTATTATATGAAGACAGGATGTTGCTTAAAACTAAACAGAAGGAGGAAGGAAGAAAACTGCTTCCTTGAGGAACAGTTTCAGTCCTTTAAAACTTAACACACAATAAAAATACTCCCTTTATTACCATTACCCACTTCAGCAGCAATTCAAAGTTCACAGCAATTCAGAGAGAAGGCCAAATTTCTTCAAGCAGAATCAAAGGCACTTGAGACTTCCTCAGATTACAGGGCACGTAAATAAAAGCACTCAATAAAAGTATTTCCCATCCCATCGTGTATCAGAACTTTATAAATACCTGTGTAAAGACTTAGCCACTCTCTCAACACTCAGAATTTTAGATCATTTTTCCCAACTGGTGTGCACTCAGGGAATGTACTCACTGCTGACCTATTGATTCGCATTTGTTCACCACATTTTGTTTAGGTAAAAAAAGAGAAACAAACGCTTTTCGGAATAATCTGTATGAATTACAGTCAAGCTCTCTGTAGAGTTCTCAAGAGTTCAGATCTCTCGGCTAATTAACTGCCAAGGCACTTGCTGAAATAAGTATTGTGAATGAAAGAATCAGTACAGATACGGATGCAGTAGAAATGCATATAGCACGCGCTGAACTTCAGCTCCGTTTTCTCCTTCGCAAAATGAGGAAACAGGGGTGGTGGACTGGATAGGTTTTGAAGTACCTCACTAGTCTCCAACACATCTGTGGACCAGAGGAATCAAAATGACCCATCAAACTCAGAAACAGCCAAACAAGACAGGTCATTTTAAGTCTGAAGATAAAAGAGGGTGCCTGGAGAGCTGAATCTATTAAGGTTTCCTAAGGTGACTCTGATACTCAGCCAGGAAACAGAGTCAGGAACTTTGGAGCTCCTGAGAGCCACAGATGGTAGTTTTGTCTTGCATTTACATATGCTCAAGAAAAAAAAATGCTATTATATTAGAAGCTTGGAAACTCACACTTTAAATATAGTAGGAATATTGTTATTTTAAAAAGCTTTCTTAGAGAGGTATCTTTTGTGATTATTTAATTTTTCAACCCTAACTTTTCTTTCGAGTGCACTTACATTTTTGAATTTGCCTAAGGTACACTTAAGTCATTACAGGGAAAGAAGGTTGAAGTTAAAAGTAGAAAAAAAATCCTATGCCTGATAAGAATGATCATTTATAGACATCTCTCCAGAGAAGACATCCAGATGGCCAAAAGCCACGTGAAAAGATGCTCAACATCACTAATTATTAGAGAAATGCAAATCAAAACTACAGTGAGGTATCACCTCACACCGGTCAGAACAGCCATCATCAAAAAATCTACAAACAATAAACGCTGGAGAGGGTGTGGAGGAAAAGGAACCCTCCTACACTGCTGGTGGGAATGTAAATTGGTGCAGCCACTATGGAGAACAGTATGGAGGTTCCTTAAACTAAAAACAGAACTACCAATATGATCCATTAATTCCACTCCTGGGTATATAATTTGAAAACCATAATTTGAAAAGATACATGCACCCCAATGTCCACAGCAGCACTATTTACAATAGCCAAGACATGGAAGCAACCTAGATGTCCAGCAACAGATAAATGGATAAAGGTTAAAGAAGATGTGGTACATATATACAATGGAATACTACACAGTCATAAAAAAGAATGAAATAATGCCATTTGCAGCAACATGGATGGATCTAGAGATTATGTGAAGTATGTCAGACAGAGAAAGACAAATACCATATAAAATTACTTATATGTGGAATCTAAAAACAAATGATACAAATGAACTTACATACAAAACAGAAAAAGACCCACAGACATAGAAAAAAAACTTATGGTTACCAAAGAGGGAAGGGGAGGAGAGGGGTAAATGAGGAGTTTAGGATTAACATATACACACTACTATATAAAAAACAGATAACCAACAAGGAGCTACTGTATAGCACAGGGAACTATACTCAATATTTTGTAATAACCTATAAGGAGAAGGAATCTGAAAAAGAAGTTATATGTACATGTATATATATATGTATATATATACACGTATATACATATATATACTCACTTTGCTGTACACGTGAAACTAACGCAACATTGTAAATCAACTATACTTCAATTAAAAAAACTCTAATTTATGAAATAAAGTAATATCTCTGCTAGGCATGACTTGGGCTTCAATGAGGAAGGCCCCAGCCTACGTCACATGTTTTCTGTGCACATAAAAGAATCTGGATATATATTTGATGATTGACAGATTTTAGGATGACTAGAAAGGTGCCCTTTCCCCAAGCATCACCTGCTTAATCACATCTGAGACTACTTTTAAGGAACTATTTAAGGAAAGAGTCATTTTGATTTTCAATTAGATCACTTGGAATGGAAATTACTTGGGTATCAGACCGTACTGCTTTAAACATAGGCTAAGAGATCAATAACTGAGCTTAGGGCATCATTAGAAGAGATGGAGCTGGGTTCGGAAGCTACACAGCTCAGGCAGGGCTCTCCACGAAGATGGGAAGAGTAAAGGGGTGAAGAGAGCTGATTGTGGACACCGTTACAACAGGGCTGTGTACTATGTCAACCTCTCTGTGCCTCTCCTGGGACAATGACACACTGCACCTCCTGACAAAGTTCCTGCACTCCATCTTTGTGGAGACCTACTCTGCCTGCCTAAAGGGTGCCAAGTCACTTGAGGGACCCAACACTGGTGACGTGTGACTCTGGGCAGGCAATCTAACAGCTCTGTACCTCAGTTTCCTCTTTTGTAAAATGGAGACATTTCAAATGGTTCTTGTGAAAATTCAGTGAGCTCACACTTGTGAAATGACTGGACTCTGACCGGTACATAGCAGCTGTTCAGCGCGCGTCAGAAGCGGGGCCTGGGGTGGTACGGGGGGCACAGCGCGGTAGGGTGATGTGCTCCATGCTGCATTTTGTGTAGACCAGGCCTCACGGGATTGCAAGGAAGCATCAAAATCCCAGAGTTCTAAGAGCGAGAAAAAACCACTCGAAATCATCTTTCTGTGCGGACGGTTGTTGCCCTGAGTCTAGCACGTGTTTTATTTAATCCATGTATAAAAAAAAATACGCCAGTATTTACAGACTAAGAAACTGCTCATAAAAACTTGAACTTTCATCTTCTTTTGAAATGTATGGCCGTCTGTCCACACCGGTGTGCATTCTGAGTCATCTGGATCTGCTGCAGTGGGGCTGTGACTGCTGCCTTCAGACCGGACAGAGGCTCTTTGGTCAGTCTGCCATAGTCTCCACCACTCCCTACTGCCCTTTGGAATTAAACCAAGTGTAGGTTGCGACTGCATGGTTTTAAAAAGCAAGACTTTTGCCTTTGAATAACAAACAAACAACAAGCAAACACCACATCTCTCTGTACCTATTTCCTTATCAAAAGTGGAAAAATAGAATGTAACCCTCCAGAGGACACACAATTGTTCTCATACCTGGCCTACTTTAACCATTTACATTATTTGGCAATTGTAGGTTTTTTGTGTTTGTGGTCCCTAAAGTAATCCAAAACCTCTTCAATCACAAATACAAAAGAAAGGAGGAACCCAGAGAGTTTAAGTGACAGTCTGAGGCCAAAAGTCTCGTTAGTGGCAGAAGCTGTACGACATGCAGGTTTTTCTCCCCCTCATGAGTGCTTCCATTTATCTGTCCACTTTTTTCTTTCTAAATAAATAAAGCTAATGGGTTCAATTCATGCTCCACAGAGAAAAGCAGAGACAAGAGGAAATCTATCAGCTACAGCAAAGCAGCACAAAAGGTAGCTACAGACACAAGAGGACTTTAATGGGTAATCTATCATTAGCGTTACGATTCTCTGTATCTTTGGTTGCCTGTATTGAAATATTTTGACAGATGAAGCTGAAGGCGTATCGTCCTCTCAACTAGCTGCTCCATTTCATTTACGCTGAACTGCCCCCGTTCATATCGAATCATGAATGTTTTTTCTAACATGTTTTCTAACTACTCAACTAAATGAAACGGTAACCTGGGCTTCAAGAACGTATCACATGATACAGAAGAACCTCCCAAATACCTAGAAAGAATGAGCTAGAGAAAGAAACAGAGCAAGAGGGAAATGGAAGATGGTTCTCCTTTTTCAGTCTCCTCTGCAGACAATCCTTTGAGGTCTTTTATTTTCCCATAATGAAGGGAATCTATCCTGGGTGCTACGTATATCACTTTCCCTCCGTATATTGGCAATATTTCTCTTACTCATGGGCTTGTCTCTCTCATAGAAGAAATGTCAGGCACAAACATTATATGGCTTATTAATTGATTTCAGTGTCCTTTCACTTAGTTTTGTATTTTGAGACAAGGATTTTGTGAGCTGGGAAGTTAGGTTCCACCATCCGATTATCCCACCGATAACTGATCAGTTTCACTCTATGTATCTCACTTAGGGAAGTCTGAGATTTATTTCTAGTTCTACCACTTAGCATTTGCCAGAGTTGAAACAGTCCTCTTTGAGACTCATCCTTAAAAATGAGCAGGTTAATATCTAATTTAGAGGCTGCTGAAATGAACAAATGAGATCCATTTTGTGTAAGCACTTTGAAAACTGTAAAGCACCAAACATATGTGTCGTGACAGTATGATGGTTATATTAAAATACCAGGGATATAAGATGTTCTGAGAAAGGCAGGCTGTGGGGTGCCTGACTCTTGAGTCCACGACAACAGAGACTAAAAGAAAAGGTTAAAGGATTGTTGAAAGGAAGTCCTAGGCAGGAGAAGAGTCTCTGGAGAGAGCAGTGCAGTAGGTTTAGTGGCACCTTCCTTTCTGTTCCCAGAACTTGTGCAAGCTGCTTTGTGGGCTCCTATCACATTGTTGCGTATATTCAATTAATTATCTGCCTTCCCTCCCCAATTTCCAGCATCCTATAAACTGAGCTTTCCAGGAAAAGGCCTCTTTGTATCTCCAGCACTTAGCTTGGCATCGGCTAGGTACTGCCAGCCTGCTGGGTTCACGCGTTACTTAGTGTGATAGACAGAACAATGTCCCTCGCCTAGATGTCCACGTCCTACCTAATCCCCCAAACCTGTGAATATGTTACCTTACCTTCTGTGGCCAAAGAGACTTTGCAGATGTGATTAAATGAAATATCTCGAGATGGGGAGATTATCCTGGATCACGGGGATGGGCCCAATGTAATCACAGTCTCTTTATAAGAGGGAGGGAGGAGAGTCAAACTCCGAAAAAGGAGAAATGACAATGGAACCAGAGTCTGAAGTGATGTATTTTGAGAATGGAGGAAAGGGCCAAAAGCCAAAGAATGCTAGGGTCTAGAAAAGGCAAGGAAATAATTCTGTCCTGAAGCCTCCGGGAAGAATGCAGCCCCGCCAGTACAGTGATTTTAGACTTCTGACCTCCACAATTATAAGAGAATAAATTTGTGTAGCTTCAAGCCATTAAGTTTGTTACAGCAGCAATAGGAATCTAACATACGTAGGTCCAAAAATAAATGAATGACTGTCATTTGAATGAATGAATGAGCAAATGAATGGACGGGTGAATGAATGGAGAGAGCTCTAAATAGCCAGTGGAAAGGCCTAGGTTCAAATCCCAACTTAGATGATATCCAGCTACATAACTTGGGCACCATCATTTCATCTCTCCAGAAATTCTCCGCATAAAGAGTCGAGGCCACGGAGTCAGACTGACTACAGTTCGAATCCCTTCTAAGCTACTTCCAGGCTGCACCTTTGGGCAAGAGGTCACCTCTGGGAGCCTACGTCCCCGTCTGTCCTCACTAACGTGAGAAGAGTGACAGTACTTCCTGCACAGTTGTGGGGACCGAATGAGCTACAGTCTAGTCACAGTCAATGGGACTCTGAACTAAACAAATTGGAAACTGTAGTCACGTAAAAATGGCATTAATGTCACTTCATGCCCAAACCTTGAAATGATGCAAACTCTCCAAATTACAAAAAGAGTCAAGACGTGTACAGTAACAAAGCCCGTGAAACCACTGACAGCCGCAGGGCGGGTCTGTCTCAGCTGCTGAACAGAAACACCTACTGACCTTTGAGCTGGTCCAGGTGAAATTATACAAGCTCTAAATGATACAAGTAACCAACTCTGAGAAGTCTTCAGGAACACGCCCCTTGAACAAACTACGACCACCCTTCACATGCATGCTTGGCAATTAGCACGGGCCTGGAGCTCAGAAAGCTGTTACTCTACTGTTATTAACTCGATGATAAAAGCCTCAGAACAAACACTTCCATGATGGAAAATAAAACCCACTCCGGCTTTCCTGTGGGTCTCAGCTTTGCATGGGCCTCTGGTTCCTGTCAGAGAAATCTTATAGTTGGAAAATCCGAGTCAGGTGTGCTAATAACACTCCATATTATGAAGCAATAAATTTCCCAGCTCTTACCCAAAACAAAGAATTCGGCTTCAGGGAGTGTTAACTATGCACTCCACTGGTTTCACCACATACATCTTGCAGAACCGATTTTCCTACTATTCGCCGTATTTAGAATACTAGGATGACTGAGGTGACAGGGACCTCCCTGGGACTCAGTGCCACCCTTCTCTCTGTTCTCATGTCTTGAATCCCCAGAGCACTAAATTGTGCCTAGTCCACAATAAAAACTCAATAAATAGCTGTTGAATGCAAATGACGCGTTATGGTTCATGTAACCCGAATCCCTCTCCAATTTTCCAGATGAGCCCGAGGCCAATGAGAGCAATGGCTGAAAAATCCCTTCCATGTAGCATGAATTCACATCAGTAACTGTCTCCCCTCTAGAGAGAAGAGCTGATCCCCCAAATCTAACAGACTGGGTGATTAAGAGGAAATAGTTGGAAAACACAGTTTTAGAAGTCTCTCTGGTTTTCTAAGAGGCTTCCGGTTTCACAAAACGAATTCTGATGATAAGAGTGTACACCATGGTTTTGGCTAACAAGTGTGTGAAGAGATTAGCAAAGAATGATGAAAAGAAAATAAGAACTTGGTGAAACAGAGCCACAACGAGGAGACTGGAAAAAGCACAGGAAGGATGCTGAATTACTTAGTTCTAATTAAAGCCTGGTGTTACCTGTGAGTGGGGACAGAAGACTGACATTTCAGGTTCATATGACTCTTTAAGGCTAAACAGAACCATTTAATGCAGAGTCAAGTCTGAGTTTTTACTTATACATCAATTTTCTGCCAAAGCAAATGTAATACCTAGGAAAGATTCAGAGCTAGAAGGACTTAAATACTTATCCTTACCGTAAGTAAGCGACCACACATCAGGAAAAGCCGGGCATGCCTTTCCTATGTGAAGGCCACCTCAAGAAGAATCTAAACCTTTTCCTGAGAAATGGATTTGAGAGTTTTTCTACTGTTGTTATGGAGCTAACTTTGTTTTCAAGATTTTTTTTGAGGTGGACCATTTTTAAAGTACTGAATTTGTTACAATATTGCTTCTGTTTTATGTTTTGGTTTTTTGGACACGAGGCCTGTGGGATCTTAGCTCCCCGACCAGGGATTGAACCCACACCCCCTGCATTGGAAGGTGAAGTCTTAACCACTGGACAGCCAGCGAAGTCGCTATGGAGCTAACTTTTATCTCCTCCAGGGAGGTTTAAGTCAACTCGTTATACTGCTTTCACTGGAGATAAAGAACAGTTGTCCCCGTTGTCATACTGTAGTTCTGTAGATGTCTCAAGAGTCAACGATTTAGGACACAGACTTCTTAAGGTTAATTCTATCTAGATTTCTTAAGTTTATATGATACTGTGACTTTTGTTGTCAGATTCCTCTCGATCTTTGTCATCACAAGTGGGGTTGCAGAGCCCAGAACCCGTGAATTCAGGGATGCTAGCGTGAAATGATCTTTACCAGCTGGATTCCTAGGATTGCCTCCCCACACCCACATGCTCTTTAGCTAGCCAAAACCTAGGGCTGCCCAGTGATCACCTTAAACTTTGGCCCACTTCCTTTCCTTCTTTAGGTTTTGAAAGCCCCCTATGCATAGTCGTGCAGTGGACATTGGGTGCCCATTTGTGACTTTCAGTGCTCTTTGATGAAAGTCCTACATTGATCTAGATAGAGTGCCTGGGCTCTTTCTGCTGTCAGAGCCTTCTCATCTGTATGGCCAACTTGGGTCATGCTCAGATTAGATGCCCTGCTTCCCAGCCTGGTCACTTCACTAATGTTAAAACACCGTGGGATAAGGGCTATCAGAAGATCACTTGTTGGGACTTCCCTGGCAGTCCAGTGGTTAAGACTCCGCACTTCCAATACAGGGGGCGCAGGTTCAATCCCTGGTCGGGGAACTAAGATCCCATGTGCCATGTGGTGCAACCAAAAAAGTGAATTAATTAAAAAAAGACAACTTGGTAGTGCATTGACCACTGACTCTCTCTGGACCTCTGTAGACTCCACATGGCCTGAGGAGCAAGACCACACCCATGAGCTGAGAAGACAGGCATAACCTCGGCCAGCTCTTCCATGTCCCCTCAGTCTCACCAGCAAACTTGTCATCTCACCAGCCATGATGCAGTGTCTGTGAGCTTCTTACTCTCCAGGAGCCTGCCATGCACGTTCATACCACTGCCCCTTTACCTAGGCTTCCCTCTGCCTGGAACGTTCTTTCTCTTGTTCTCTACCCCTCAGGTCCACCTTAAATGTCAGATCTCTGGGAAGTATTCGTTACCTTCCCTGGGCAGGAAGAGTCAGCGCCTCTCCTGTGTTCCAGAGAATGCTGTAGATGACTCTCTTACAGCCTTGACCACAGAGTACCGCGATACTTCTATAGGTCTCTCTGCATCTCTATAAACGTATTTTTTGCACCTTCCTACAACCACACCTACAATTCCTTTCACAAAGTACAAGAAATGAATGAGTTAAATGAATGTGTAGAGTATTCCTCAAACAGAGGTGACCGGTAACAGAGGTGACTGGTGTGGCTCCCAGCACTGGGGTCTGGATCATCCTTTTTTATTTATCTCCAGGTTAGGGAGGACAGAGCTAGAGAAATCCAAGCAAAACAAGCCAACCAGTATCCAGCCAAGAGCAAGACACGTGGTGTACCTGATAGACCACGATACTAACAGTTTCTTCTTTTTTCTGTTCTGGAGGTCCTTGACTCTGCAGTAGATTTCGTACTGTTTCTTCCATCCTGAAAAACAAGCAAAAATAAATAAGTAAATAGACAGGCAGATAGATAAATGAATAAATGATTTAAGAAATGTTTCCTGTTAACATGGGTCTGTCCCAGTTAGCAGAAATCATTCTTTAGTCTATTATTCCCTAAACTTAAACCTGGAAATCTCTTTTCTCTTCTCTCTCCTTCATCCCCTATATTAAGAATCTGTCATGAAGTCCTTTGCGATCGTTCTGCAGAATGGCTCTGGCTTCTCTCTCTCTTTACCATTCAGGTCTCTATCCTTGGCCTACTATGTCTGTACACATGCAAACATTTCCCAACATCCCTCTTCACTTTCAGTTTGACACAGTGTCACCCCAGTAAGTTTCCTGAAATACCACTTTGACTTTTTAAAATCAGTTTTCAAAGTTGACAAATCCTACATGAATCCATTTTCACCGTTAATACACTGTTCTGTCTTTCCATGGTGGTCTTTCTATGTCAGCACACAAAGATCTACTTTTTTCCAACTGCTTCCTAACATTCCATGATGTGAAGGCACCATTAATTATTTAACCACTCCCTTGCTGATGGAATTTAAATTACTTCACAAAAGCTTGCTATTTGAATTAAGAAATATCTTTACAAATACATCTTAGTGCACATTTATGAGTAACTCTATAGGTTATATTATAATATATATTGTATGCTATAATCGTATTTTAAATACCCACTTCAAACCCTTCCCCTTCCCAACCCCCTCCCCCAAACCCAAAAGTAAAGAGTAAAACACACACACCCATTTCCATTTCCAGACATTGTCCCAGGCTGTTACTACTTCTTGGAATGCCAACATCCTTTCACCTTCTCATGGGCCATCCATCTTTCAAAATCCACCTCAAGTTTCACTTCCTAAGAGACTTCTTTATTTGTCCCCTACTTCTATGAATTCTTACAACCCTATACTTTTTTTTTTTTATTTTTGCGGTATGCGGGCCTCTCACTGTTGTGGCCTCTCCTGTTGCGGAGCACAGGCTCCGGACACGCAGGCTCAGCGGCCATGGCTCACGGGCGCAGCTGCTCCGCGGCATGTGGGATCTTCCCGGACCGGGGCACGAACCCGTGTCCCCTGTATCGGAAGGCGGGCTCTCAACCACTGCGCCACCAGGGAAGCCTGAGTCCTATACTTTAAATCATTCATTCTATCACTTAAAAACTCTCCACTTTAATACTCAAAGATTTCATGTATGCATGCTTTGTCTTCTGAAGTAAATTACAATATCTGATATAGAATCATGTCATATATTTATGTACTTCCCTCAGTTACAGATAAAGTAGGTACTCAGTAGACATTATTATATGAATCCCTTGTTAATTCATTTTAAAAAATATTAAGTGCTTACTCTGTAACAGGCACTGACTGTGTATGTTCAAACTATGTTCGAATGGCCTTATCCTTGGGACTCATCCGTGAGGATTCATGGACCAGAACTCTGAGAGCAGGCTGCCCGAACTGAACACAGTGCTCTCATGCCCAGAACCTGAGTCGGCTGTCTTTTCAAGTCCCATCCTGAAGCATGTATTTTAGTGACTCAGTATAATCCTAGTTTAGGAGATCTGTCGGGGGAAGCAGGCTGACCCAGCATCTCTCTCTCACTAGGGCTTCTAGCGAGACAAATGAGGGGCTCTAGGAGGCCTCTGAATTCCCAGAAGTGACAAGACCCTTACAGTAATCAGTGTAGCGTGGTTCAGAATGCCAACTACTCATATGGCGCATCGCTACTTAGCAGAAGAGTAAAGACACTGTGGATGAACCGGGCCAATCCAAACCTGGATTATAACTGGGGAAATTCTGCCTTCACAGGGGATGGCACCAGGACCCATTCAGGATTTCGAGAAGATGGTAGACACCGATTATGAGTGCGCAGAGAATGATTTGTGACTATACATTTACTCAAGCCATCCCTTCGTGCATCCAGCCAAGAAAGCAAAGTCTGTTCCCTATATTTTCACGTATCTTATTTTATTCATGATAATAAAATTAAATAGTACTTTTAACTTGTCAAAGACCTCTCACGTCTATTAATCATTATAATGCACTTTTAAAGTATCATTTTATCTCTGTGTGGTAGAGGAGAAAGCCAAGGTCCAGAAAGGCTGAATGGCTTACTTACTGGATCACGGTTAGTTGGACAGGGAATTAGGATTAAACCATTTTCATGACTGTAAAAGCAGCATCCTTTTTCCACTAGGACTTATTTACAATTCAGGGAAATGATCTGAAATGAAGAGGAGTCTTAACGCCTAATTAAGAGTTGTCTTTGTGGAAACCTATTGGATGCTGAACCCAAGAAAGCAACAATATTATTTCTGACCTGGGGAGAGCTTTATGTGAAAAAAATAGGTGTGAAGAAGTCACAAATTCTGAAATAATAAGTGATGAAAGCCAATTTCTAATACTTTATTTCATTTTATATAAACAGAGACAACCTCTTGAATGACAGTAGATTTTCCACGATATTTACTAAATCTACCATAAATAAGAAAAATAACGATAATGGTAATAACTTGCTCAACATCACTCAGCAGGGACTAGCCTCTTGTTTCCTAAATATTAGTCTACTTTCTTCCTATCTTCGCACAGAGATTGAACGTCGTTCTTATTTCAATCCTTATTTTATTCGTTTATAAACATTTGGCTTAATTATCGGCCAACAATTAAAACTCAAATAAAATCTTGTCTTTGTCATCAATAAATTAAAATACAATTCTGTCTCAGTGCATATCTTGCTGAATTATCTCTTCTGCATAATTAAAAGTTCTACCCACAAGCTGCTGGATCAAAAAGAAAAACATTTATTCACCTTCCACCCATTCTTCTTGGCTTCCAAGTTTAAAAAAAAAGAAAGAAAAAAGAGGGGGCGGAAAGAAAGTTGTTAAAACAGGATCTCAAACAGCCTAGACCCATGGTAACAGGGTGAACACTTTTCTGGCACAAATTCATGATTAATTAAAACCGATTTCATTTCCAAGCTACAGCTTGGAACAGAGTTGTAGGGACCCAGCCCTACCCTTGGTAAAAAATTAAGTTGTCTCATCTTTCATAACCTTTATGAATCTGCTAACAGAGAAATATTTTGAACCTGATAGGAATATACCATTATTCCCTAATGATATCTTTTAAAAAAAATTCTCATTTAGCAAACTTCTCTGTTTTCCCGAAAATCAAAGACTATGAAGCATCATCCATTGTAGTGTAATGACCAATGACATTTTACTTTGTTTTATTATTTTGATAGCGATGTATGAGGGATTGCATCACCAGTCTGCACACAGAATAATCTGTCATCTGTTTCTCAGATGTGACTAAAAATAACACAATTCCTTTCCCCAGGTCAGGCATGGGTAGAGTTTTTTGTTTTTGTTTTTAAATTGCTGATTGGTTCAATCTATCGTTAAACACTTACCTTAATTAATGTCTTCTAGTTCTTTTTTGTTTTTTTCCTTTTGTCTGACCTGAGATTAAATCCTTTCTTCCTCTAAATACCAGTCAAGTAGCTATCATAACTAAAAACTGTCTAGGCCGAAATTATACTTAGCGAGATGCAATAAATTCTAACGTACGTTAAGTGAACTATTTTTAAAAAGTTAAGTCCTACACAAGTCAGAAAAAATAAACCAAATTCATATGCAAACAGTATATTTCAAGTAATATAGATATAAATGTAGGAATTGTATTTAATTGAAAATAGGTTCCGTGTTTTAAGGTATGTATCATTAAATTAATAAATTTTTCCTATAGTATTTCCTCTAGGGGAATTAAAAAACATAGGTTTTGCTTAAAAAGGGCACTAACTTAAAGTTAGAAAAACAGGACATTAAAAAAGAACACATGAGAAGAATAACAATTCAAAAGCACGTAAGAGCTGGATTAGTGAGAATCTGAAACAAAATCTCCTCCCTGTACCCAGGGGTCCACCTTTGTCACAGACCCCCTTCTAAAGAGCAGATGACTGGGGAAGTTGTCATTGGATCTGCATCCATGTCTCACAGAGACGGTTTCCCTACCTAACAAAGGAAGATCCTTCTGCAAGTGAATATTCAAAGACAATGGTTTGCTGAATCCTTTCAAGGCAGGAAACTACCTAATCATTCAGGGCCTGATAACGTCAGGAGTCTCTTTACCATCAGAGAATATGATCTGAGCCCTGAAGAACTTGACTCATTCAATAATGAAAATGCTATCAGAAGACACAATCCCAGGGCACACTGGGAGCTGTTCATTCTAACAGCAGGTAAAGGAAAGTGAAGTCTACCACATCCCTTCCTTCCTCCCCAAACTTAGCCCTCTCTTTTGCCTAATGACACTCTGGGAACCGATCAGAACATTAGACGGAAGCATTCTTTTGTGACTCTTGTGATCAGATATTCAGTTTAGCATGTCATTTTTGACAGAAATAGAACAAAATGAACACAAAACAAGAAGCCACGCTCCCCCGCTCAAACTAGTAACTGATGAGGCTCTTTGAACTAAAAGCTGAACCGAATCATATTTTTGTTCTTAAGAAATATTTTAAGCTATGTATTTGCTGAGTAATCACATTAAATAAAAATGAAACTAATAATGCAATTACTCAATATCCCCCCCCCATTTTCCTATGTGAGAGGCCGCAATACCAGAACCCACCCACTTCTGCCAGAAGTACATGCCATCTTCTCTTCACCTACACCGTGCACTTCGTTGACAGCTGCCGCTGTGACGTGCAAATTGCCTCTCCTTGTGCTTCACTGTATTTGACTACCAATCTTCTCATTTTGAGAAAGTGTGTCAGTTTAAGCAAGGGTGCTGCCATGATCGAATTTCATTTTAAAGACAAGAAGAAAGGGACTGGGGTTCAAATAGAAAGAAGGTTGAGGGGCTTGAGTCACTGCAGCACTTCTCCTTCACCTGGAGCCTCCTCCCTATGAAGTCATCCCACGTGACCCCATATAGAGAACAGCACTCATCTGGCAAGGTCAAAGGCCAAAATGGGGACAAGCATCCTCCCCGTATCTGCTGGAAAAAAGAGAAATGCTTCCAAGACAGTCTTTCATTGGGTGACTATTAGCAGGGTTAAAAATTTTAAGCACACTACCACTGGGATATTCAGAAAAAATACAATCCATTTATTTTGTATGTAATCAAACATCTTTTGTCTTGAGCCTCCACACGCTGACTAGCATTAACTTTTGCCCAAATCTTACTATAAATCCTACACTTTGTCGCACACGACGGATTTTTAAATCCACTGAGAAACAAGTGTCCATCATCGAGAGAATATATAAGCAACTGTGCTAACAGGTAAACCTCAAAGATATTGCCGGTTTGGTTCCAGACCACGGCAATAAAGCAAATATTGCAATAAAGCAAATATTGCAATAAAACAAGTCACACAAATGGTTTTTTTACTGCATATAAAAGTTATGTTTCTTCTACACTGTAGTCTATTAAATGTACAATAGCATTCTGTCTAAAAACCAATGTACATACCTCAATTAAAAATACTGCTAAAAAATGCTATCATCTGATAAAACAGGGCTGCCGCAAAACTTCCATTTGTAAGAAAAATATATATAGTATCTGGGAAGTACGACAGAGCAAAGTGCAATACGAGGGCGCCTGTGTATACTTCCCACACTGGAATCTTATTCGGCAACATTAGGAATAAGCTGATGCGTGCAACGATATGGAAGAATCTCACAAACACTATGCTGAGTGAAAGAAGCCACACACGAAAGACTAAATACCACAGGATTCCATTTGTATGTAACTTTAGTGCAGGAAAAATTAATCTATGATGTAAAATTTAAGAACAGTGATTGCCAGGGAGGGCAGAGACTGACTGGTAAGGGACACAAGGAACTTCCTGGGATGACACTGACGTTCTGTATCTCCACAGGGGTTTCTATTGCACAGGTGTAAGCATTTGTTGGGATTCATCAAAGGCTACATTTAAGATCTGTGTGTATCACTGTATATAAATTTTATCTTGAAAGAAAAAATGCACCGTACACAAATATGGAACTTTAATTAGTGCTATACATGCTCAAGTATGTACATAATTTGGGGTGAAATGTAATGATGCCTGAAGTTTACTTTGAAATGCATCAACGATTAGACAGATGGATGGTGAGAGATGGATACATGGCTAGACATACGGTAAAGCAAGTACAATAAAAGTGAGTGGTAGAATCTAGTTGTTGGGTATACAGTGTTTGCTGTAAAGTTCATTCAACTTTTTGTATATTAAAAATTGTTTATACTGAATTATTGACAAAGTTTTGTTCATTTGTTTTTAAAAGTAGACCTTATCTCTTGGGTAAAAATGTTGAAGAGAAGCAACTGCTTTTCTTCCATAGATGGTTCCTAGGTGTATGCAGGTCTGGTTGCATGGATCACGGTCTTTACAGAGAAAGGAGACTTGGGTACGGTGTCATCTTATATCTGGAGAGAAGTCACTTGTCTACAGATTTGTTGCTGGCCCTTCTGCTTCTATGTCTGAAGGTCTTGAGGCTGTTCCCAGTCTGTTTGTTCTGTTTGATCAGAGCCTGGAGGTATGTATGGCACTCTGACCTTCACCTTAGCTTCTGCTTGCTATACTGTTCTGAATCTTGGTCGCCACCTCCAATGAGCGTGCTGACCTGCCAGTTTATCTTCAGACACATCTGTAAGAGTGCACTTGACCTGCCACAGCAGGCCCACTGGGCCTCCAGGCAGCCTCAAAATCGCACAGAATCTGAAGAAAGCCTGGAAAGGTAAAATCCACAATCTCCTTTGTGCCTGAGTGGTGGACCACCAAGGGGATGCTCTTCTTTCCTTAAGGAGAAGCCCTTCCTTTGTACTTTCTTTACACTCTGCGTACTTTTCCTTCATAGCCTTATAGCATCTTATTAATGATCTCTGAGTTCCTTGAGGTCACTGACTATGTCTTGTTTATTTTATCTCGTAACAGCTAAGCACAGCTAGTGTTGCTGACTCAGCGTTCAATACATTCTTTTTTGGGTGAATGAATGAATCTAATAGTTTTTTCACACATTCATTTCCTGACTCCTTATATATTCATTTCCCCATAGACCCATATGTAGATGTAACTGGTCAGAGAAAAGTAGTAACAAGAGAGAGGTACCAGCTAGAGGGTACCTAATTCTTAAGCTGTGACCCATGGGGCTAAGATGCAGGGCTCCTGGTCATTAGTAAAACAGATCAAATATCTCCTAGAAATAACTCCCTGCTCTTTTTGTCACATTTAATATGCAGTCCACAGTTCATATGCTTCATTTGCAACTAACTAGCTTAGGTGGTTAAAATATTATCCTTATAAGGCCAGGGTTTTCTAGATTCAATCCCTAGTCTGGACATCCTTTACCATCTAGCAGACTAATCTCTGCTAAGAGACCCCAGGGCTCTACTGCTAGGGGGAGAAAAGATCGGAGAATTATCTTAATGAAGAACATATTTTGCATGGCCTCACATATCGTTTGCTTTTAAATATCTTTTTCCCACTCTACTCCCATTGCTTTCCTCGACAACCCATCCTCCCTCCCCAGTTTAACTGCAGTGCAAAGCTTTCCTCAAGGTAGGGAGTGAGGGGAAAAGCTGACTAATATTCAATTTCAGGATGAAACAGTTCATGTGGAAACTTTACTAGTTTAGAACTAGGTTCCGCCCAACTGCACCAACTTGTTTCCTTAGCAAATGAGTTTCCTCACTTAGAATCCAGAATATCTAAGCATGTAAGCAGGAACAATCCCCAGGCTGGCCGTGACTTTGATGTTCTTAACCCAATCTCTGCTTATCCTGGCTCTAATAGTTGGGAATAGTAAACCTACGGTGACAATAATGAAAAACTGCACTGAAACTGAAACTCACTCTGGATAAATGTTGGAGGCCTGGGATTTCTTATTTCTATCTTAGATGATATATATTTTTAATTCAGCACAAATTTTGCAAGTATAATACCACTGCCCAGGAACCACAGCGCTCTAATTCACTCATGGGGATGCAACACCATTCATAAACAGATCGAAAGGTGCTAGTCTAATTTGAATTACTGCATCATATTCACTCCAGGGCCAGCTGTATGTGACCAGAAAGCAACATAAATTTTCTTGTAGGCAGGCTTATGCTAATCCTGCATGGGGAAATCACTGCATGGGGAAAGGCAGATGTGGAGAGGGCGGGAAGCAGAGAGCTGCATTCACTCGCAATTTTCCACATGGAGTTGAAGGGAATTCCCAAAATGTTTTCTTTACTTCATTTTTTTTTAACATTGTTATTGGAGTATAATTTCTTTACAATGATGTGCTACTTTCTGCTTTATAACAAAGGGAATCAGCTTTATGTATAAATATATCCCCATATCTCCTCCCTCTTGCATCTCCCTCCCCGCTAACTATCCCACCCCTCTAGGTGGTCACAGAGCACCAGCTGATCTCCCTGTGCAATGCGGCTGCTGCCCACTAGCTATCTATTTTAAATATGGTAGTGTATATATGTCCATGCCACTCTCTCACTTCGTCCCAGCTAACCCTTCCCCTGCCCCGTGTCCTCAAGTCCATTCTCTACAACTGCATCTTTAATCCTGTCCTGCCCCTAGGTTCTTCAGGACCATTTTTTTTTTTACCACCAGGGAAGCCCTTCAGGACCATTTTTTTGTTTGTTTTCTTTTTTTTTAGATTCCATATGTATGTGTTAGCATACGGTATACACTGATTTTCTCTTTCTGACTTACTTCACACGGCATAACAGTCTCTAGGTCCATCCACCTCACTACAAATAGTTCAATTTCGTTTCTTTTTAAGGCTGAGTCATATTCCATTGTATATATGTGCCACATCTTCTTTATCCTTTCATCTGTCAATGGACACTTAGGTTACTTCCATGTCCTGGCTATTGTAAATAGAGCTGCAATGTACATTGTGGGACACGACTCTTTTTGAATTATGGTTTTCTCACGGTATATGCCCAGGAGTGGGAAAGCTGGGACGTATGGTACTTGTATTTTTAGTGTTTTAAGGAACCTCCATACTGTTCTCCATAGTGGCTGTATCAATGTACATTCCCACCAACCGTGCAAGAGGGTTCCCTTTTCTCCACACCCTCTCCAGCATTTATTGTTTGTAGATTTTTTGATGATGGCCATTCTGACTGGTGTGAGGTGATACCTCATTGTAGTTTGATTTCCATTTCTCTAAAGATTAGTCATGTTGAGCATCCTTTCATGTGTTTGTTGGAAATCTGTATATCTTCTTTGGAGAAATGTCTATTTAGGTTTTCTGCCCATTTTTGGATTGAGTTGTTTGTTTTTTGATATTGAGCTGCATGAGCTGCTTGTAAATTTTGGAGATTAATCCTTTGTCAGTTGCTTCATTTGCAAATATGTTCTCCCATTCTCAGGGTTGTCTTTTCATCTTATGTTTTCCTTTGCTGTGCAAAAGCTTTTAAGTTTCATTAGGACCCATTTGTTTATTTTGTTTTTATTTCAGTTTCCCTACGAGGTGGGTCAAAAAGGATCTTGCTGTGATTTACGTCATAGAGTGTGTTCTGCCTATGTTTTCCTCTAAGAATTTTATAGTGTCTGGCCTTACATTTAGGTCTTTAATCCATTTTGAGCTTAATTTTGTGTATGGTGTTAGGGAGTGTTCTAATTTCATTCTTTTACATGTAGCTGTCCAGTTTTCCCAGCACCACTTATTGAAGAGGCTGTCTTTTCTCCACTGTATATTCTTGCCTCCTTTATCGAAGATAAGGTGACCATATGTGTGTGCGTTTATCTCTGGATTTTCTATCCTGTTCCACTGATTGATATTTCTGTTTTTGTGCTAGTACCTTATTGTCTTGATTACTGTAGTTTTGCAGTATAGTCTGAAGTCTGGGAGCCTGATTCCTCCAGCTCCGGTTTTCTACACCTTTAGGATTCTCTATGTATAGCATCATGTCATCTGCAAACAGGGACAGCTTTACTTCTTCTTTCCTCATTTGGATTCCTTTTCTTTCTTTTTCTTCTCTGACTGCTATGGCTAAAACTACGAAAACTACGTTGAATAACAGTGGTGAGAGTGGACCACCTTGCCTTGTTCCTGATCTTAGTGGAAATGGTTTCAATTTTTCACCATTGAGAACAATGTTGGCTGTGGGTTTGTCATATATGCCCTTTATTATGTTGAGGTAAGTTCCCTCTATGCCTACTTTCTGGAGGGTTTTTATCATAAATGGGTGTTGAATTTTGTCAAAAGCTTTCTCTGCATCTATTGAGATGATCATATGGTTTTTCTCCTTCAATTTGTTAATATGGTGTATCACGTTGATTAAATTGTGTATACTGAAGAATCCCTGCCTTCCTGGGATAAACCCCACTTGTTCATGGTGCATCATCCCTTCAATATGCTGTTGGATTCTGTTTGCTAATATTTTGTTAAGGATTTTTGCATCTATATTCATCAGTGATACTGGCCTGTACTTTTCTTTCTTTGTTACATCTTTGTCTGGTTTTGGCATCAGGGTGATGGTGGCCTCATAGAATGTGTTTGGGAGAGTTCCTCCCTCTGCTATATTTTGGAAGAGTTTGAGAAGGATAGGTGTTAGCTCTTCTCTAAAACATTTTATTGGCATATAGTTGCTTGTAGTAATCTCTCATGATTCTTTGCATTTCTGCAGTGTCAGTTGTTACTTCTTTTTCATTTCTAATTCTATTGATTTGAGTCTTCTCGCTTTTTTTTGGTGAGTCTGGCTAATGGTTTATAAATTTTGTTTATCTTCTCAAAGAACCAGCTTTTAGTCTTATTGATCTTTGTTATTTTTCCCTTAATTTCTTCTTCATTTCTTTTTCATCTCATCTTTATGATTTCTTTCCTTCAGCTAACTTTGGATTTTTTCGTTCTTCCTCTAATTGCTTTAGGTGTAAGGTTAGGTTGTTTATTTGAGATGTTTCTTGTTTCTTGAGGTAGGATTTTATTGCTACAAACTTCCCTCTTAGAACTGCTTTTGCCACATCCCATAGGTTTTGGATGGTCATGTTTTCATTGTCATTTGTTTCTAGGTATTTTTTGATTTTCTCCTTGATTTCTTCAGTGATCTCTTGGTTATTTAGTAGCATATTGTTTAGGTTCCATGTGTTTTTAATTTTTACAGATTTCTTCCTGTAATTGATATCTAGTCTCATAGCATTGTGGTTGGAAAAGATACTTGATATGATTTCAGTTTTCTTAAATTTACAAAGGCTTGATGTGTGACCCAAGATATGATCTATCCTGGAGAATGTTCCATGAGCCCTTGAGGAGAAAGTTTATTCTGTTGTTTCTGGATGGAACGTCCTATAAATATCAATTAAGTTCATCTTGTTTAATGTATCATTTAAAGCTCTTGTTTCCTTATTCATTTTCATTTTGGATGATCCATCCATTGGTGAAATTGGAGTGTTAAAGTCCCCTACTATGATTGTATTACTGTCGATTTCCCCTTTTATGGTTGTTAGTATTTGCCTTATGTATTGAGGTGCTCCTATGTTGGGTGCATAAATATTTACAATTGTTATATCTTCATCTTCGATTGATCCCTTGATCATTATACAGTGTCCTTCATGTCTTCTGGGACCCCTATAATTCGAATGCTGGTGCATTTAATGTTGTCCCAGAGGTCTCTGAGACTGCACCTCAAATCTTTTCATTCTTTTTTCTTTATTCTGCTCTGCAGTAGTTATTTCCACTATTTTGTCTCCTAGGTCCCTTATCCGTTCTTCTGCCTCAGTTATTCTGTTTTTTGTTTTTGTTTTTTTTTTTTTTTGCGGTACGTGGGCCTCTCACTGTTGTGGCCTCTCCCGTTGCAGAGCACAGGCTCCAGATGCGCAGGCTCAGTGGCCATGGCTCACGGGCCCAGCCGCTCCGCCTTATGTGGGATCTTCCTGGACCGGGGCACAAACCCGTGTCCCCTGCATCGGCAGGCGGACTCTCAACCACTGCGCCACCAGGGAAGCCCCGTTATTCTGCTTTTGATTCCTTCTAGAGAATTTTATATTTATTGTGTTGTTCATCATTATTTGTTTGCTCTTTAGTTCTTCTAGGTTCTTGTTAAACGTTTCTTGTACTATCTCCATTCTATTTCCAAGATTTTGGATCATCTTCACTATCATTACTCTGAATTCTTTTTCAGGTAGACTGCTTACTTACTCTTCATTTGTTTGGTCTGGTGGGTTTTTACCTTGCTCCTTCATCTGCTGTTTGTTTCTCTGTCTTCTCATTTTGCTTAACTTACTGTGTTTGGGGTCTTCTTTTCACAGGCTACAGGTTTGTAGTTTCTGTTGTTTTTGGTGTCTGCTCCAGTGGGTAAGGTTGGTTCAGTGGGTTGTGTAGGCTTCCTGGTGGGGGGGACTGGTGCTTGTGTTCTGGTGGATAAGGCTGGATCTTGTTTTTTTGGTGGGCAGGTCCACGTCTGGTGGTGTGTTCTGCGGTGTCTGTGAACTTATTATGATTTTAGGCAGCCTCTTTGCTAATGGGTGGGGTTGTGTTCCTGTCTTGCTTGTTGTTTGGCATAGGGTGTCCATCACTGGAGCTTACTGGTCGTTGAGTGGAGCTGGGTGGTTGTGTTGAGACGGAGATCTCTGGGAGAGCTCTCACCGTTTGATATTACATGGGGCCGGGAGGTCTCTGAAGGTCCAATGTCCTGAACTCGGCTCTCCCGCTTCCACAGTGGCTGGCAGTGGCTGGCAGGTGCTGTAGTTGTCTGTGGCCTTTTCTCAAACAACAAGTTTCTCATCTCCACATCTCCTGGTGGTGGGGTTTACCCCTTGGGCCCTTGTGCTTAGAATCTCCCCACCTGGGTAAGGCAGCACCCTCAAGAGCCAGGTTGCACGGCTTGGACTTGTCTGGGGGATGAAGGGGAAGGACTCCAAACAAGTGTCAAGTCATTAAAGCTCAGAGAGGTGTAACCAATAGTCCGCTGGATCTGAATAATGTGCAAGGTATCACAGTATATTAGAAAATAGGCTCTTTGGGGACATCAGTCAATCAAGTCAACGCTTGCTGGAGGCAGCCACCGTCTTTGCCTTTTTTCAGCAAGTACAGAAGAGCTACTGCATCGCTCTCCAATTTCAGAAAACAAATGGCCTGGAGAATAACCTACTTTATTAGTCCTGATAGCACAGGTTATGTTGGGTTAACAAACAACCCCAACATTTCAGTGACTTAATAAATAACTGAACTGCTTGTTGACACACGGTCTGGGTAACTTGGCAACCGAGTGTCCTCCAGGAGTAGGGCGCTTCTATGTCCTGGTTTCCCAGGACGGTCCAGTTTATGTCTCTTGTCCTGGCATAATTATTAATAGCACCCTTTTCATCCCAACACTGTCCTGGCTGGATGATAAATATTACGATCTTCCTGTAAATGGAGTAACTCAAGTATTCAGGCTGCCTCACCCTCTCAACATGAGGCCTTCGGCGCTGCTGGGAACAGAGAAACTGGGGAACACCGTAGGGATTTTTACTGTCTCATTCCAGAACTCACTTCAGTTTAAAGGCCATTGGCCAGAACTAGTCACATGACCCAACTGAAGGCTAGATGGTAAATTTCATCTTCTGAGCACCTAGCAAGGAGAAGAGAACCAGATACCGGTGCTAAAATATAATGCCTTCCATATCTGTATTGTCAGAATTGAAGACATATATGGAACTACTTCTCAGTGAGTGCCTGCCCTGCTTGTCTGACTGTACACAGTCATCTCTAAGTGACTGATTACCAAAACTCAAGACAGGCAAGTGGGTGTTAGTCTTGTTGGTCTTTTCCCATTGGGCATTACTTATCACCCTCTGCTGGGTGACTGAGCTTTCACTATTGAGACTCTTCTCTCCTCTCCCAGGTAGATATCAACTGTCACCCTTCTTTCACTTGTGCCAAACTGATTACCAGCCTACAGAATTAGTCCCTCTCAGCTCTCTGAACTGTCCACAAACGTGTTCCTTCTGATGGGCAATCTTCAAACAACTAACACCTTCAAAGTCTGCTTTGCTTTGAAGAACACACTATCAAGCTTTCATCATGACAGCTGATAGGTATGTTTCTGATGCAGCCTATTTTATGGTACCTGTCTATAAACATGGAAACGCCACCAGTACTCCCACAAAACTTTTGTAACCATCCGAGTCATACTGGCGAGGACAATGGAAGAGGTGGTCTCTCGGTGGTGTTCACAGAGGGAGACATTTCATGTTGCACTACTCTTCACCCAGTAGTCCTTGTCTAAAATATCATCACGACTCAAGAGATGGCAATAACTGGCATGCTTGATCCTTAGAAACTCTGAAGTGTAGAAACGTGTCAAGATTTAACAGGTAAAAGTGAAAACTGGGAAAAAAGAAGTCAATTTAAAACCTGCTTCTGTGTTAGATTAAAAACAAAAAAGGAAACAGAGAAATATGCCTTATTCTGCAATGTCATGAAAGTGCATTTTGTCAATCAACATAATGATTGGCATTTGGACAGAGAGGTTTCTGCCAATTACCGTAAGACAAAGGAGATTTCTTCCCTTCCCTCCTTGCCTATCCAAATATCATGCATCCACCAAGCTTCAGCCTAAGTCCCACCTCTGTTTTCCTGATAACTCTGGCCTATCAGAGTCTCTCCTTAGTCCACTGAAAAGTGTTTTCTCCAGAAAAAGAAAAAAAAAATTTTAAGTGTTTTCTCCAGAACACTTGCAGGAAATCACCAAGGTGGGGGTGGGGAAGAATCTCATTAAAATTCAGACTCCCAGGTCCACCTGAGACTTAGTGATCCAGAATCTTTGAGAGTGGAGGCCAGGGATTTGTGTTTTTTATAAACAGATTCTTGCATATTAACTTATGGGGCTCTCTGTTACATTCTCACATCCTCCTAAAACACTTATTCACATAGTACCTGGAGCTATTAAATATTATAGAAACAATCTCATGTACAGGGTTCTTGGTTCTACTACTCTTTTTGAGTTTGTTAGGGACCCCAGTGTATATCTCAGGTCTTTTTCTATTATCGCCATCACACAGTTGTTATGAATATACCCTGGGTGGATGGAACATCCCTGAGTTGTCAGTTATATACTGATTAGCTTCACCTGGGGCATAGCTGATGCTGAAAAGTAGACACAAAGCATATTTAGATGAATTTAGTTTTCTTTTTTCAATTAATTTTTATTGGCATATAGTTGCTTTTTTAAAAAAATCACTGTGTTATTTATTTATTTATTTATTTGGTTGCACTGAGCTGCACTTAGTTGCAGCTCGCCGGCTCCTTAGTTGAGGCATATGGCCTCCCCAGTTGCAGCATGCGAACTCCTAGTTGCAGCATGCATGTGGGATCAAGTTCCCTGACCAGGGATCGAACCCGGGCCCCCTGCATGGGGAGCACAGAGTCTTAACCACTGTGCCACCAGGGAAGTCCCAGATGAATCCAGTGTTTGTTTTTTTTTTTTAAACTATTTTTTTAAATAATAAATTTTTAAATTTATTTTTGGCTGCGTTGGGTCTTTGTTGCTGCACGCAGGCTTTCTCTTGTGGCGAGCGGGAGCTACTCTTTGTTGCGGTGTGTGGGCCTCTCATTGCGGTGGCCTCTCTTGTTGCGGAGCACAGGTTCTAGGCGTGCGGGCCTCAGTAGTTGTGGCACATGGGCTCTAGAGAGCAGGCTCAGTAGTTGTGGCACACAGGCTTAGTTGCTCCGTGGCATGTGGGATCTTCCCGGACCAGGGCTCGAACCCATGTCCCCTGCATTGGCAGGCAGATTCCCGACCACCGTGCCACCAGGGAAGCCCTGCATCTAGTTTTAATTCCAATGGTAGAAAACTTAAAAACTCCTTCTGTAATATGAATAATTATTCCCTCATTTACTCACTCACTCATTCGTTATCCCCTCATTCATTTATCTATTCCTTTATTTGATAATCATCTCTTGAATGCCTACTATGTGCTTTGTGCTATAACCAGCAACTCAAATAAAGAAGATCAGCTAAGTGTGTGAAACAGGCAAGCCAACAATTACCCTATGCGTAATAAGTGCCAGGAGAAGATGTCACGGAGGTGAAGAAATCCAAGAGCCTGAGAGAGGCTCTTTGGAGGTGTTGACATGGGCTGAATTTTTGGAAATGAGTAGGATTTAGCTGGACAGAAAAGGGATTTTCAAACTAACTAATGATTTTGTTTACAAATTTTAAATTGCTTGCTATGCAGTTTTCTTAATGAGAAATATGGTTTAAGTGCGTGCACGGTAGTCCGTACGTCTACTGAATGTATCATTGTTAGCTAAACTACTTAAGGCTCCTCCAACTGAATTACATACATTTAAAGTTATGCTCACAGTTTCACGGAAGTTTAGTAACTGCATTTCAAACAGTGTCAACCAGAGCCTCTAGGTAGTATTCCCCCAACTGTACATATTCCTAAATGGAGTACCGGTCTCATTACTTTCCATGCACATCTGTATTTACCCACCCCAGTCTGGCATGTTCAGGTTTCCTCCACTATTTAGCGCGTGTCCTTCTTGACCTCGAATGTCTATGAGAAAATAAAGAATAACCACATCAGAGTATCTGCTGCTAAGAAATAGCTAGTCTAATAAAACTAGTACCAATAACTACAAAATTCCCCAACCAGAAGGTTAACATTAAATAAGAGTCGATTGCCAAGTATTTTTTATCGTGGAACACGAGCTTTTATACAGAACTTTTACTGCACATTTCTGCCCAATGAAATAGGTGTTGGAAATACAATGGCTTTTGGTGAGAAGAGTGCCCATTTACCCTTGAATTGTCGTTGCTTCAGAAAGAAAGAAGCAAGGATAATTGGGGGAAAGGGCAGAGAACCTATGCCCTAAAACTACCTTTAAAAAATAAATTTTTGTTGATATGCAAAAGCACCAGAGAAAGCAGAAGTTTTCAGACTTATTGCAAAAGAAAAAATAACAAGACACTAAGTACTGATAAACACTCAAAATCTGTCAAGTGACAGGATTTTCAAAATGTAAATGAGTGAGAATATAATATACTATGTTGATTGAATTGCCAGCAATTATCATGGTAGCATGCATAGATTTATACAACATTAACCGCTTTTTAGCTTAAAGCTATTCTGTTTTAGAACTTTCAGATCTATGGCCTGAAGTCCTTCCCCCCGCCCCTTTCTGTAAACATGAGAAACTGTGCAGATCTCTGCTTTCCATCCATTCATGCAGGTTTATTGAAATATTGGTAAATTCCATAGGCCTGTACTACACAAATGTCCAAGTAATGAGCAGCTCATTCATCTTTCTTCCCTGCCTCTTCCAAATGAAGAAGAACACATTTAAGCACAAACTACAGAGACTTCTCCCAGATTGGAAAGGAGAGGGAAAGGGCCCATTCTCCAGTAACCTATTAGAACAGTTTCCCTAGAACTTATCTATCTCTTGTTAGGCTATAATAGGGGCACTAAAATGATGCTACAGTTTTTCTACAGCCAAGAAACTGGTGAAGTTGAGTAAATCTAATGCCACTGTTCTTCTTATGGGTGAGTATGTGCAGTAAGCACAGGCTGCAATAGGGAGTTGACTCTCCCAGATTGGAAAGGAGAGGGAAAGGGCCCAGTAACCTATTAGAACAGTTTCCCTAGAACTTATCTATCTCTTGTTAGGCTATAATAGGGGCACTAAAATGATGCTACAGTTTTTCTACAGCCAAGAAACTGGTGAAGTTGAGTAAATCTAATGCCACTGTTCTTCTTATGGGTGAGTATGTGCAGTAAGCACAGGCTGCAATAGGGAGTTGTCATGACCACACAGCAGTCGATAAACGTACAGAAGAGGGCATGTATTCACTCACAATGGTGCTCATTTCCAGATTTTCTATTTGGATATACTGGATGGTTATCGCTCTGCAAACATGTTGCTGTGGTCCGTGCCTTGGCACCATACTCTCTGGGGGGAAATTCAATACACCCATGATCATCTCAATAGCAATGCCAATAAGAAAACTTGCAGACAGAGGTCCCTGAGCCCCTCTGCCATGGCTACTACTGGACCCCTGGATTCCATCCTCTCCCATCTCTTCTGGACCTTTGCTCTCATCCTGCCCCTTGGGCAGCTGTTCTCTCTCCCTCTCTCTCCATGAGCTCTTTTTTTTTTTTAAATCAGATGTCAAACAAGTTAACATTAGCTTTATCCTAATGGAATCTTCCTTTGTCCCTTCTCTCCCTTTGCAATGTATTCCCCTTTTCTCTCCTCTCCCCACCACCTATATTAAAGAACAGTTTATATGTTCTGTTTTCACGTTTTTTCCCACCAAATGAATCTCAACAACTACCTTTTACCCAACTTCTGCCCTGATGCCTATGTGCAGACTTGTTTCTCATCATCAGTAGATCTGAAATCACCAAACTCACTCATCTTTCCCGACTCCTTTGGCTTAAGCATTTGCCTACACTGGCTACCCCTTGCTTCTTGAAGTTTTGCTCTCTCTTGCCTTCATGGCTACACTCTCACATTCTCCTCCTTCCCATCTAAACATGTCTCTGTTTCCTACTGAGGTCTTCTTCTCCCATCACCTAACGATGGCCACTCCTCATGGCCAGGATCTCAGTCTTCTGCTCTCCCTCTCTCCGCTAGCTCTATCTCTGTCTCTGTCTTTCTTTCCAATCTCATCTACTACCTCCTTTGCTTCATATTTCCAAATGTAAACCTCCAAGCCCACAGCTGGCTGTCCAGTGACCTTCTCAACACTCAACTCGATGCCCTGCCAGAACTTCACACTCAGCATATTCACACTTGCCAGTCACATCTTCCCCAGACTCTCTGCCTTATTCTGTCCTCCCTGTCAGGTCTAGTACTATCTACAGGCCCTTGGCAGCCTTCTTGCCTCTCCCATGCTTTCCTTGATGGCTCTGGAGCAGAAAGCCTGGGAACTGCATTTCCTCAGACACCATTGCCAACTTTCAGGTTCTTCTAATGAGGTGCACGCACAATATTTTGAAGGCTGAAAAGAAGCATACGTTTTCCTCCCCTGCCAACAGTGATGGAGACCACATGGGCTTCAACAATGTCAAGTTTTGCCACAGCTGGCTGGACTTGCCCTCCCTTGCCTGTTACCAGTCTCGGGACTGCAGCACTGCTGTGACCACTGTTCTCATAGTTTCTCCACCTTTGGAAGCAGCAACAAACTCCTAACTCTGGACCACAGCTCAGCTTGAACTTGACAGTTAGCAGAGGTCCCCCGACATCTGCTCCTTGAATCCTTCCTTTTGTTGCTGCGGGCATGTACTCCCCTGGATTGAATCCCTCTGTCCTGCAAATATTTTGACAGGGGTCTTTTCCTGACTGATCCCAAGACCACCCCACTCCCAGTCACTCAGGATGAAAGGTCTGCAGCATCATTTTCAACTGCTGCCTCTCTGCACCAAAGGCCCAGCACTTTCCAAGCACTGCCAATTCTTCCCTTTCAATGCCCTCCTCTTTCCTTGATCAATGTCTCTACTTTGATCAGGCTCTATTTCCTGTCATTGAACTGCTGTAAAAGTTTTCTAACTAGTTCCCCTACAGACTAGTTAGACTAGTTCCCCTAACTAGTAAGTCACTTCATCATCTTTACCTGCCATCAGGTCAACCTCCTTCGAACAATAATGTTTACCCTTTCAAGAATTTCGTTACAAACCTTACATGGACCCATCCTCCTGGCCCACAAGACAAAGAATAAACCACATAGCAGCACGTGTACAATATTTCCTTCTTCCTATGGCCTTATTATATCCCCCTTTCCCTCTTCACATACCATATGTGCAGTGAGTCATGGCTACTTGGAATCATTCTTGCAAGAGAACCCTTGCTTTCTGGCCTCCAGACCTACTTCTCGTGATTCTCCCATCTAGAATGTGACTTTCCTCCACCCCCAGCGAAGGTCTTCAAATTCTTTAAGAATGTCTTTAAGTGACATTACCAAATGTCACTGGTAATCCCCATATCAGAAAGGATTCCTGTAGCATTCTGAACCCGACCTACATGGCTCACCCTACTCCTGCAGGTTTTGCATTTCAACAGCTGTGCCGTCCCTGTGACCCAACATGGGAGCCACATAACTTTTACTTGAACTGTATTCTCTACGCTGTGCTTCAGTCTTTGGTTTGGTAAATTGTGAAAACCAGGAAACATGGGACTGAGGTCACTTGCCGTGTTTGTGATCCAAGCCAGAACCTAACCTTCCTGAGATCTGGGTATGAAGGGCTCACCTATTCAACAGTTAATGATGTACTCCAGTTAACTTCCCAAATCTCTGCCAAGCCAGAATTTTATAGAGACTATTGCTTGAAATTAGTGAATGATGAGATCTCAAACTTTCTCATATATAATTTTTCCATTTTAAGACTTTCTGTTTTATAGGTAAGATCTAGGATTCTAAATGGGTAAATACATATACATTAAGTTGAACCACATGAAATGGCTGGTATTTGACCATTTTTGATCTATAAAATGTTAGTTCTACATGGTTCAACCTAATAAATGCATTAAAAGAGATTTTTGTGGCGCATTTTTCACAATAAGGTTTGCTATAACATAAAAGGCATAATGAACAAATACACTTAAGAACAGATACGCCTCACGGTAAAGGGCTGTAATGATGACAATGCTAGTGCCGAATATTTATTAAGTACTTACTATATACCAGCCATCATGGTGAGTACATCGATTATCTCTTTTCTTTTCTTACAGCAACTCAGTTTTAATCACCATTGGATAGGTGGAAAAACTGCTGCTTTAAATGGGTAAGGAACTTGCCCAGGTCACTGAGCTAGGAAGCAGTGGAAGAATCTGAAGGAAGACTTCCTCTATAGTTGCTATTTTTGATCACATTGAAAAAAAAAATTAACTACCTTTTTCTCCTGGGGTCTTTCAGATTCCTTGGCCCCTCTTGGCAATACCAGGAAGAAGAATAAAGGGAAATGGAACTCAAGGAAGAGCCTAAATGCCACCTCCTCCTCAATGCTTTTCTTGACTACTGGCACTTTGATCTGTGTGCGGTATCACTACATAGTCCTTTATCTCTCCCTCCCCTTTGGTTCGACTTAGTATATGTTGCCTCCGTTCATAGCTCGGTATATGCTTAAATTTCCCAATTAAACTGCAAAGTTTTGATAAGACAGTGAGCATGTCTAATGTGTCTCATTTTCAAGACCAAGGAACAGACACTTTATTTTCACCGAAACACAATCCATCTGTCCATCCGTCCGTCCATCCATCCATCCATCCAACAGCTACTGGATGTTAACATTTCTGGGTGCAAAGAACACTAAGATAACAGACCCAGTCTCTACTCAAAAGGAACTTACTGCTGGTTAATGGCGCACGAACAAGTATGTCGGCACAAACAATGGTACAGGTTATGTACCGTGAGAGAGGTAAGCCTGACTGCGCTGACAGCAGAGAGGTGGGCCACTCGGCAGTGGTTTTAAAGAACTGATACTGTTGAGGTGAAGCTGGAGAGGTAAGTGAGGATGAGTCACTGGAAAAACTTGAGAAAAGGATGCTCAGAAAGAAAGAACAGCTTGTGCAAAGACACAAAAGAGCCTGGGATATTCGAGTCACTGTGAGGGCTTGTTTTGGCTTAGTGACAGGAATAAACAAAGCAAGTAGAGGAGAGAAGTAGGAGAGAGAAAGGAAATAGGAGAGAAAAAGGAAGGAAAAGAGTAAAATTTGCCCTGGATTTTAGGAAAGTTCCAATGAAGGTAAAAGCAGCAGCCCCATACCAACCAATAAAACCAGGTAAACTCAGAGCTACTGCTCAGTGGCCAGAATGACAGCCATGACCCGAAGGCCCAGACCCACCCCGCAAAGAGAGCTTGCTGTGTGAGAAATAAAAGAGTCACCATCACACAAAGTCCGTTGATTTATAATAAATTTTGGGAAGTTGAAAATATAGTCACGTGGGTACAAAAAGCTGATGACAATAAAGAAAGTTCTATTCCTCCCTGCTTTGGTAATCGAAGCTCTTTAGCTGAACAGATGTACATTTCACCAAAATCTGATGGAAACAAATCTTCACAGCCTTTCTGTATTACGAAATAATTTAGCGGCCTTCCCCAGAGACAGCATGCTCTTTGTCTAAATACAAAACAAGACAAGGAAACTGGTCTTTTGGAATCCTTAATTAAACAGTATTAATCCTAGAGAAGAAAGTAGGGTCTGTTACCCAAAATGAATCCTAATAAAACAAGAGGAAGTTTTCCAAGTCTGGACACGTTGCTAACAACGTTCAGTGTAAGGAAGGATTTTATTGTATTTCTTAAACGTTTGTGTCTGAAGCGTTCAGGAAGGGATAGTTGAGTCTGGCTAATAGACCAGAGCTAATGGCTACCTCCAAGGTGATCAACCTCACAGAGAAAACATCTGCTTAGGAAAATGTATTTTGACGGAAAACCAGGAGATACGGCAATGCAGTATTTATGGACTGCAACTCAAACGAAACCACCTTTTGATATGTAATTGAATGACATAAATTTATAATGCCTTATACATTTCCTAAATTTGCATTGAATAGTGCCAAAGGGCAAGGAAACTACCCCATTGTTAACTGATTGAGATGCAGTGTAAAATGTGTTCAATATTTATATTCTTTCCATACCAATCTTCTATTTTTATTTATATGATCATTCCCTGACAAACATAATATGAACAATGTCCGCAGAATTTTTATTAACAAAGTGCTAAGACAATACTTCTGGGCCTATGTAAAACCATCTGTTAATGTCTCATGCCAAAACCTATTTGTATTATTTTATTTTTTCCTTCTTAGGGGTTCTGAAGGTAACCATTTCCCATTAAATTAATCATGGCCACCTTTGAGGCATTTATGCATTCTTCTCGCATTTCACATTTTTGGAGAAACCCCTGGGTATTCAGATTCATTATGGAAATTCCTAAAATCAAAGCAGGGTCAGGGTTTAGAAGTGTAATATACCTTTCCTTTCCTAATGCAGGACCAGAGGGCTATGCCCAAATACAGTATTTCATTTTGCAATTAAGTTCAGGTGAGCTATTCAAACTTTAGTATGTGAAATATGCCATGATTACCATTACTGAAACTCCCATAATTCTCCTGTATTTTTGAATGGAAACATTGCTGAAGGTGCCTGATTAGAAATGGACAGAGCAAGGTATAGAACTCTTGCCTGAAGATTCTGAAGAAAAATCTTTTCTGAAACTGTGAATCATCCGCATTGAACTAGAATACAGACTCATTCCACTAACAAATGCTGATGACCCAGGACTTATTTGTAAAGCAAGTTTCTCCCCTCCTCCCTGCCCTTTCCCTGACATATAGCAGTAACTCCGAAGAAATCTCCATGGACTGAAGTTGGAGACCTCATAACATAGCTTCATAATCAAAATCATGCTTTACAATGGATACCACCTCTCACCTGCCACTTAATTTCCTGGGGTCATTTAAGATGGTAAAAAATGAAAGAGTAGCAAGTCAAAGCTCTTCTCCACCTCTTCAAGGGCAAAGTGGAGAATCTTTTCAAACCTTCCTAAGTCCTCTAACTTAATTCCATACATCCCCAGGAAGCTCTCCTTGATCTCTTAGGTCTTGTTGATTTCTCTATCCTAGTAACTCCTCCAGCGTTTTTTTGTCCGTAATACTTTTCTATCGCTCACATCTTTTTTAGCTACAGTAATTCAAGGGAAACTTTGTCTTAAAAAGAAACTAACTCATGGTTGGCATTATACAAAGCCACAGAGCAGGCCTACAAGGTGTGATGAGTGGAGAATGCCTAAAAGACTTCCAACCCTCTAGCCTCGTTGATATTTGAGAGTTAACCATTAGAGGTTAATTTCTTTATCTTAAATTATTGCCTACTGATTATTAGGGAAATGTAAATCACAGTGAGATACCACCTCACACCTGTCAGAATGGTTATTATCAAAAAGGCAAGAAATAACAAGTATTGGTGGGGATGTAGAGAAAAGGGAACCCACACCATGTTGGTGGGAATGTAAATTGGCATAGCCACTGTGTAAGGCAGTATGGAGATTCCTCAAAAAATTAAGAATAGAAATACTGTATGATCTAACTATCCTAATTCTGGGTATTCATACAAAGAATATGAAAACACTAATCTGAAAAGATACCTGCACCCCCATGTTCATAGCAACATTAATTACAATAGCCAAGATACGGAAACCCCCTCAGCACCCATCAATGGATAAATGGATAAAGAAGATGTGGTATTTATATACAATGGAGTAACTCAGCCAGAAAAAAAAAGATGAAATCTTGCCATATGTGACAACAAGGATGGACCCTGAGGGTATTATGCTAAGTGACATAAGTTAGATGGAGAAAGACAAGTTCCATATGATTTTACTTATAGGTGGCAAATAAAAAACTAATAAGATAGCAAACAAACAAATACAAAACAAGTGAACAAACCAAACCAAACCAAACACATAGACAGAGAGAACAGAGCAGTGGTTACCAGAGGAAAAGGGATCGGGGGAAGGCGAAATGGGTAAAGGGGATCAACTGTATGGTGATGGAAAAAACAATTTTGGTGGTACAGTTTTGATGATAATCAATCAATCAATTAATTAATTAAAATAAAGGCTCTTGGAGGGAAAACATTAATGAAGGAAACAGGCCTGGCCATAGGAATGAAGAAAAACCTGAAATGGAATCCTATTTCTTGTCCTTTTCGATTGTATGGTATGATATTACAAAATTTACTTCTCTTTTAGCAACTGAAAAACAGGGATGCCTTTCTGAGTTGCTATTTGGAGTGGAGAGAGCACAAGGAAACCACATAGTAGAGTGTCTGGTGCTCAGGAAGCACTTGATATGTTGCAGTACCTATTTATTTTTGTCATTTTAAATCACTGAGGAGAGTTTATCAGATTTTTCTGAAGCAAAAGTTCACAGGTAGTGAAGGTAGCAGAATACGCCACCCCAAAATATGACTGTAGGAGTTCAGGACACATCACCCCAAAATACACTGCTTTGGCATACTGATTATTTTGAGTTGCAGGCATTTGAAAAACAGCAAACGCAGGGTGTTTCCCCTGAGCTCCCCTCCTCTGCCTAAAGACAGATCCTCCAAAAGAAACTCCATTGTCATCAATCCCCTTCCTGGGAATTTCATCAACCAGGGACAATTGACTCATCACAGGAAAGAAGACTAGACGTTGGCACCACTTCCAGAAAGACTCTGTCACAAACAATCACACCTCCCATCTATTCTTCTAAGGACCCATTCATCTTTCTGAATATCATTTTCTCTTCCAAGAGGCCTTCACCCTCCCTCCCCCTTTCCCTATTAAGATGATCTCTAATCCTGAATTCTAAAGCCATCTCTTCGAGCAATTCATTTTTCCTAGGCATCTCCCACGTAGACAAGAGGCATACATGTTAATAAACTTCTGTTCATTTTTCTCTTGTTGACCTGTCTTTTATTACTGGGGGTCTCATATAAGAACTCAAAAAGGCAAAGGGAAAATTATTTTAGCTCCCCTACAACGGGGTATTTTGAGGGAGGAGACAGAAGCCAAGAGGAGGTCGCTGACCAGTGGTGGGAAGAATCACAGAAGTAGGAGGATAGTAAAAGCAGAGGACAACTAAAACTGAAGCACGTTTCACCTGCTCGGAACCCTAGGGCAGGAATCCTAGTAACCTGTGTGCTACTTTGTCTCTCCCTTCACACTGTTTTACACCTTAATTAAAATTCCTTATTTAAGTTCTGTGTAAGAGTCCTTCAGAAATTTCACCCTCAACTCTGGTTGTTCCTTGACCTTGTGCCCCTCGACAAGAGTGATGAAGCCACACAGACTGAGTGGGAGGCGTTGTGCTTGTCCCTCGTATTCGACAGGAACACTAGACTCACTGCACGCGCCTAACCACGCTCAAAAAGGCAAGAAAGCTGCCCAAACTAACAAAACCCAAGAGAAGGAAGCACATTACTTGAAAACACAGCTAACTGTAAAGAAACTCACCATGGAATAAGGATAAAAATGGAATCCTCTCTGAAATGTGTGATAATTACTACCAAAAACGAATCCTCCACTTACGTCTCCTAAGTTTACTCTTTTTTTTTACTGAAATTCAGAAACGCCTGTCTGGGTCAAACTCTGCAAATTGCAAAAGGAGCCGAGCTGCTGTTGGCTGCCTGCCTTCTTGTCCTGCCCTGTCACTGACCAGCTGTGTGGCCTTGGGCCCCTCAGTATCTCCCTGTATCTCAAGTTTCCTTAGGAGTAAAATTTGCCTGTCACGTAAGAATGGTTCCATAAATGATACATGTGGCCAATTATAAATGAAGTTATTTATTAATTCAACTAATATTTATTAGGTATCTACCATGTATCTAGCACTGCCCTAGATACGGAGGCAATCAAAGACGACTCTGAGTGAGTCCATCTTGCTTCAACTGAAGGTGGGAAGTATTAAAAAAGAGACATCTGGCCCCAAATGGAGTCATTTATGCTAAGCCTGCTTCACCAAATTGAGACTTAATACCTAACCTAATTACAGTTTCACCCTCTCCCAGGAATGTAATCTTTACCAGTCAGTCTAAAATTACCTGGTCAGCACCAGTGATGTAATCCACCTGAGAGACCCCTGCTGTCCTCCCCAAAGGAAGGTGACCTTGCCTGAAACAATTCATTCTTTGCTAGTAACCTCCTTGTCCTGCCTCTTTCTGCCAATAAAGGCCTTCCATTTTGTACAGATTGGTGGAGCTCCTTTCTATTTGCTAGATGGAATTGTCGAATAAAGCCAGTAAGATCTCAAAAGTTTACTCAGTTGGCTTTTGCTTTTTACCAGATCTGGTGGCAGCTGCGGGTTCTAAAGGAGACTTCTGATGGTTTCACGGACAATGAGAAATACATGTCTTGGTACCCACAAACCCTTTGAGATCTCTTTCTCACCATTTCTGAGCACCGTGGGAAGTTCCTTCCTCTTCGTTCTGAGCTCCGCTTTCTTTGCATTGAGTTCCTGATCTAATTGGCTTTCTAGTCCAGGGCAGGTTAGCTTAAGTTAGCAGACAGTTCCACCCAGAATCCAAGCTTCTAGCCCTTGGTTCAGTCCCCAGTTACCCACCTGATTGGAATCCCAGTCTACAGTCCCCTTGTGTTGGATTCTACTGGCTCAGTCCTTTCTCCAGCCCCTAGTTCCACTTTGGGAATTGCTGGAGGTGAGCACAAGACCTTCTTGTGCCACAAAACTGGTGGGCACAGACTGAGCAGTTATGGGCTCTTAGAACTCTTACCACCTGACTCTAAGACTCCTGTTAGGATAAATTGGTCACAGCATGGGTTAGATTAACACGCGGTCACCTGCCAAACTCAAGAAAATTTCCATGCAACGTGGTACACTGTAATAGCACACAGTCCTCAACACAGTGGCACAGCCTTCTTAGGTATTAGTTTGGCTCTGAAAGCCCCAAAGGCTTAGCTAAAGAAATAGGATCTTTAAGTTCCGAAGAGTCCAGCACATGACCTCCTGGCACCTGCTAATTTTATGTCTAAGAACTATGGTCCCAGAAGCTATAAGTATCGACAAAAATTGCAAAATCTTACAAAAGACAACCTACCATTATCATGGCCATTTGGGAAACATTCAATTAGACAACACTGATTATTTAAAAAGTGCACCTGAAAGCGAGTGTCCCCAAACAAAACAAGCAGAATGGGATACCTATACCTATTTCAATTGGTATCCACATGCTTCCAAAAGCCTTCAAGATCCTCAAATAATTCATTGAAAAATTCATGGCAAAAGGCTAATGAAAACTTAAAGATGTAAGAGGCACCTAAAACAAAAGACTATAAGACTTATGTAACTCCTACTGCTCCCTTCTATCCTCCTTTATTTGCACAGTCATTCTAGTAATCGTATGTCTGAATTGTATTTCCACTTTGAAGAGACTATTAAACAGTTACCTTTTAAAATAAGATGACCCGAGACGACAGGCCATCCTCTTTAGGTATCTTTCACTCCTTGGTCAAAAGCTTAACTAAGGGCCATAGTTAAATAATTTCCAAACCCAGAGAGGATCTTCAAAAGTTCTTGTAAATGGATTAAGTCTTGAGATTAAGGGATTGATAAAAAGGCAAAAAATGAGATGGCTTGGAGGCCATTTGGTCTACCTGAACTGATGACCATAGCTGAGAACTTTGAAAGGACTTGTCTGCCGAGTTAGTGGCCTTATAGACAACCCCGTATCTACTGAGAACTAAAATAGTGTCTGCCATATCAGTAAAGAAAGGATGTTGCAGCCATCAAGCCACCACATTACAGCCACCCACCTGGACGGTGACCTCTGAGGGAACTCAGGATGGACACAAACGGGCTGCCGACTTCCAAGCCCATCTAGCAGTCAGCCACTGCAGCCACCCCTAATGGTGCACCCTGGGGAGACTCAGGATGAGAAAACACAGGACACTGGCCCCAGAGAGCTGAGGTGCATATCAAAGGAACGATTTCAGTGAGCCCAGACTCTTGCATCTTCCCATACATAGTAAAGCGCTAACTTCCTTGAGATATCTGGTTTTCTTTTATTAACAGTAATCTTTTAATGTTCTGACTTCCTGGTCTTTATTACAAAACACTCCTATATATCCTGGCTTTCCCCCTTCCTCTTCAGAGCAATCTCTCAGCATTATTTGAGATACTGTCTCCCAGGCTTGAAGTCCAAAGAATGTCCACCAAATAAAACATAACTCTCAACTTTTAGGTGGTATATATTTTTTTAGTCGACACTACTACTGAAGCAGCACTCCCGTAGGGACCCCTTTCCAAGGAAGTGAGACTCTGATGGATTTTCTGGTAAACTATGTTATTCCCTTAAACAGCCAAGGGGAAACTAAAATTAAAATTAATGAAAAACCTTGCCAAATTCTGATAGATACTAGAACCTGCAGACGGGATCCTGAGAAAACTGGCAGAAGCCAGTTAAGGGTGAGAATTCTTACCAGGGTCAAATCCCCCACATCTCTGTCTGTAGCACCTGGTAGAGAGAGAAAAATAACATATCTTTTGTACCCTCTTTGGGGATACCTCTTGAGTCCAAGGGGTTGTTCAGTACTGCCAGAAATATTCACTGTCACAGCTGGAAACTGACAAGATATTTAAAATAAGTTTTAAAAGTAGTTCTGTGATCATTAAGTTGGCCAGAATGGAAGCTGATATTCAAAGCCTGACAGGGACTATTTTTTTTTAGGTCTTCTCCTTCAAGCTAAAATAAAACTATGTACCCAAGGAGAAAGAAAAACCCTCCGAAGCCTTTGTGAGGGAATTTTCTAAAACATTCCAAAGACACACAGCTCTAAATCCAGAACACAGAGATCATTTGATTTACATCTTCGTCGGAAATCCTCTCCCTGATATAAAGAAGCAGACTGAGGATAATGTAGCTAGATGGTTGGATCAGCCTGTGATGCCATTTAAGTTGCAATGTAATTCCTTGAGAAATTAAAAGCAACTGTTTTCAGCTTACAAATCTTTGCAAAACCAGAAATGCAGCTCCAGAAACAACTCAAAGTCCACCTATCCTTTTTAATAATCCCCAAACCTTCCCTATTTATCTCAAAGGGCTTGTAAGTACTGGAAAAATTCTGACCTTTGGAAAAAAAAGTCCTTCTTGGAAGAACCTGCATTCTTTCCCTGTGCCTTTGAGATGTAAATATTCTATCTGGTCTTCTTCAGGAACTCTTATCTAGTCCATTTCCTTGAAATATGAACGTTAAGGAAGTAATTCTTATTAGAAAAAATAAAGGGGGTAAGGTTATGTGGGACTTGGCTAGATGAAAAATCTTGTCTTCTTTACAAATATTAATAAAAGGCTCTAGTCATGTGAGCACGTAACCTTAACTTATTCTATCTGCTAGAAACATAATTTGGATCTAGCTTTCTTCTTTTTTAATGAGTGAATTATATATTATTGTACCTGATTCATGGCTACAATTTTAGAACAAAAGTTAACATCTATGTTTGCATCTGTCTGTATGTTTATGTGTGTCTATATACATGTGTTGTAGATGTACGGTATTTTCTAGCTTCGAATGGCATAGCCAAAATTAATATGCAAATGAGCTCTATTTAATTGGCTTAAAGAAAATTAAGCACTAATATGAGTTAGGTATTCCTACAACTCTCAGAAATATAATAAAAGTGAACCCAAATATTTTTCAAGTCCATGTGATCTGAGATAATCTTTGATAAATAAAAGCCAGTTTAAGTTTTTAAATTTTTTAAAAATTAAATTAGTTTCATTTAATAAAAACAGGCATGTTTTTAGAATTTTCAGCATTAAGTACAACATCTTTATTTCACCTAGATTGACTGAAAGCCAAATAAGTTCATGTTATCAATCACAAAATTTGGTAGCAAGAAAAACAGATTAGGATAATGGCTGACTTTGTCTAATATCTCATGAAGTTTTCATGAGTAACCTAAACATAATTGTTAAAAATAAGTGAATTTAAAAAATGTTAAGTGGGATAAGAGTTTTCTAGGTAAACCTTTCAACAATAATTACGTTTTATGGTATGTCTACTTCACAAAAAAATCTTTTTGGTTACTTGAAATCTTAAAGTTTATTAAGTTAAATTAAATAATGAGTTAAGTTGAATTCACTGAATACCTAGATCATTTCCAAATAAGATAAAATAGTGAGACATTAATTACTGAACAAAGGTTTATCCAGTTTTGGCTCCACCCACCAGTGGAGTCCCTCCCATCAGGAAGCCTGCACAAGCCCCTTAGACAGTCTCATCCACCAGAGGGCAGACAGCAGAAGCAAGAAGAACTACAATCCTGCAGCCCACGGAATGGAAACCATAATCACATAAAGTTAGACAAAATGAGATGACAGAGGAATATGTTCCAGATGAAGGAACAAGATAAAACCCCAGAAAAACAACTAAGTGAAGTGGGGATAGGCAACCAACCGGAAAAATAATTCAGAATAATGATAATGAAGGTGATCCAAGGTCTTGGAAAAGGAATGGAGGTAAGGACTGAAAAGATGCAAGAAATGCTTAACAAAGACCTGGAACAAATAAACACAGACGAACAATACAATAACTCAAATGAAAAACACACTAGAAGGAATCAATAGCAGAATAACTGAGGCAGAAGAACAGATAAGTGACCTGGAAGACAGAATGGTGGAAATCACTGCTGCAGAACAGAATAAAGAAAAAAGACTGAAAAGAAATGAAGACAGTCTAAGAGACCTCTGGGACAACATTCAATGCACCAACATTCACATTATAGGGGTCCCAGAAGGAGACGAGAGACGGAAAGGAGCTGAGAAAATATTTGAAGAGATTAATAGCTGAAAATTTCCCTAACATGGGAAAGGAAACAGTCACCCAAGTCCAGGAAGTGCAGAGAGTCCCAGGCAGGATAAACCCAATGAGGAACATGCTGAGACACATCGTAATCAAATTGACAAAAATTAAAGACAAAGAAAAAATACTAAAAGCAACAAGGGAAAAGCAATAAATAAGATACAAGGGAACTCCCATAAGGTTATCAGCTGATTTCTCAGCAGAAACTCTGAAGCCCAGAAGGGAGTTGCACAATATATTTAAAGTGATGAAAGGGAAGAACCTACAACCAAGAATACTCTACACAGCAAGGCTTTCATTCAGATTTGACGGAGAAATCAAAAGCTTTACAGACAAGCAAAAGCTAAGAGAATTCAGCACCACCAGACCAGCTTTGCAACAAACGTTAAAGGAACTTCTCTAAGTAGAAAAGGCCACAACTAGAAGGAGGAAAATTACAAATGGAAAAGCTCACCAGTAAACAGTAAAGGTAGGAAATCATCCACACACAAATATGGTATCAAAACCAGCAACTGTGAGAAGAGGAGAGTCTATTGTTAAACACATTTTATGCCACACTGAAAATTTTACTATAAGAAAGCATATGTTTCTAAAAAATATGAACTGTATTTATAAATGTGCCAAACCACAGAAGGTTAATGTAAAACACAGCTCACGATTGTTTACCTATTTATTTTCACTAAAAATTTAGGTTTTTAAGGGTTAAAAATTCTAATATGTGTAATCAAAGCTACTAGAAATAATAAGGGAATCATCTCCGTATGCAGGGAAAGTAGAATGAGTGTTTTTGGTAAAAGATGGTATCAAGAATGGAAATATATTTTGTTGAGTTGAAAACAAAAAACAAAAAACTTTTGCCCTAAAGTGAGGCTTTAAGTTATTTCAGAATGAGAAAGAGAAATAAACATAGGACAAAAATCTGAATGGAAAAATAAAGTTGTGGAAGGTTTTTGGAAAAGGAGTCTTGAAAAAAGAATTTGATCCATGGTCAAGCTGGCTAAGATTAAAATGAGTTTATCTGAGTGAAAAAAATGAGTTTTATATAAAAAATAAGCTGGTGTAATAACAGAATTTGGTTTTCTCTCTGTTAAAAGAACAAAGTTGTTTTGAGCTATTGATCAGTTCTTGATATGAGATTGGAAAAGGTTTATCTTTACCATTTAAGTAATCTGCCTAGAAAGCAATGATTTTGTATCTTGTCAAAATAATTTCCTATATCTCATGTTGTCTTTATCAGGTATTTGATTACTTAAGAAGTGGATTTAAGACTTAAATGGAAGACCTGAAACCATAAAATTTCTAGAAGAAAACATAAGCATACTCTTTTTTTTTTTTTTTTGCGGTACGCGGGCCTCTCACTGTTGTGGCCTCTCCCGTTGCGGAGCACACGCTCCGGACGCGCGCATGCCCAGCGGCCATGGCTCACGGGCCCAGCCGCTCCGCGGAATGTGGTATCTTCCCGGACCGGGGCACGAACTCGCGTCCCCTGCATCGGCAGGCGGACTCTCAACCACTGCGCCACCAGGGAAGCCCCGAACTTTGTTTTTTTAACCGAAGTTTGCTGAGAAATACAGAATAAAGAATATTAAATAACAAGCAATGAAGTTGGGATTGACCCTGTGGTTAGACGAGGAACAATGAGAGCTTTAGAGACGTAAACTACCTAACAAAAAGAATTTTTATAAAATGAGTCCCGTAATCAGCTGGAGGCAAGGGCCACTCAAATCAGATGGGGATGAGCTAGATGGTGATACGGTAGAAACAGGAGAGGAAAAATGAAGAGATGTGTCAAAGAGCCATTTTCAGGAGTCGGCAGGACTCAGAGACGACTACAGGAATGAGTGAAAGTGAAGGGAAGCCAGAGGGACTCGATGGGGCTGGGTGAGGTTCTACAGTTGCATCCACAGAGGATGTTAAGAAGGGAAGCTGGCTGGAGCCTAGGACAGTGTGGTTTTGTTTTAAAATTTTATTTCATTCTATTAAAAGCATTTCTGACCTTTAGGGACTAAAAGCCAGGAGAGAAGAACTTGTTCAAAACAAATACACGGGTTAGGCCGAAGGCAGGTGGTGTGAATAATTCTGCCCCAAGGGGTCAGGGACATCATCGTAGCAGAAGATAAAATCAGAGTGGGGTCAAAGTGGAGGTGCATCTACCAAAGAGACAAGGGGAGGAAGGGTACACCAGGGAGAGGGAACAGCACATGCGAAGACACAAGGGTTGAAAATGGTAAAGCCCGTGAAGAATGTTGGAAAACCATCTCGACTGCACCAGGATGGGCAATGTCAACAGCCACCCACTCTTGATAATGACACAAATCCCCAAATAACCATCCACCACAGAGCACACACTAAACCTCCACCCAACACATCCCTTAAGAAAGTCTTGGTGAAATGAACAGTTTAGGCCAGGCTTCTGCTACTTATGAGGGGAACAGATCAGCTAGCCATGCTAGGAACAAATATTTTTCATGAATCATGCATTTTAACATTTCAGAAAGCACTGCCCTTAGAGGAGAAATGGGTCACAAGATGCAGAGATTTTATTAGGAAGAAGCATGGACTTATTCAAGGTCGAGAAATCTGGGTTCCCTAGCGGGGAGTGAACCTGCAGATCAGCAGGAGGAAGCTGGATGCAGCGGGCCTAGAGGCAAGGGACACCCAGGAGGGGGAGTCCCTAGAAGGGGGAGTGAAAAGGAAAAAAGATATTCTTTTTGTCTACTTCAGATTTTTCCTGGGGCCAAATATATGTTAGAATGTTTATATCTAAAGCCTTGATGAAAAAGTTTTCCAATATATTTCTATTTCTGAATGTATGAGTATATATGCATATATACATCTATACACATCTATACACATTTGTATGTATGTGTATGTACATGCACACATGTACACGATACTTAATTCATGGGTTATGTTTATTATTGAGCAAGGTAAAGGACTACAGAATGCCTACTTCTGAGGTGACCCCCAGGGATCACTGCCTCCTGATATATTGTACTCCTGACAAGTATGATGTATATTTCCCATGACGATAGGCGGCACTTAGTGACTTGCTTATAACCAACAAAATAGAGCCAATTTGATGGGATATCACTTCTGTGATGACATTACAAAAGGTTGTGACTTCCATCTCACCAGCAAACTCTCTGTACTGCCTTCTCTGCTTGCATGCTTTGATGAAGCAAGCTGCCATGGTGGAAAGGCCCATGTGGCCAGAAACTGAGAGCTGCCAATGACCAATCTCCACCAAGGAAGTGAATCCGAGCAACAGCAAGAAGCCTGGAAGCTGGTCCTTCCCGAAGGGTGGAGGTCACTACCTACAATCCCAGCAGACACATTCAACGCAGCTGTTGAGAGGCCCTGCAGCAGAGAACGCAGCTAAACCAGGTCCAGATTCCAGACTCTCAGAAACAGTGCAGCGAGGCGCTAAATATGTGCGTTGTTTGAAGGTACAGTTTTGGCGTAATCTGTGACAGGGCAATAGATAACTAACATAAGGGCCAAATATTAAAACACATCCTCTCCATTCAAACAAGGAACACTGTAAAGTTTTCCCCATGTTGACTCTTGCCGGCACATTTTCGTACTGTCTTCTAGACCTGTGAATATTTTTTCTCATATTTTTATATATACTCTATTGTAATTTATTTATATTTCTTCATCCTGTTTCCTCCTTTCTTGGCTTCTTCTTTAAGAATGGCTTGGTTGCAAACCTACCACCTTCTTGATAATCAATGAGGAACTTCTTTCCAATACAGATCTTGTATGCAGGACTAGCTCTCTTTGATACAGTCAGTGTACATTTTTTATACTTGAGACACACGTGTATGTATTGATTGCTTCTTGCTGACATGACTGTAAACTACATAAGAGCATGAAGGATATCTAATCACCCAGTGTAAAGATCTATGACCCAAACAGGATTGCTTGTATTTCATAGCCCTTCAGTGCAGATTTGGGATTAATTTTGCAGTTCTAGCACAAGCTCTTTCATAGGACATTCAAGAACTTTTAAGAATAACTCACAAAACAAGTTAATATCTTCACTTAGCGCACAAATTTGAAACAAGTAAGTCACAGAAAAACAAACTCTTTCTACATATGTTTTAGTAGAATACAAGCTAAGGATGACAGACCTGAGACTTTCACAAGGTATCAAAATAGAGTAATTCCAAGGGAAGTTATATGCATACCTCATAGAATTATCTAAAAATATACTGCTCATTATGCAACAAAATAATAGCCCTTTAATAAGCAAATGTAAACTATGGCACTTTAATTCTGAAAACTTATAGTTAACTTATCTTTTACGAAGGATAAACAAAACATTTTAAAACGATGTTGAAAACCTCATTTACTTGTACACTAAATGTGGGGAGCAAGTTATGCACTTCTTTTAAACAAGTATAAGTTCCCCATATTGAAAACAACAGCTGTGAAAGAAAGTAATTAACATGATTTACTATATAATCATTCTATCATTAGATGCTATTTGGAAATATAGAAGCAAAACTGAGTGGCTTTCTTGCTAGCACTCATAAAGAAACCTGCTTTCTCAATCTCCTCCTCTTATGTATCAACTGTACATGAATAAGAGTTTTGTTAATTTGTAAGAGAACATTTTATGACAAGTTTTCTTGGGTTTTGGAACTCATTCTCCATTGCCTGGTAGAGACGCTCAGTATGTATGCCTAGCCCCACCCACCACGTTACAAAGAGATCCAGCGCATATCTTCCTGGAGTGATAATGCATTTGACTACATGCCACAGAAAATATGATGATGTGTCTGAAAAGATAACGAAGCCTTATCCTTGCCTGGTATTTCTGACTGTGCTTTTAGGTATTTTGCACAGAATGATAAGACCAGGTGAATTAGTCCAATTAGCATCCTGGAGAAAGGGACAAAGAAATGAGTTTTTTCCCTTCACTTTACCGTCCTTATTACCACCCAGTTTTCTCCAACTTATTCCTCCCACTGCCTTTTGTGCTTGAAATATGATGTAGCAAGGAGGTTTCAAAACAGGCAAATATCCAAAACGTTTTCTTATACTGAATGGCTCTCAGTGTCTGTATCTCCAAAGATGACTAAATGCTGGCTGATATCTAGAGCATAAAGCCATTAAGCAGCCAGCATATGATCTATTCGATCTATGATTTGCCTTTTTTCATTTTGAGACTAATTATAATTTTTGAGAAAGCAAAGGCTTCTACTTTGCATGCTTCCAGAAAACTAAGATCATGTCATTCAATGAAACATGACTCTATGGTAGAAAGAATATGTATAGGGTGCTGAACAAGATATTACTTCTAATTTCTAAGTGCTTCAGTGCCTGTGAGAGGTGTGATATATATTCAGCAGATACCCCTGGGTGCTGTGGGTAGAAGTGAATTCTAAAGAAAAACCTGACATTTTGTGAATTATGGCATCAACACTCCACTATATGTCAGCAAGCAGCAAAGATACGATCAAGAGGAGTGAATGCAGAACTTCCCGAGTAACTACAGCCCTGGGTTAACGGGCACAGAGGATTTTCTAGCACAGTCTATTAGGAATACTTCCACCGGAGCCACAGAAGACCCAAGTTCATTCTTGAGCTCCAGGGATGGTGGTCACTGTGGGTCTTCTCAGTGATGATAGTACCTTTTCTCATCACAGCCATCTAAAGTCACAGCCAACTACATCTGTTCTAACCTTTTTTTTAAAGAACACAATTGGGGGGAATCATTGTGAACTCACTTTCCAGAAACTTCCCTGGCTTGAGAAAAAGAGGAGGGATTCCAGAAGAAAGTAATAATGACAAAGAATTCAGAAATTCAGAAAACTGACTGCCTTTGCATCTAAAGGATGTTTTGCTGCTATCCTGAAAAAAGAACTATGAAGACTTCTTGGGAGAAAAAGTTGCAGCTTTCTTTCAAGGCACTGAAACTTGCTTTACTGGATTTCATTTTTAGTTCCAGGCGTTTTAAATCAAAGGAGAGGTTGTCTCAGAGGCTGAACGGACTTTGAGGGGGCCAGTGCTACAGAGGGCTCTCAGGGAACCCTCCTTGGTGCTGAATTCACGTTCTTTCGGACAACACCTCTCTTGCCTGTTATTTTGATCCTCATCTTTCCACAGCAAAATCCTCATCACTCCAGTCTACTGTGCTCATTTTAGATACACTGCCCCTTTGACAAATATTTTTAGCTACGTCCCAACCAGGGATCTAGCCAGACCTGTAAGCATCACATCTGACTCAGTCCTGTCTCTTTTGCCTGGTCCCATTCTTGCTGACCTCACCCAGGGTACCTTCCAGGGTAGTTCTCTCCCATGCATCCTAACTGGTAACTGTGACTCATGCTGTTGAGTGGGTGTTAAGAGACTCACTTCCCTGGGACTAAATGCATTTGCGGGGGGAGAGGGCAAGACATTCAGCAACAGGCCAGCTTAACTCTCCTCTCTATGAATCATGGTGACTCCCTCTGCCTACTTCTCTCTTGAGCTGGTAGCCATGGAAATGACGTGTGACATCAAATCTATCACAAGCGTTGAGATCTAATGGTTCTACTCAGACAGATGAGTTCACACACATCACCCTGCAGGAAGCACCCATGAACCACATGGCATACTCCCTTGAGTTTCTTTTTCACTTGGTGCAACTCATAATTTAAAGGATGGTAGGCTATAAGTCACTAAACCCAACAATTTACTGTCGTTTATACTCCATACCCTGTTCTAAGTGCTTTGCAGGTGTTAAACCATATAGTTTTCAAGATAATAATCTCTATGACTAACTATTATTATTATCTCTCGTCCCCGTAATTAAATGAAGCTAATGAGACAGACAAGTTAAGTGATGAGCTCAAGGTCACACAGACTATTTAGTGGTAGAGTGGGATATGCACTCAGGGAGTTTGGCTCTAGTATTCAGTATCCAAACTGCTTCACGTACCTGCAGCTATAAAATAGGGAGCCTGTACTGGGGACTCCTATGTTGAAACGGAGGCTGGACTAAAACTCTTCAATTCCTTCCAGTTTGAAATGTTTGTGATTCTAAGAATTCTAAGAAGAGGGGTTTTCGTTTTGTTTTTTTTTACTTAAACAATGGTCTTCTCCAAAACTGTGGGTTATATGCTAAAGTACAATTTATACGTATGGTAAAAATTATAAATAATTTAAAAATTATTCCATTCTTTTTTACTCAATGTCTATTTGCAGTTCTATATGCTTTTAGAAAGTATTATATGCAGAGCATTAAACTGAATCTCTGCTGCGTGTTAAATTTAGTGCTCTCAGAAAAAATTTCCTAGAGGGAATTATTTAACATACCTCGGAGTATATTTTGTCATGACCCAGGCAATTAAATAATATAAATTACTATTATTCCCAATATCTTTATTCTCGGAGAAATAAAAACAAAGAAAATATTCCAAACGAGTAAATTTTTCAGATAACTATTAACTACCTATTCAATCGAACAAACTTGAAAGAATCTTTTGGTGACTGTTTTCCTAAAACGGATCACATACTTTTAAGTTTTACGGCTATGATCTGAACATAATTTAACTTTTTCAGGACCGTTTTGAACAGTCACTGTAACTATCAATTGTTGAGCGTATATAATTTTCCTGTCCCTTTTTCAATTTATTTGTCTGACTATAAATGATACTTGCCACTATGATACTGCTATTACGATACTTGCCTCTAACAATGATTTATATCCATATAGTATGTTCCATACTGATTGCTATGAACTTTGAAACTGTATCATCAAGTTGGTTAACAATGAGTCTGACACAGAAATAAACCGTTTATGAGTGAGAAGCACAATGTCCTCCAAAAAAAAAAATAAACAAAATTGACTGCAATTCAGTAAATAGAGTATATTTGTTTTCAAAAAAAATTTTTTTTATTCCTTTTATATTCTCAGCTGTGCTCTAGGAAGTTGCACTCACCATGTAAGTAAATTTCATATACATTTTAGAGCCATATCAGCAACTGCAGCATTAACTACAGTAATGACGCTGATTGGTATTTTATGGCAGATAAAAGTAAATATGTCACGTGTATTATGACACTTCATTTGTCACAAATTTCTGAAGTAGGCGTTACTGTCCCGATTTGAAGACTATCATATAAAGGTTACAGAGGTAAAGTCACTTGCCCCAGACCAGATAGAATGCAGTAGAGCGAGAATTCAAACCCAGAATAACAATAACTGTTATCTTAATTGTGTGGGGAGAAGGAAGAGATTCAGGGAAGAAAAAGTTACTGCTGGATAACAACATAACTATGGATCTGATCCAGCTTTTCTAGGCTGTCTTAGTCAGCTGAGGCTGCTATAAGAAAAGACTACAGACTGAATGGCTTACTGACAACAAACATTTATTTCTCATATTTCTGGAAGCTGGCAAGTCCAAGATCAAGGCACCAAGAGATTTGGAGTCTAATGAGGACCGTCTTCCTGGTTCACAGATGGCCATCTTTTCACTGTGTCCTGTGTGGCAGAAGAGGGCAGGGAGCGCTCTAGGGCCTTTGTTAGAAGCGCATGTTCCCATTTATGAGGGCTCTCCCCTCATGACCTAATCACCCTGGAAAGTCCCACCTCCAAACGCCATCACATTGGGGATCAGGTTTCAACGCTGAATTTTGGGATGACACATTCAATCTATAGAATAGGCCTGTCAAAAAACAGTTTGTATCTAAAAGCAGCAATGCTACCCAGCGTGGTATGATCTGATACTACTAAAGCTGAATCAGTCATTATTTACTGAGTATCTACTATGTGGATTTCAATAATAAGTACCTTTTCAGGGCCTTGAAATGAGTGGTACTCACCGCGACTAACGGGACAGGCTAACGATTGCCCCCAGGGCACATGAGGTTGCTCAGAGGGAAGCAGAAAGAGACAGGAAGGTGTAGAAGTAGACACACTGCCAGAAAACGCTCACTGCCTACTCCTGTTTGTTTTCCTGCTTCAAATAAGCCATAATCGACTTTGGAAACCCATTTGACAAAAAGAAATGTTAACAAGGGTTTTTCTGGATAGATACCTAAACCAGTTAGAAAAGAAAATATCCCTCAGGCCCCGGTGAGATTGGCTGCCCAAATCATGAAAACCCTCTTAGTTATGTGCACAGCTGTCAATGCAAACAAGTACCTGCAGAAGCTGTTAGCCAAATCCCCCTCCTGCCCAGAAACAGCGTGTTTCAGAGACCTGTTCCCTGGTCTACACACGCAGACATGTGTTCTTTAGTGTAGATTAGGTTGCAGAGAAGAAAATATGAAGTTTGATCACTGAGAGATTTTCTCATTAAACCACTACATCAAAGAATTGATTTTGAGATGGGAATGACCTTGAGGTTACAGAGGGATGGCTAATGATGGAGTGTAGGGGTTGTGGGCTATTCTCAGGGTGACGGGTGAGCACACAGACACCAGATTCCCCAACCAGGGTCTCACACTCAGTGTCTGCAGGGGCCCAGCAGGCAAAGCAAGCTGAGGGACCCGCCAGGGGGACAGTCCAGCTCTACCTCCTTCTGACCATGCCTGCTGTGGGGAGCTCATCCTGTGTTGAAATTCATCCAATTCTCCAGGGAACACATAGATCTAGATTTTGCAGATATCTTTATATTTTAAAATGAGGGTGGGCTCCATGGGCTGCTTAAGCCCCCCCCCAAGAACACCAGCTTGATTTCTGACCCTGAAGACAGGCAAGTGACTCAAGATAATTACAGGATATTCTGTCTGGCCATTTGGATGAAGCCAGGTTGACATCCCGACGAGATGTAAAACCTCAGCTATTAAAAACATTAGTTATTGTTTATTATGAAATCATAAATACAGCAGATACTCAGACACACAGTGAGTCTTGAGGATAGAGGGGGAGTAGGATAGCAGTCACACACATTTTGTGCTAACCACCCCTCCAAAAAAAACCACGCTGTGCTTTTACATTTGATGTGGCCATTTGGATGGCACAGGATCACAACGGCAGCTTCCAAATGCTCCTCTCAATAAAACTGCCACATCCAATGCCCTGGGGGCAGTGAGCAGCCTGTCTCCACAGCCAGCAGCTGGGCCAAGTCCAGTTCAACAGACAGCTGTTTTCAGAGCATGGCGGTGGGCGTTGGTCAATGTCTCGGCCAGTGGGGGAGTGGACAAATCAGGTGGTGTATTAGTTCCCTGTGGTCATTTTGGAGCAAAAACTAAGAAGCTGAATAACAGAAATTTAACTGCTCACAGCTCTGGAGGCTAGGAGTCCAACATCAAGTTGTCAGCTGGGCCACACTCTCTCAGCCTTAGGGAAGAACCTGTTCCTTCCCTTCTCGTGCTTCCGGTCACTACTGGCATCCTTGTCTATGGCTACATCTCTCTCTGCTCTGTCTTCCCACTGCCTTCTTGTCTGTCTTCTCTTCTGAGCATCTCTCTTCTAGGGATAACTGCGACTGCATGCAGCGCCCTCCCAGATAACTCAGCAGAAATGCCTTCTCTCAAGATCCTCAACTTATCGCGTCTTTTGCCAAATATGGTAATAGTCACTCTTTTGCTATATAAGGTGTGAGATGACAGAAAATATATATTGGTCCCTGCCCCCTGTTCCTGGCACAGACCTGCTAAAACCCTTATAAATTCCTGAACAACTAGAATAGTAGGAGCATCTCTTATTCTAATATTTGCCTTTGACGCCATCTCTGATGCACGGCTCCTAAAACCCTTGTAAATTCCTAAGCTGTAAGAGCTCTAGGAACATCTTTTGTTCTAATGAGGTGACCCTGGGTGGGCTCCTGGAGGGCTCCTGGATGGGGCTGGTCACCAGAAAGACCAAGCCATGATCAGAAGCTTGGACCTTTCAGCCCTATTCTCCATCCTCCAGAGAGGAGCTAGAAATGGAGTTAATGGTTAATCATACCTGTGGGAGGCAGGCTCCATAAAAATCCCCATAGCACAGGCTTCAGACAGCTTCCATGCTGGCAAACACATCCACGCCAGGAGGGTGAGGCACCCCGACTTCAGGGGGCCAGCAGCTCCTGCGCTTGGGATGCTCCCAGACCTGGCCATACATATCTCTTCATCTGGCTGTTCACCTGTATCCTTTATCATATCCTTTAATAAACTGGTGAACTTAAGCAAGTGTCTCCTTCAGTTCTGTGAGCTGCTGTACCAAATCAATCGAACCCGAGGATGGGGTCATGCGAACCTAGGATTTGTAGCCAAATTGGACAGAAATTGTGGGTAACCTGGCGACCTACTCGTTGTGATTGGCATCTGAAGTAGAAGGGGAGCAGTCTTGTGGGACTGAGCCCTTAACCTGTGGAATATGACACTATCTCCAGGTAGACAGTGTCAGAATTGAGTTGAATTGTAGGACATCGAGCTGTTGTCACAGAGAATTGCTTTGTGTGGGGCATACCCCCTGCAACACATTTGGTGACCAGGAGTGTCAGAAGTGAAGTGTTCTATGTGAGCAGGAAAGGAAACACACAGGGAATAAACACATAGTAGGGAAGAATTGGGGTTTTCCCTATACAAGAAGGAAAAAACTGAATTTTTCCTTTATATACGGTGATATTCACAAGTTCTGGATATAGGGCATGGGGATGTCTTCTGGGGTCTCACCATTCAACCCACTAATGGGCAGGGAGTTGGAGCAGGTAGCAGAGATTGCAAAAGTTCTCCAGAATCCTAGAGCACCCCACAGGATCTCAATTCTGGGAAACCCGAAGGGCCTTACAGGATTTCAATAAATGAATTCAAGTAGACAAGACCAGGACACGGTCACTGAGGAGGAACCCATGTGACAGGAATTAGAGGAGAGGGTATGGGCCGCCTAGGAGTCATGTCCACAGCCTATTTCCATTCACGAGGGCCAGAGGAGTCCCAGAGCAATTGTGAGGCTCAGTCTGGCCCTGGGTTTTTAGATCAGCGGCAGGTTTTTCAAATCAGCTGACCTGCCAGGTGGCAAATGGACAAACCCAAGTGAAACCAATATGACTGAGAAGTATATTCAACAATCTGATATAAACCTCAGCAGTTCCCCTATGGAGGGAATCCTTTGGGTGCTGAAATTCTGTAAAGCAAATCAAGACAAGAGGTTCTGGCTTACTTTAGCTAGTTAACTTTTAAAATGCAGATGGTCAAGAGGCATATGAAAAAATGCTCAACATCGCTAACCATCGGGGAAATGTAAATGAAAATCACAGTGTGTGGCATTCTTCACAGAACCGGAACAAATAATTTTTAAATGTGTATGGAAACGCAAAAGACACCTGTCAGAATGGCTATCATCAAAAAGAACACAAATAACAAAGTGGAGAAAAGGGAACCCTTGTACACTGTTGGTGGGAATGTAAATTGGTGTAGCCACTGTGGAAAATAGTATGGAGGGTTCTGAAAAAACTGAAAATAGAGCTACCATGTGGCCCAGCAATTCCACTACTTGGTATATATCCAAACAAACGAAACCACTAATTTGAAAAGATACATCCACCTCAATGTTCACAGCAGCGCTATTCACAATAGGCAAGATACGGAAACAAGCTAAATGTCCACCAACAGATGAACGGATAAAGAAGGTCCGGTACATATATATAATGGAACACTACTCAGACATAAAAAGAATGAAATGTTGCCATTTGCAGCAACATGGATGGACCTGGAGGGCATTATGCTTAGTGAAATAAGTTAGAGAAAGGCAAATACTGTATGATAGCACTTATACGTAGAATCTAAAAATTACAACAAACTAGAGAATATAACGGAAAAAAAACAGACTCACAGATATAGTGAACAAACTAGTGGTTGCCAGTGGCAGGGGGAGGAGCAATATAGGGGTCGGCGAGTGGGAGGTACCAACTGCTGGATGTAAGACAGGTTACAAGGATGTATTATACAGCACAGGGAATATAGCCAATATTTTATAATAATTGTAAAAGGAGGGTAACCTTTAAAACTTGTACTCAAAATACATACGGAGGAAAAACAAGTAAATAAAATTTTTAGTAACAAAAAGTAAGGGACTTCCCTGGTGGCACAGTGGTTAAGAATCCGCCTGCCAATGCAGGGGACACGGGTTCGAGCCCTGGTCCGGGAAGATCCCACGTGCCATGGAGCAACTAAGCCCGTATGCCACAACTACTGAGTCTTTGCTCTAGATCCCGTGAGCCACAACTACTGAGCCCACGTGCCACAACTACTGAAGCCTGCATGCCTAGAGCCCGTGCTCTGAAACAAGAGAAGCCACCGCAGTGAGAAGCCGGCATGCCGCAACGAAGAGTAGTCCGCGCTTGCTGCAACTAGAGAAAGCCCACACGCAGCAACCAAGACCCAACGCAGCCAAAAATAAATAAAATAAAATAAAAATTTAAAATAAATAAATAAAAGTAAAGGGATATTTTAAGTCATTTGCAAACAATCATCACTACATCCACATGGCTCTATTTTTCATTTGGGATCAACCCCTGATCTTGAACCCAAGGCAATAGTCTCACTGCCTCAAGATCATTCACAACCAAATTCTACTACGATTCTGCTCACGCAATTGCATGGCGAGGTTTAGCCCTGACCCAGGAGTTCAGATACCAGGAGATCAGGAACACATCATCCCACCACCTGTATGTAACACACGAAACTTTTGTCTGAGATTATGACCCAGTGGGAATAGATGAGCAGCCCGTCCAGGGCCACGTCTGGGGCAGGGAGTGCTGAGCCCAGAGCCAGGCACAATTATCAGAGAAGTTGATATTGGCATGGCCCCTGGTACAAAATTTACAAGACAGGGAGAAAGTTCAGCGTGTGCACTCCTTAGGGAGAGTGGTCATGATGAAAAGTTGTCCCATGGACAGCTTTGTTTTGATTTTTTTACAAATTTTTTCAAGTAGTTAATGATGCCTAGACAATTTACTCATCATTTAATGAATAAACATTAACAGAAAAATAGAACATGTCAGTAAAATTCTAAATGGAAATAACAGGGGAGAAGTATGTCTGTCTGTGAAAGTGTGTCTTAAGGAATATATGAAAACAAATACAATTCTAGTTTTCTGAACATTTTACATAATCTGAGACCATGGTATTGAACTCTGGCAGACAAAGTCTACCTGGGGGTAGGACATTGTTAAAATAAAGACACCAGGGCTCCAGTTCCAGGGCTTCTGATTCGGATTCAACAAGCACCTCTCAAGTAATTCTGCTATAGGGCATCCAGGGACCACACTTGGTAAAATACTTCCCTAAGATAGACAAGTGCTAAAAAGTTAACAAGAATTATTTGGAAAAAACCTATTTGTAACAGGAAAATATTACATATTAATGTACCATAAACTGAAGTTGTTGATCATATGCATTAGCCCAGGGATTTTAATGTTTTTAATTTTTTTACCACTTATTCTTAATTTGGAGGATCCCTGATTTGATTTTACTTCTTTTGAACACTGCTTTTAAACCCTAGATCCCCTTTACTAGAATTGATATCCTAAACATTTATAGACGAAAACAATTTAAACCTCTGTATTCATTCAGAAGTACACCTAGCACACCTTAATTAATAGAACTGAGAATTAATGGAAGTGTGCTATCTGATAAGGCAGAGACCATAAACCTTTCTTGATCCTCCAACTGGTTCTTGTGCATTCATATTTCTCCTCTCATATTTTTCACATCCTACACTGTGATGCACTTATCTGTGAATGCCATCTGCCCACTGGACTACATCTTTTGAAATCAGGGCCATGGCATTCTCCATCCTTGTGTATGCCCTCAGAACAATGCCTTGAATAAGGCTGATATAAATAATTTTACTGAATTAAGTTAAATGGAAAGTGTGCGTGCTCTTCTTACTACGAGAATAATTACATACTTCATTATATGGGTATACACGTGTATTTTTAAAATGTCTTTAAGTCTACCAATTTGGTTCTCAAAAGAAATTGTTTTCTAAAGAAGCGAGGGAAAATAAAAAGGTAGACAGGATGTTGCCATCCTTTGAAAGAATAATGACGGCCAACACGGAAGGGCATCTCATCTGAGGCATCTGGGTGTAACCAGACAGCCTTAAGAATGCGTTCTTCTACAAAAGGGAATTGATTTGGACACATGGGAAATGGGAGGCTGTGAAGAGTTGAGCTGCTCAACCTTTCAGACTCTTGCTACATGGGCAACATTACTAGTCACCTGCGGTTTCTCTATTTCTCCGGGCCATGCGAAACTAATTAAAAGTTATTGAATTTTCTCCTGAAAAATTTCTAGGCTATTCATTCAAATTTGGACTAGATAAGAGGTTTGGAATGACTTGAGTTCAATGACAAATGTTAACTTATGCAAAAGCAACGGTCTAAGAATAGTGATGACTTTGTAAAATACCCCAAGGGGGTTTTGCATATTTCAGATTCTTTGGTGGACTACAAATGCACATTCCACTCAAGGCAACTGTGAAATTTTGCAAAGGAGATGCTCTTTACCTCTCTCTGAGTTGCTCTGGAACTAAAGTTGGATGAAGCAAAGGCAAACTGTGTTAAGAGTGCTGAGGGCACAGCAAGATAACTGTTACACATACTTGACCTGGAACTGGGAAAAACTGTGACTTCCCTCTCTGACAAATCATAGAATCAGAAACTGCAAAATCAGCCACTATCATGGGAATGACTGTCCATTTTGATGACAACAAGAACTGATAATGACTATTTCAGTTAAAATTCTGATGATGATAGTGTTAAAAGCAGGAAGTTCACAAGCAGTTTTCATTTACTGCACGAAGTTTAAGAATAGTCATGTGAGGGGCTTCCCTGGTGGCGCAGTGGTTGAGAGTCCGCCTGCTGATGCAGGGGACACGGGTTTGCGCCCCGGTCCGGGAGGATCCCACATGCCGCGGAGCGTGAGCCACGGCCGCTGAGCCTGCGCGTGCGGCGGGAGGGGCCACAACAGTGAGAGGCCCGCGTACCGCAAAAAAAAAAAAAAATAGTCATGTGAGGAATTTTTTTTCCTATCACCCACACTTGTTCAGTAGACAGACACTTTAAAAGATATATTTATTCAAGAGAGATATTTAAAAAATATATATGGCATTGAAGTGGTCATTATTTTGAGGTATATGAACTGAAATTGTCTTGAGGTTTAATTCAGCCATTTGAGAAAAGGCTGCCTTGCTTCATCTGCTAAATAAAATTACGGGGCGAGATCTATGACCAATGGACTCAGCACTGAACTTATGTAAGTCCTCTGCTCTGTAGTGATTCAAACTGCAAACATTGACTCTTCAAAATAGAACCTTCTCAGCCTTACAAGAGAGAAATAAACAATGCCCTTATGCACGCTCTTTGTAAAACAGAGAAAGAAATTAGCTCTTTAACAGAAAATTTCTTTCTAACAAAAATTCTCCTTTAACACTATTTTCATTGCAGTTGACATTTTGTGAATGACCAACAAACTAAAGAATATAATTTACTGCACTGATTTGCCTCTATTTTTATGACATGCTTGATGATTTGATCAAACGATTATCTGATAATTCAATGTGGTCATTTTTTATTATGCAAGGATTTGGCTTAGTTTTTATTATACAAGACAACCATACAATCTAAATTTATAGGAAGGTGTTTTCCCACTGATTTTCAAGTTTATATGTGTATTCAACAGGCCTAATGCAACAAAATGGTAAGGAACAGAAAGCACCTGTCCCAATGTCTGGCAAATGAGAGAGAGCTTTTAGTAATTGCTAGTTGCATCACTAAGGGGCTGTTGATGTATAATGGAGAGTAAGTGGCCCGGGGTGGGAGGGGGTCACATAGGCAGGTGGTAGATTTCTTTCTCAGCCCACATGTTAATTGGTTTAAGACGCTCTTCTGAAAGAAAGGTGAGCAATAAAACAGTTTCTACATGAAACCAAAGGATTACTTAGTGAAAACTGAAGTAAACACAATAGGTCTTTAAGATATCTCTGACAGGTCACTGGATCCGACAAACTTATACTTCTTTCAAAATTGCTTTTATAGTCACGTCCTAAAATTCTGATGTATAACAGGAATAGTGTAACTGCTCTGTAAACTAGTCTAGTTGTTTTGTGTGTGTGTGGGAACAAACATGCGCTTTTCCTATTTCCCGTAACTGAGCCTTAATATTAATTAAAGATACGGTGAATCTTACAGATTCAACCATATTGGGATGACTTTTCATTGGCATTATTTAATTTAACTGCAAGTAAATAGATGAGTTGAAATCAGCCTTTCTTTCAGGGAGGCCTAGTCTGCCTAATTCATCTTCGTGTCATCGTTCGTTTTGGAGAGTCCCTAGATTTTATCTCAAAACAAATAATTTTATAGGATTATTAAGTACGTAAAAAAATTCTGAAGAACTGCATCTGATAGGTTCAAGGTTAATATTTCTGGAAAAATAAAAATATTATATTAATATAAAATAAGATTATAGCTATTTGTATTAACTATTCTTTTTTCTTATATTCTGTGTTCTCGGTGCTCTGGTGTCTGAGTCCTTGCTGACCTGGGAGACACTGCCCGTCCCAGGGGTATCTAATGCCCCTTTGGAGCGTGCCTTTCAGATGCAAACCAACCAATCCACACCCCATACTGCAAACCACCTCCTCTATTCCGGTGCTTGTACTCCAGGAAGTAATGTCCCTCTGCCCTGATCACCCAGGACCAGGTACCACACAGCCAGAGGCAACCCCTACATCAGAGCTCACTGAAATTATTCAAACCAGTCAACCTTAAACTTGCCTACCTGCCCTGCCTTTCCTGAGAAAAGCACAATAATGGCCCCTGCCCATGCTTTCCCCTAGCTCTCCTTTTGCCTCCTAACCAACACTGGTGCTCCCTCACATGGCCCTGCAAGGCATGCCGTGCCTCCGGTTTCTAGGGAATCCATGAGTATAAAGAGTTCTTCATTCATGGGCTTCACTCGTGGCGCAGTGGTTGAGTCTGCCTGCCGATGCAAGGGACACGGGATCTGTGTTTGTGTACCTCATCACATTTGATCAAAACAAATCCCAGGGATAATCTAAAATACCATTTAATTGGGTAATTAATTATAACATCATTTGAGGAATATGACTGTTAATAGTGAGAGACGCAACACTCCTACATCAAAGAAAGACCTTCAGGAATTTCAGTGGTGAGATCCAGGCTCATGCTTAGGGCATCAGGATGAGTTGTGAGAGAACCTAAGACTGGCTTCAACAGTCACTATATGGAAAGGCTAGCCTTCTAGTGAAAAGGGTTTCCCACTTGAGGTCCGTTGGGATTGGATGCAGAATCCCAGCGAACCATGTTAAGATATCTGTTTGGGGGTTTAACATTTTGTGTCTCACATTAGAGTGTGGAGAAAACTTAGAAATGCTTGCCATGGAACTAATTTTTTTTGTTTTGTTTTTTTTTTTTTTTTTTTTTTTTTTAGATCTTCCCGGACCGGGGCACGAACCCGTGTCCCCTGCATCGGCAGGCGGACTCTCAGCCGCCGCGCCACCGGGGAAGCCCGCCATGGAACTAATTTAACTTTTGACAGCTAAACAGACTAGAAGAAATTTTTAAAAAGACCCAATTTTCATCAGTGCTGAATATTTATCCTCCTGTTAACCCATCCCATAATCAGACGTTTGCTTCTTTGTAAAGGAATAAATTATGTATTGTGTCAAACACTTCCTTGAGCTTTTCTAGCATTTACAGAATAAAAAGTACAATTTAACACAAAGTTTGTCTGAAAGTATTAACTAACTGTTACACAAGAAATAGCATTGTATACCAAGAAAGATTGTTAGCAAACTACCTGGAGCTTCTCACACCATGCTTAGCTCAGAGTGGATATCTAAAAAATGCCTGTCCCTTGCTTCTCTTATTCATCTTTGAGGGCAAAGACATTATCTCATATTTTATTCTCTTGCGTATTTTATTGCATTCTTTCCAGCTCAATGCTGAGTACAGAACTGGGAATTCTGTGCTATTTTTTTGATTGGCTGGAAGATAGGCTGATTCAATCATACCTATATTAGTATGTTTGAAATAATATATAATGATGTAGTTCCTTCCCAATGGAATATTAAGTCTCAGTAAGGATTCAAAAGCTATAGAAGGAAGAGCCCAGAAAGAGACCCACACACATACAAAAATTTGATATTGACAGAACTGTCACTGCAGACCAATGGAAAAAAAAAACGAGACAAGATACTCAATTAATGGTACTGGGAAACTATTTATCCATAATTAGACATTTAGCTTATACCATAAGGATAAAGGATCAATATTTAGAGTACAGGATAATATCTTTATGAATCTGGGGTAGGAAACATTCCTTAAACAGGACCCTAGAAACACAAATAATGAAAAAAATGTGATAAATATAACTGCATTGAAAAAGATTCTGTTCATCGAAGGACAAAAATAAAAATTTGAAAAGGTAAGCCACAGAGTAAAAGAATATATCTGCTATGTATATAGTCAGAAAAGGACTAGTATCCTTTACATACACCAAAGAGAAGAAGACAACTCAATGGAAATTTAAGCAAAGCACATGGACGGGAACTTTACAGAAGACAAACTTTATATAAACGGCCCATAAATGTGTAAAAAGATGCTCAGTTCCATTAGTAATGGGTAAACTGAAATTAAGCCACAATAAATATTATTTCACTAACATACGATTGACAAAAAAAAAAAATTAAGTCTGACAAAACCAAAACTTGGCAGGATGTGGAGCTCTGGGAATTTAAAGCATTCTCAGTGGGAGTGTAAATTAATGTCACCATTTTGGACAGAAATTTGACAAAATCTAGTAAAGTCAAGAATAAGCATGCCAAACAACCCAGAAATTTCACTCCTACCTATTTATATGCTCTCAGAGAAGCTCTTGCACGTATACTCAAGAAGACATGACCAAGAAAATTCATAGCAGCACTTTTTGTATGAGCCACAAAGGAAATATAAATCATTGACACTCACCCATGTAATGGAATACTACACAGCAGAGAAAACAGGCATAGTATCAACATGGATAAACCTCACAAACAAAATAAATGTTGAATCAAAAAGAGAAAGTTGCAGAACACATACAGTATGTCACCACTAATTATACTGTTTTATAAATGGAAAACTAATTAAGAACAGATACTACCCTTGATTTTAGCCAAAAGGCCATTTATCTTTGATTTTTAATATCAGCATGGGTTCATGGATATTTATTTTCTTCTATGGGCTGTAATCCAATACTGCCATTTATTTTATTCCTCGAGTTGTACCAGATTTTGCCATTAGGAGTTCCTTCAAGTGGCTTCTGTTCCTATCAATGTGCCCCATCAGTTTTTAAGCACTGCCTTACTTTTTGGTACCACAAGGTATTTCAGGATCATTTTCTATTTTCTTAGCCTCAGATCTGGAATCAACCATTTTCCCAAGTACTCCTGATTCCTTTTACTAGAAAATGGTATTTGGAACCCAAGATCTGGGCTATAAATTTGCTCATTGCTTCTAGGGTGTCACTGCTTCTAGGCTCTTTTTGCAGACAGAGCTAGAAAACATATGTATGGATTCTAATCCATACATACACACATGTCTATATTTATTTCTATGTCTATTCATAAGAAGCTTGTTAGTTTTATTGGGGTAGTGTTAAATTTACAAATTAATTTAGGGAGAACTTTAAATGTTGACATTATTTCTAATAACATTAATTTCTTTCCATTTGTTCAGCTTTACTTTTGTGTATTTTAATGGGTATTTAGCAATTATCCTCATACAGAAAAAAAATGAAAAGCAATACTATATATGGACTTGGAATCCATAAACGTTTAGTAAAAGTAAAAAGGTATGAGTGGGATCAATAGGCACGAAATTTAAGATTACGTTAACTCTGTGATGGAAAGTAAGAGAAACAGATCAAGGAGAAAAACAAAGAGGACCATAACTCTATTTGTAATATTCTATTTCTTAATCTGGGTACTGAGGATATGTATTCATTATATTATTCTTTATACAATTTTGAACCAAAATATTATTCATTTTTTTAAAATATCGAAATGAAAAAATCAAATATATTTTCTTAAATAATTTTTCTAAAGATTTAAATTTCTTTACAAAGTTTACATTCTTACAACAAATGAAAGCTTAAAAAGTAGAGACCCTCCAGTGAATTTTTACATTTTGCTAAAGAGAGAAAAACTACCCAGCACTCAGAAATAGTTTAAAAACTATATAGGGCAACCGGCAAAGTATTGTAAATTATTTATATGATTTTAGTAAGAGGAAGAAAGAATATCTGGAAATGGATATACTAGAATGAGTTTTCTCCAGAAGAGAAGAAACATGAAGGGTCCGGTGAGTCGGCTGCTCTTTTTATTGGAGTTGGTGTAGCCAACCATCCCTGTAGCTGCCTATTCTGTTGTTGGCTCTATCTCCACAATCCAAGTAAATTAATAGGTTAGCTTATCAAAATAACTCGTGTCAAGGAAAAATTTCTGAGTGATATGCCCTTGTTCCCCTCTTTGGCCACAGAGACCTACTTAAAGTGTAAGAGCCTGCACTTGTTCTCAGTAAATTCAATTACGTTTGTTTCTGGCTACTTCAGCTGGCCATGATGACAGCAGATTGTACCCTGCCCTCACCTTCCAGGCTTATTTTCGCGCCTGCAATGTGAACTTGATGGGTATGCTTTGTTTTTTCCAATTCAAATTTCTTTATTAAGGACCAAGTTATAAACAGTGCTGTCTTAGGAACTTTTCAAAAACCTCTCTGTTGCAGCGTCTCAGCAGCCCTCTGCACCCCACTCCCATGAAATCTAGTACCTGCTCACGCCCAAACCATTGCTTTCTCATGATCTGTTAATATGCATTAAGGCTGCCAAGATCGCGGAGGATCCCAAAAAGCCTTCCCATGAAGTGAATCCAATCTATATATGTTTGAGAAAGACCATTTTAAAAATGTGCTGGATTAGTGGTTGAGAGTCCGCCTGCCGATGCAGGGGACGCGGGTTCGTGCCCTGGTCCGGGAAGATCCCACATGCCGCGGAGCGGCTGGGCCCGTGAGCCATGGCCGCTGAGCCTGTGCGTCCAGAGCCTGTGCTCCGCAACGGGAGAGGCCACGACAGTGAGAGGCCCGCGTACCGCAAAAAAAAACAAAAAAAAAAAGTGTTGGATTATGAACTTTCAAAGTATTTTTTCTATGGCTAACTGAAATGAGAAACTTTACAAAATATCAGGTATCATTTTTCAACATAATTACTTTGACTTTAAACACAAAAGAACTCATCTGCCCCCACCCCACCCCCTTGCAATTGCCTGGATGATAATGAAGTAATTGCAGGTATAATTACAAAGGACTTCGATTCAATTGAATTTTAATTATTTAGAATTCGTAAACACTTCAGGAAGAGCTCATTAAGCTGGATGAGACGGCTCGTTTGCAAGGGGACCAAGGAGTAAGCATGTACAATGATTCATGTTACAACATCCATTTACTCACACTAACCCTTCTGATTAACCAGTAATCACACTCGTTGGGAGTGAGCGGCGCTGGCAAAGCTTGTCACAACTTCTAAAAAATGATTTGCAAGGCTGAGGATATAAATGAACCCTCTTATTCAAAAACAGCCAGCAGAACTTTGGCCTGCATGCACTGTGGAGAATAAACAAAGATTCTCACAAAATGCATGTGTTCAAAAATATTGGTAATTCCACCTCAAAACAGAAACAGACTCACAGACTTAGAAAACAAACTTATGTTAAGGTGGCGGGGAGGGATAAATTAGGAGATTAGGAGTAACATATATACACTACTACATATAAAATAGATTATCAGGGCTTCCCTGGTGGCGCGTGGTTGAGAGTCCAACTGCCGATGCAGGGGACACGGGTTCGTGCCCCGGTCCAGGAAGATCCCACATGCCGCGAAGCGGCTGGGCCCGTGAGCCATGGCCGCTGAGCCTGTGCGTCCGGAGCCTGTGCTCCGCAACGGGAGAGGCCACAACAGTGAGAGGCCCATGTGCCGCAAAAAAAAATACGCCGTAATAACCCGTATGGGAAAAGAATCTGAAAAAAACAGAGATATATGTATAACTGAATCACTTTGCTGTATACCTGAAACTAACACAACATTGTATGTCAACTATACTCCAATACAAAATAAAAATTAAAAAAATAATAAACAGTAAAAAATATTGGTGAAACTGATGTCTTAGAGTCCCTGACGATTCGGGTTTAATTCTCTTTTACTTTAAAATTGTGTGATTTGGGCTTCCCTGGTGGCGCAGTGGTTGAGAATCTGCCTGCTAATGCAGGGGACACAGGTTCGAGCCCTGGTCTGGGAAGATCCCACATGCCGCGGAGCAACTAAGCCCGTGAGCCACAACTACTGAGCCTGTGCGTCCGGAGCCTGTGTTCCGCAACAAGAGAGGCCACAACGGTGAGAGGCCCGCGTACCGGTAAAAACAAAAAAACAAAACAGGTAGCTAGAACAGTTCCAAAACTGAACTGGTTAAAATGTGAACAGGTGCTGGGATCTGTAAGTCCTGGGGTCCATGTAGGGGATGTTTTGCTAGCACTCACAGGATGTCAAACCAGATGTGTAATAAGCCTTTACCCTAAGTGCCTCAAAGCATTAAAAGAGACTGGACACATGGATTTAAAGCCCATGACAAAATTATTAATCCGTTATTTTATAATGCACAGTGAATATCTAAGAATCAAGTCCTCTGCTCCCCCTGAGGTGATCTAATTGTATTTTAAAACGGGGACCTAGAAAATGGTAGCCTTTCCGGATGTATCTGCAGAATGCTGCCTGGATAAACGTAAATGAATGAATGAAAAAATGACCAAGCTAAAAGATCCTTTACTAACCTGATTCACTATCCTCATTGCGTAGATGAGAACAGTGAGGTCTAGAGAGATTAAATGAAATACCCAAGCTCTCACATATATTTTTTTCAATACACCTTAACTGAAGGCTCACTAGGTGCCAGGAAAACCAGGACTATAAAAATGAACAGAACTGCCTTTTTCCTGTGTGAATGAGCACATTCCCCTAGACGGTTTGTAACATTACATCTATCATTGGTTTCCACTGGCTGTGCAAGTGAAACGTCCACGTTCACAAGTCAGAGGCTCAGAAAACCTTGCTTTTCCTCAGTTACAAAATAAACAGATCAGTAAACCGGGTCAGCCTCTTCTTTCTCTGAGCCCCGCACAGCCGCCAAATTAGGATCTCACAGACTGATCATGTAACCAGAAAACCCCCAGTCTGGAGCCAGGCCACAACTACCAGAGTGTTCTGACTGATGGTGGGCAAAGGGCATGGGGACAACAGATTCGTTTTTCCACCTTTCTAGAAAGGGACGTTAAGGTGGAGACAAGGGATGGGCAAAGGGAGCGGGAGATGGAGGGTTTTCACAAAAAGCGTTTACATTTTACCTCAAGAAAAAAATCTGTTATTGTCTTTAAATTGATGACTAATTAATGAAAAATATTCAATACAATTCAGTTACGCCTGTTTGAAGGAGTGGAAGAAAAGTCGCAAGAAGGCAGTGATTAAAGAACGTCAGTGAGAAATATAATCAAAATTGCAATACTATGTCTTATTTTCTGGCTTGCTCCCTGGGGTGGGGAGTGAAAGACAGGGGAAAACAAAAATGTAGAAGAAAAGAGAAAAGAGGGAGGTGAAAAAAGTACAGTTAATCTGGAGATAAATTTTAGTTCCTATTCACCAGAGCTATAATTTCCAGAGTGATTACCTACCTACCTACCTACCTACCTGTTGCCCGTGCCTTCACTGGGTTAGCTGATAAAACCATTGTTCACAGCTCTTTCTCTGCTTCAATCCTAGGAGAGATTTTATTCTAAAGTGGCTGGTCTAACAGCTCATTGCTTCTCAGGCTGTAGTTCTCATGACAAAAATTACACTGTCCAGAAAGCAAGATAACTTCTTCTTGAGTTGGAATTTGCCTCCTGGCTGGAACTTTGCCATCTCTAGTCCAGTTATCCAAGATTCTCAAAAAAAAAAAAAAAAAAA